>NC_133760.1:52023215-52345090 GCF_036562045.2 Rhinolophus sinicus
GGGTAAATTCCCCCACAGCAGCAGCCTTTAAGCTGTGGACATGGCCAAAGCCCACAGCCAGTCAGCCCGAGGGTCAGTCCTACTTGCCAATGTGCCGATAGCAATCAAGGCTCAACTAAAACTGCAGGTCACAACCCACACAAGGGACATTCCTAGAGCACCAAGGCAGGTGACCAGGGAGACTGTGCCACTGAGCCCCACAGGGCAACTACTACAGAAGGCCACCCAGCCAAGACTGGGAGGCGTAGCAGATCTACCCGATACATAGAAACAAAGAGAGGCAGCCAAAATGAGGAAACAAATGTGCCCTGAATGAAAGAACAGGAGAAAACTCCAGAAAAAGAACTAAATGAAATGGAGGCCAGCAACCTACCAGAGACAGAGTTCAAAACAGTGGTTATAAGGATGCTCAAGGAACTTAGTGAGAACTTCAACATATAGATCACAAGCTTTAAAAAGAGACACAGAAATCATACAGGTTTTGCACTCCAAATTCACGCGGGGATAGAACCGGCAACCAGCACTAACCAACTGAGCTACCAGCCACTCTCCTTAATCATTGTAATAAAAACAAATCCAATGTTAAGTTATTGTTAAAATCAAACATTTTATTGCATGTATTTAATAATGAACATGAAATACTTATTTAACATCAGAAATACTTATTCACTTATAGCTTCATTTATAACGGTTCTCCTGCCACTGCGTGTGGTAATTTCATATACAGATTCATAAAATAATTATGACAATCTGTAGGAGTAATGATTGAAACAGAATGATTAATAATATCTACTAACTGTTCGTGGTTTGATGGATCAGCCAAAATCTTTCTTGCACAGAACTTACTTTTTGAGAATGCTTCTTCAGTGGGGTTCATGATTGGAGCGTATGGTGGTAGAAATAGTAAAGCGTGTCTTGTCTGACCAACAAGGTCACGCACTTCCTGGGTTCTGTGGAGGCTGACGTTGTCCAAAACAAACCACACGTCCTCCAGATTATCTTCATCCAATTTCTGCAATAATCTCTGAAGAAATTTGCAAAACATATTTGAAGTAACCGTAGTGTGTGCCACACTTCACGCCAACCATTCCCTGAATGTTTATTGCTGCAATTAGGTAAACATTTCGTCCTCTAGCTGTTGGCTCGGTCACACGAGCTGGTGTATTAACTCGATCACGCCTTCGTTTTTCAAATGAAGACTTACAGATCTGTCGTAGGAACAACCAAACAGCCTAGGCCGCCAGAGGGGCCACCGGAGGGCCACTGAACTGCCCTGCAGGTGTGCCCGAGAGGCCGGGTGCTAGGGAGCTGCGAGTACAGTTTATATTGATACAGATTCACACGGCTAAAGTTTTGTTTGAGCACCATTGTATACTTCCCTCGACAAGCTTTCCCCAGCAATATTTTTATTTTCAGGTAGGAATTTACTGCAGCATTGGACACGGAAGGTCGAGGCCATAAGCAGAGTGGGCAGCACCCCCCCCTCCAATCTTTCTTCGTAACTATCCCAGTGGCCCTGATTTAGTTGTTTGTTAATCATTGGTAGTTTGTTTTGCGTGCCAAATACTTGGTTTTTATTTCAATTTGCTCCTGTTCAGATTTTCCCCAACAAATGACGTGATTGCTGTCAACATCATTAAGGTCACCTGGTGCCATTAGGCTACAGGATGACGATGTTTGCAGTTGGGAGTGTGTGTGTGGTGATACTTCTCTTCCTAGAATGTGTCTTTTTGTATGGAAAATTACCCGCAGAAGGAGTATGCTACTTAGGCTGGCACCTTTACACACATGTGCACTCGACTTATTTTCCCCAGAAAACATTTGAACCTTTAAAGCCTCTGCCTGAGTAGGCTTTAGGTGGTAAAGAACTGCCTAGGTAGTGAAGAACAGTTATTTCATGAGTTTGGCTACAGAAGTATCAGCGCTTAAGCACTGGTTACTAGGTTGCACAATTCGTAGCAAATGCTTCACACAGTTGCAAAAGGATTTAATGGCTCTTGAGAATTAGCAACACAGTTGCTTTGGGGATCAGTGAAGGCAGGAAACAGAAACAGCCTCTGGAATAAAACCTTAGGGTGATGCATGGAAGAGACGGCTGATGGCATCCAGCTAATCCCAAAGATGACTGTAGCAGAGTAACGAATTTATAGATGCTGGTTAACGGCTCACTTACAGCCCTGGTGAGAATCCTTGAAGAGAAGCACCTGTAAGAACATTGCTTGTTCTGGAAAGAAGCACCAGGTAAACTGCAAAGAATGACAGATTCAAAGTACCAATAAATGACTTGGAACCAGAGACCTGTCGTGAGGTCACAGCCACTGTGGCGGGTTGTAAGGGCCTTCTGAGTGCCCCGAGATTCCGGCAACACATGCCTGATTCACAGAGGTCCTCAAATGAGTTTTCCTGAAGCCGACATTACCTGATGTTTCCAAAATGGCACATTGGTGGAGGTGGTGTGGTGTCAAGGGTCTGGGTGGAGGTTGTGTAGCCATCAGGTGTCCCGGACATTGCCTCTCTGAGAGCACAAGGCCTGGACCTGCCTCTGGTACCCCCCGCCCCCCCGGGGTTCTCTGGAACCTTTGGCAGTCACCAGCCTGGACTGGAAGTGCAAAGGGGCCCACATGCAAGGGAGGGCACCGGGCGCTGGGTCGGAGGGTGATTTGCCCTAACGGGACCTTACGGCTCTAAGCCTGTTTCCTTACCCCACACAGGCCTATGATAAGGGCTCGATCACGGTGGGGTCCATGGGCGCCCCTGAGTGCGTCCTGCGTGAGCCAGGCATCTCCCGAGCGGATGCTGCCACCTGTGTGCTGCTCTGCTTCCCACACCCCGCTGGGCCTCATGCCTATGGGGGCTCATGGCCTCTGGCTGGTTTCTTGCTGTAGCTTGTCGATGTAAGAATGTCCAAACCGGGAGAGAATTTTTAATGAGTTTGAGCCAAACTGACGACATTGCCAGGGAGCAAGTTCTCAAATGCCCCGCAGAATAACAGTTTTACAGTTTCTTTTATGCCCCTGGAATGGAGGCCACCCCTGGAAGCTGCCATGGAGGTGAGGGAAGCAGGCAAGGCGGGGATTAGATGACAGAACAGTTAGGGTCTTGTGCTCTCCGGAGCGCGGCTATGCCTCCAGGGGTGTTCCTTCTGGCATCTCAAAGGTGTGCTTACCCGGATGCACAGAAATAAAGGACGGGGCTTATTTAAGGCAAAGATAAACCTTTGACCAGGATGTCTGGGGCGTGACCGCCCACCCTGACCTGCCCAGTTAGGGATCGAGGACCCACTCACCCTCATAGGTCCCCTTTCTCGTCCACAGGCTTCAACCCCAGATGGCAGAGGAGGTGGCCTGTAGGAATGGGACGGAAAGCTGGGTGGGCACGACCGTTTCCCAGCGGGCGCTCAAGCCCCTGCCACCCCAGCGACTCCCTTCGCGCGGCCCAGACGCAGCTCACAGCCTCCCTGCCTCTGTCCTTACTCCTGAGCCCCTCTGCCCTCCCCGCCACTGTCGCCTGCTCTGGAGTCCGTCGTCCTCCCTGCACTGTGGAGGCAGGGGCTGCGCGAAGCTCCCGCCCAGGCTCCCTCACGCCGCGCCGGCCTCCACGGTGGCCGCCTGGAGGCCCCGCCTGTGGTCCCCTGCGGGCCAGGACCCGGGACAGCAGTGGGGGGGGGACGCAGGGCCCAGCGCTTGTCCTCTGCCGCCCTCTGCTGGCGCTTTGAGGAACAGCAAGGCGCTCTGGGGCCAGAAGCGGGCCGAGGACCCTCCTGGCTCCCCCTCCGTGAGCCCACGCCTGGGGGCTCTGGGGCCGCTGGGACAGGCCTGTCGCCTGCACTGGGCACTGCTGCGTGCCTGCTCCCCGGGGCTCTGCCCGGACACACCGGGGTCAGGAAAAGCGGCAGCGCAGGGGCAGCAGGCCTGAGCCCGGGAGGACGCCCCCACACACTTTCCCCCACGCAGGATGATTGAACACATCTGCCTTTGAATTTGTCAACTGGTACAAATGACTTTTTGGCACTTTTCATTTCCTAAAGCAAAACCAGGAAGCAGAACAAACTCCCACAGTGTGATGGGCGTGATTTGGCCCTGAAGGAAAGGGCGGGTCCTCAGGCCCCAACTGGACCGGTCACGAGAGTGGTCACGCCCGAGGCCTAGAACGTCTTTAGGGAAAGAGTCCTCTTTGCCTTAAGCAGCCCTGACCCATGTTTCTGTGCGTCTGGGTAACCACACCCGTGAAATAAGCACCCTCAGGAGAGCAGGTCACTGTGTCAGCTCTCCCGTAATCCAGTCCCGTCTGCTTTCTCCCACCTTCCTGTCATCTTTCTTGTCCCCGCCTTAATTCCACATCATAAGAGAAACTGCAAACTGTCCTTCCCAGGTGCCTCTGAGATCCTGCCGCCAGCAGTGTCCTCGGTTTGGCTCTAATAAACTCTTATAAAAACTCTCTACAGGGTCGGGCGTTTCTTACTCAGACACTTGAAAGGATTCTTGGTGGCCAGACCATGTTTGTCCAGCCTGAGGACACGCCTTGCCTTCTCCCCTGACCCCCGAGGCTTAGGAGGGCCTCAGTGGCCCAGGTCTAAGGAAGCACACCTCACGGCCACAGAGGGCGGTGCCAGCATGGCAGTGAAAGGGCACAGTCCTCCCAGTGCCAAGTGCACCGTGCTGTTTGCCAGTGGCAGCTGCTTTCTGGCAGTTCTCGCCCTTCCCCTCCAGGAGGGTCTTTCGATATCAGGGAAGCATTGAGTGGCTGGCTACAGAGAATGGAGGAACTTGCCATCCCATGTCCGGCTGTTTATCATTGTCACCTCTGTCTGGTGCACGGCTTGCTAAGGGCCTGATGACCCAGAACAAGGCAGGCGCCTCCCAGAGCCACCCTGTTGCCCGTGACAATCATGGGCGACATTCCTTTGGGTGCACAAGGAAGTTTCAGACTAGCTAGAGAAATAAAACCAACTCAGGAAGCAGTTGTGAGCAAAACAAACATCCCTGCTGACCTGGGTGGTGGGGACAGTGAGAAAACAACCTGGCGCTGGCCCCAGGCTCCCGCACCTGTGGCAGTTGCTGTAATTCCCTCAGGGCCTGGTGGCAAGAGTGAGTGTGCAGTTCCTCTGAATACCCAGGCGGCCAGGTGTGAGTGAGTCTGTGACACCTGTCTCTGTGGTAGGGTTCCAAGCACCACAGAGCTGGAAAGGAGACCTCCAATAGCATATGTAGACACCGGTTAAAAGGTGATTAAAGTGCTCAGAAGTAGGTAAAATAGAGAGACAGCATTTAGAAAAAATCCAAAATAATGGTAACGTGCCACACATCTATCAAATTATTAGAAATTCAAAATTAAGTAATAAAATCAGAAATAAATCGATTTTTAAAAGTAAGTTAAAAGCAAAAACAAACAAACAAGCAAAACGCACGTCAGACTGAATACAAAACCCACTTGGAACGCTTGCTGGCCGTCAGAGGGGCAGGTGGGAGAGGGGGCTGTGTCCTCCCCGAGGTGGGGTTGGTTTTCTGGGTGAAGAGGGGCGCCCGCCCCAGGCCGCATCTCCAGCACAACTAGGGAGCGTGCAAGGAGCTGGTGAGGTCTGGGGGACTGGTCGTATGTCCAGGAGGGGCAGGGTCCCCGCAGGCCTGGGGGCCGATGGCCTGGGCTGCACCACGCCCCTCCCCCACCTGTTCACAAGCTTCTCAAACTCCATCCTAAAGCCTGGAAACGGGGGACTTGCTGTAGGTCATACAGCTCACTTGATGTGTCTGCTTCACGCCCAGTTTATTGTTTTCTTCTCTGGAAAAATGATTCCCCTTGGTCCTGCCTGGTTGTCAGGCCTCATGTGAACAGCCATCCTGGGTCCCTCTCTGGGAATCACCCCAGTGGTCACCACCCCTGGGCCTCGAGTAGGTGCCACCCACAGCCTTGCTGACCTAACGTGGACCCCACTTCCGAGGGCTGTGATGATCACGGCCCCAGCTGAGCATGTGTCAGGAAGCCTGTCCACCTGTACCCCTTCCCTCGCCCCCGACTGTCAGCCCCGTGAGGGAGGCAGCACAGGTCCCTATTTTTACCTCCACTCACGGGCAGGAAAAGCAAGATTCAAGCTGCAAGAATATCGACAGCTAAGACATTGTTTGTTCAGCCAATTTAACTACTCAAGAACAAATTATCTCAGTAAGTGGAGAAAGTGGGAAGTCATTTAAAAAGAGAAAGAGGAGGGCCGGCCCGGTTGCTCAGGTGGTTAGAGCTCTGTGCTCCTAACAACAAAGGCTGCCGGTTCAATGCCCACATGGGCCAGTGGGCTCTCAACCACAAGGTTGCCGGTTCAATTCCTCGAGTCCCACAAGGGATGGTGGGCTCCGCCCCCTGAAACTAAGATTGAACACGGCACCTTGAGCTGAGCTGCCGCTGAGCTCCCAGATGGCTCAGTTGGTTGGAGCACGTCCTCTCAACCACAAGGTTGTCGGTTCGACTCCCACAAGGGATGGTGGGCTGTGCCCCCTGCAACTAGCAACGGCAACTGGACCTAGAGCTGAGTGGCGCCCTCCACAACTAAGGCTGAAAGGACAACAACTTGACTTGGAAAAAAGTCCTGGAAGTACACACTGTTCCCCAATAAAATTTGGTTCCTCTTCCCCAATAAAATCTTTAAAAAAGAAAACAAAACAGTAAACGCTGGTTATCTCAGTTCTGAGGGTCTTACAGGCCAACTTCACCGCAGACAGAGAGCAGGCCCTGCGAGGGTGGGCAGGGCCTCTGCTTCGCTCAACCTAAATGGGAGAAGCTGAGATGCTGGAAACAGGTGGAAGAGGGGAGCCTTGTGAGGAAGGCGTGTGGCTGGGTCCTCCTTTCAGAGTGGGGAGCCTCCCAGCTCAGGAGATCCAGAAGGGAGAGAGGGGGTGATAGGGGAAAGAGAGGGGGAGACAGAAGTGAGGTGTAGATGGAGACAGGACTGGACCACAGAGGCCAGCAGGGGACAGCAGGCTACTGCTTCTGAGGCTGCAGAGGGAGACAGGGCTGGGGTGGCGAGTGGGGCTGGCAGGCTGCCTCAGACCCCGAGGGGGAGTCTAAGGGGAGCCACGGTGGCTGGGGCCCGAGATGTGGCCTGCTGACAGCGGAGAGAGCCACGGAGCCCAAGGCACACACCCCGCTCCCTCCGCGCCTGGCTTCTGGGGTGTGAAGTCAGCCCTTGCCTCTCCCTGACCTGCGGCCAACAGCAGGCCTACGAGGGGGTCCCGGTGTCTCCACAGCCCCGTCAAGGTGGAAGCTGGGAGAATTGGGGTGCCAGAGGTTTCCAAGGAGGGGAAGAGCCTGTGTGTGTGTGTGTGTGTATCCAACAAGCACCATGAGCTGAGGGCGGGGGGGTTGGGGGCACAGCACCCAGATGGGAGGATGGAACCCACAAAGACCACAGGGGCAGCAACAGGGAAAGGGCGTGGGGCTGGGGGGAGTCAGGGAGTTTCCAAGTATAGAGCCAGGCGGTCTGGAGACTTCCAATATGTCAGCTTGAACTTTGCTGTGCTCTGTCCTAGCTCTCCCCGTGGGCGGCTGGCTAACGAAGGGATGAGGGACACGTGAGTGCCCTGCGGGGAGCGGTGAACGCGTTCTCCCAACCGTCTGTCAGTCCTTCCAACGAACATGCTCATCCCTGTGCTGCATTCAGCCATCTCATCGTCAGAACACAGATGCTGACGGGGAGGGATGTCACTGCTCCTGCCCCGCTTGCTGCCCTGTGAGCTCACGGCAGCTCACTTGTCTGGGGGTGTGCAGGCTGGGCCCTCGCTGTGACTTCTGGAACTGCAGACACCCCCTCCCAAGCAGTGGGTCCAGCTGGCCTTTGACGGTGAGAGATTTCTCTTAAGAGAATGGCTCACATGATTGGGGGGCTGCAAGTCTGTGACCCGCAGGGCAGCCTGTCAGGTTGTGGCCCCAGGGCCGCTGGTGCTGCAGCTCGAGTCCAACGGCCAGGCCGTCTGTGGGCAGAACCCCTTCCCCAGGGAACCTCGGGCTTCTCCCCTGAAGGCCTTCAACTGGTTGGACCAGGCCCACCCTCATTATGGAGGGCAACTGCTGTCTCCTGGTTTAAATGTGAATCTCATCTGCAAAGTGCCTGCACAAAAACGCCCAGGCTGGTGTTTGGCCAGTGCCCTGGGTGGGGACTGTGGCCCAGCCAAGCTGACACAAGATACTCACCTCTGTAGCCCCTATTCATTTATTTCCACCCACGGCCACAATGCAATGTACGCTCTCCTCCACTGATCTCAGACCCTGAACGTGTGTGCAGAGGTGAATCTCATTAGCCGATGGCCACTGTGGAGCGTGGTGCTTGTGGCCCGAGGACCAGCACAGGGCGGGAGAGGCGCTGAGGGAGGGCTGGGGTTCCAGAATCTGAGGGTCATGGTGCCAGGGGGAGCCGTGGGATGGAAGTGGCCACAGGGAAGGGTTGGGGTGCGGTGGGGGCTGCAGGGGCGGGGTGTCCCGCAAGTCAGAAGGAGGTGCAGGTCTGTGGCTCCTGCCCAGTCCCCCCCCACCCCTGCCCTGCAGGCTTTGCTGGCCCCTCCCCGGCAGCTTCTGACCTGGGATCAGGCTCCTGCTTCAGGGTCACTGCGGTCCCAGGGGGGCCCCCCTCTCTGAATCTGGGCTGCAGTGCCCACAGTGGTGGTGGCTGTGACGGGACGGGAATTACCAGGGGCCAGCACAGTGCAGTGGGAGATTTAGGCCCCCAGCCACCGCTCCCTGCCTTTCCATGCTCTGTGCACCCCCCGCCCCCCAGCTCAGGGCAAGTCGTGCTCCCTGCCCTCCTCCCCCAGGTTGGGATCCAGACCTGAAAGTGGGGAGCAGGACTCCACCTCCCGGCATGTCTCTTTGAGAGACATACCACCCAGCCACTCCTGGAGTCAGGCAAGTGACGGTCTCATTTGGCGAATGGTCTGTGGGACTTGGAGATAATCTGAAGCTTTCTGTACAAATGCTTACTTAGAAACCACACATCTGCTGCTGTAACCCAAGCCATAAAGCTCTAACATTCTTAATGTGGTCAGAGCAGAAAGTGGAGGCGCTGGGGCCCATTTCCTTACCCGTCAACACGTGTGTCATGTGTCTAGATGTGAATATACCCGAGACTCTGGCGCTGAAAGCCACTAACCAGGGTAGAAGGCCCACATGTCCCTGGCTTCATGCCGCTTTGACTAAAAATGGGGTCTTGCCAATGGAAATAGCCGATGTCTGACTGCCACTGCAGCTGCCTTCCTGTGTGATTTTAGGTGACTCCCAGGCCTTCTCGGGGCTTTCGACCCCCTATCTGTGCGTTGGGAGGGACAAGATTCAGATGGTAACTGGCTTTTCGGAGCTTGTGCTTTGCAGAAGGGAAGCTGGGCCCTTCAGGACCAGCACCGAGCGGGCTGCCCACCCAGACCTGCGGCTGGTTCTTGGTTCAGAAGGGTGACAAGGTTCGGCTGACCCAGCGGGGGCCACTGGGCTGACCTGGTTTCTTTGAGGCGCCAGCTGGGCAGTGGTTTGAAAGGGTTTAGTCAACCCCTCTGCTTTCCGGCTGGGATATGTTTACACCGGACTCACTACAGTCACAACAACAGAGTGAACGAATTTCAACAGATGCAGGATTCTCTCAAGTTTCCTAGTGGGCAGTGCTGTGGCCTCAACAGAGCTGTTTTACTCCACTTAGGGGACATCTGTCTTCACCCCAGGCTTTCATTTTCTGACTGACTGTGGACTTGAGGACAGAGGATCGGTCCTACCCTCCCTACGAGCAACACTGTTGGAGCCTCGACGTGGCGTGTTGGCTGCCCCCACCGTGCTCTGCAGAACACACGTCCATGGGCTCAGTGGGCACCTGAAAGATTTCATGAAACTCTGCGTGCTCTCCAAGGTGACACGCTGGGGCAAAAGCAAGAAAAGAGCTCTCCAAGTGGTAAAATAATGTTTTATTCCATGGATGAGCAAACGCACCATGCCACATTCTCGTGTCCCTCCCACCAGATCTCGTGGCCAGAGCTGGTGTCCCCGTCAGACCTAGTTGGCTTTGCAGTTGGTCAAGGCCACAGAAACAGTAAAAGCGTGATCACGTAGCATTCCCAGGGGTCCTGTCGGTCGGCACATCGATCCTTTTCACAACAGGTGACGTTGTCACCTTAGAATCCCGTTGGGCACCTTCCAGTGGGACTCACTACACTGACATTCAAAGCTTGCGTAGATGACACCCAAAGCCCCACACACCACAAAGCAACATGGACACATCTTCTCTGCTGGCAAGATGCCCAGGACCCCCCAGCAGGAACGGGAGCTGTGGAACTCAGGACTGACACTCGGCTTGTGAACAAGCTCCAGAGGAAACGACAGTAAGCGATATGGTTCAAACCAGCACTTTTAGTGCAGAGCAGCCAGAGTGTCGGCATGCAAGCGAAAGTCACGATGGGGGCCGTGGAAGGGGCAGGGGACACTGCACAATGCCTGGCACACATGCCCGTCTTTATATACAATGACATGAAATACACATGGGCACGCCGGCTGTACGCATGGTCGGAGGGCACCTTCCCAGGCCAGCACAGAGCGTCCACACGGCTGCTGGCCCGTGGCCGCAGGATGGGACGCACGCCGGCACATGCCGACACTTTCCTCAAGGGTTCCGGTCTCCCCAGCACATGTGACAGAGCTGGGGGTGGACTCAATGCTTTGTCTTCTCCTGTTTTTTCACCGAAGGTCATCTGAAAAGACTGGTAACTTCTCGAGGAGGAAAGGATTGGTTGCAGGACAAACGTAAACGGATAATGAGGAGCTAAGCCAAACCCTAAAGCCGCTTGCTGGGAGAGAGCTTTTATTTATGCATTTTCCTGTTTTAGTAAATAGTATCGGATGTTTTCTTTCCCCTCCGTGTTTTCAAATAGCTCCAAAGTCCGAAGACGACCTTGAGGAGAGAGCAGTTAGTTACTTCTGATCCGTTTCTTCATCTAAACAAGGGAAAGGCTTACACACTGACTGAAGAAAACAGAGCTTAAAACAAAGGGAAAACAAACAACAACAACAACAAAAAAAACAGCACAGCAAAACAACCCCGTGACCGCAGACAGTGTCAGGTAAAAACCATAGAAAAATACGAATTAATTCCGTCCGGTTAACCATTAGCAAAGCTACAGTAACACTTTGTACAGCCCCTCCAGTGCGGTCTCCCAGTGACAGCGAGGACCAAGCCAACCTACGCGCGAGAGCGTCAACATTGTGCTATAGCGGGCCCCACGCGGGACAGCGGCGGCCGCGACCCGGGGCTGCACTCGGGTGGGCTGCATGCTGCTGCCAGTCTTCACTGCGCCCGGCCTGTTCCCGGGGGCGAGCGGGGGCCCCAGTCACTCTGCGGCCAGCAGGAGGCCACACCACGGTGGTCCCATCTCCCTGGGGGCCCCCGGGAGCCGCGCCACATGTCCACCCACCGGGAAGGAGCTGGTGTCTGAAGCCAAACTGCCTTCGGGACCGAGACACACATGCTATGGAACGGGAACGCCTCCTGCCCCCCACCCCGGCCCTGGCGGGGGCGGGGGGCGGGTTCCCAGCGCCGCTCCGGGAGGGCGCTGCGCTGCGCTGCGCTCGGCTCAGTCCTCCTCCTCCTCCTTCGCTGTGACCGTGGGGACGCTGTCCCGAGCCCGGAAGCAGTCCACGAAGAAGTTGATGATGGAGCGGTAGAGGTGCTGCCTGAGGGCGGCGCTGTGGAAGTAATGGCTCTCGTCGGGGTAGATCTGCGAGGGCGACGCGCACAGTGAGTGGCCCTGCTCCGCCTCCCCGGGGCTGGCCCTGCTCCGCCTCCCCATGGCTGCACCTCCCCGGGGCTCCACCTCCCCATGGCTGCACCTCCCCATGGCTGCACCTCCCCATGGCTGCACCTCCCCATGGCTCCACCTCCCCATGGCTGCACCTCCCCGGGGCTGCACCTCCCCGGGGCTGCACCTCCCCGGGGCTGCACCTCCCCATGGCTGCACCTCCCCGGGGCTGCACCTCCCCATGGCTGCACCTCCCCATGGCTGCACCTCCCCGGGGCTGCACCTCCCCATGGCTGCACCTCCCCATGGCTGCACCTCCCCATGGCTGCACCTCCCCGGGGCTGCACCTCCCCGGGGCTCCACCTCCCCGGGGCTGCACCTCCCCGGGGCTCCACCTCCCCGGGGCTGCACCTCCCCGGGGCTACACCTCCCCATGGCTGCACCTCCCCATGGCTGCACCTCCCCATGGCTGCACCTCCCCGGGGCTCCACCTCCCCATGGCTGCACCTCCCCACCCCATGGCTGCACCTCCCCGGGGCTGCACCTCCCCGGGGCTCCACCTCCCCGGGGCTCCACCTCCCCATGGCTCCACCTCCCCATGGCTGCACCTCCCCATGGCTGCACCTCCCCGGGGCTGCACCTCCCCGGGGCTCCACCTCCCCGGGGCCGGGCACCGGCACATCCGGATTCCGCCCACAAGATGAACTGCGGGGGGCGCCTCAGTGCACAGCCCGTGCCTTTCCTCCCCGGGCTCCGTGCGCGCAGCGCACCCGCTAAGAGGCGACGCCGCGTCCCTGAGTCCGCAGCCTGCCCTGCTGTGGGGTCTGCAACACGAATGCGCAGGGACCTAAGGCTCCAGGCCTCAGGGCTCCCAGAAGTGGCCAGAAGCCCGCGCGAGCTCCATAACCCCGTGAGCATGGGCGCTGTCCCACCCCAGCCCGGTCCTGGACTTGCGTCTCTCCGGGGCTCACCACCCGGCTGCACCAGTCACCCACGGGTGGCCGTGGACACCTACGCGCCCTGGGCCTCAGTGTCTGGGTGTGTCACGTGGTAATGATTAGCGTGGTGACATCGAACTCTTAGTGTTGTGGGAATTAAATGCTATAACACCTGTGAAACACTTCAAACAGGGCCTGCACCGTGGACAGTGCCAGAAAGACGGTCGCTAACTGTGCTATTGCCCAACGTAATGCCACCTCCTGCACACTAGGGGCGCCGCGCCATTTCCACACACGGGTCCCTGCCCCCGCAGGATTCGAAGCCAAGTCTAATTGACCTGGGAGCCCCGCTTCTTTCCATGATACCAGGCTGCCTCCCGCATTTTGAATTGCGTCTTCCTCTTCTGTCTTTGAAGGAGGGCATTCACTTTTATTTTAGAGTATTCATTGATGATGTCGCTGAGCTATTCTATGTCCGTTGAACATCAAACAGTACAAGAGGAACACGTTGGGAAGAAAAGGAAAAAGGTAGAAAGCACATCTGCTCCTGCCCGGGTCCCCAGGCCCCAGGCCCTTACCTGGATGACGACGGTTACAGATTCACCGAGTGCCTGCTGAGGCATTTGCTGTGCCTGCACACACAGCCCTGGGTGGGTCCCTTTACTGCCCCGTGGGGTCCGGGGCGCACACTTCAGCACCTAGCTGATTTAACAGCTGCTTCGGGGAGCAGTCCACAGCAGCACGTAGAGGTCTCCCTGTCAACCTAGCAAGGCTGCTGCCATGGGGAAGGTGCCCTAGCACCTACCAAGTCTCCTATGCCCTGAGCGTTTCAGACGGAAGCGCAAACGGAACATTAAGCCACACTATCGTCCCCATCCATCGCCACCTGAGCCAGACCCCGTGCTTGCAGGAGGCTCTTCCTGACCAGCCCAGCCCACACGTGACCCTCCACAAGGCGGCGATGCAGGAAGGTCAGGAGCTGGGAGACGGAGGCGGGCAGAGGTCAGTGCCAGCTCCCTCATGGCCGGGGTGCTTGGCTGAGGAAACCTCCCATTTATCTCTGGACCGGAAAAGACCACTGGGGTCATACCTGTTTTCCCAAGGGAACCGGTGGTCAGGGAGGAAATGGAAGAAGTTTCCAGAAGCAGCACTGAGCATGGCTGGAAAGAGCCTAGATTTGAGCTTGATGCCATGAGAAGGCTGAGGGTCTGGCTCTTGGAAAGGGTAACGCTCTTTACCTACCGCTCAGGAACAGCCAGCCAGTGCTTAGTGAACCCGTGGTGTTGTGCAGAGGGAGGTCAGTGAGAGGAGGGCTTAGGACCTGCTAGCATCGCTCTCGTCAGCGCTGGGACAGCAGCCTCCTTGTCACAGGCCAGCGGCACCACCACCGTCACTGTTGGGTGCTGCTGGCTTGGGCTGCTCACTGCCTGAGTGGAGGTGGGAGTGGGCGGCAGGGCTGGACTCCTCAGGGGTGTGAGCAGAGCCTGCGCGCAGGGCAAGCTATCGTCATCAGTAGCAAAGGGACACAAGTGTCCGCCTGTCATTCTGAGGCTGGCCCGGCTCCGACAGCCATGCCCAGATGCGCCCGCAGAGGAACCGGGCTGGGCTGAGTCCCTGTGGGTTCCTTCTCTGTGGAGAGGAGCCCTCTCCAGGAGGTGTGAACAGAGGAGGTGTGCACACTCACCTGTAGGCTGTAATTCGCCTTGCCCTTAATTAGGTGTGTAATGAGTTCTGCTGTGTGCTGGAAGTGGATTTTCTCTGTTGAAAAAAAAAAGGAAATTGTTTGTCAAAACCCGTACCACCACCGGGTAACGTACCACCAGATTTGCAGTGGGTCTGTCCTTGAGCCTCACCGTCAGCGGTCGCATGAATGATAAGAAACTGCTGCTCTTCCAACGCGGCCACTCGATGCGCCACCCTGGTCATCTGCACACAGGGACAAGGGGACAGTCAGTGGCCACACTGCAGGGGGCACGGCATTTGCACTGGAGAGGGAGTGAGGGCTAAGGGCAGTTCCCCAGGAACCGGGGTACTCGCTATCTGCAATGAAACGCACAGCGCTCTCAGGAACCTCAGCTTCCCCCCGTGGACGCCTTTGGGGAAGAGGAGGGGGACAGCGAAGAGGGAGAAAAGACAGCCTCAGAATGAGGTGACATTCTGGCCAGATAGTTCCCATTGTTCAACGTGGAGGCCACAGCACTGCTCCGCGGGGGACTCTGGCCTCTTCTCTGCGCCTGTGGAAGAGCCACCATGTGCAACGTGCACATTGAGTCGACAACTGGCTCCAGTCCCAGAACGGGAAGTGACAGGGGTCACTGTCACCTCAGTCCACACCACAGAATGGTGGACAGAGGATAGGCCTTTTCTGAGTGGGCGCTGATGGACGATGGGGAGAGCAGTAGCCCGGGGAGGGAGTGTGGGCTCCCGACGGGCCGGGGCTGGGAGGGTGGGAGAGCGGAACCCAGAGAAGAGGCTCCCCCACTGGGCGAGTGGCATTTGTGCCCAAACCTACCTCATACGCTCTGTTGTCAAGTCCGTGGAGGCCCAAGTACCTCTCGGAAAATGCAGACGCTGGACACAAACAGAGGGAGAGAGGGCTACCTACATCTGCGTGGAGCCCCCAGACTCAGGGGTGCTGGGGACAGGCCTGGGGCTGGGGGGCTCCCTTCCACTGGAATGGCAAGTGTTAGCTTTCAAAACACCACACGTAATCTCTTGGGAATGAGATGGTACCATGGTAACACTTAAATATATTAGTGTCGGGGGCTGGGATTTTAGCGGGATGGTGAAACCTGGATTAAGCGAAACCAAATTAGTCAGAATCCTAAATAAACGGATAACTGTACACTTCATTTCCACATATGGGAGAGGGAACAAATACTAGGAAAGCAAACTCCCGTCAGGATTTACTTATTTTTGAAGAAAGTCTTGGCATGTCTCGGTTCTATTCCGAGCCCTGTTCCAGGCTGTGAGGAAAACCCCGGGGCAGCGCAAAGGTCGGGAGGAAAGCTCCAGCCTCCACAGGTTCCAGGGAAATCCTCAGTCAGGTGGGAGGGACACCGCGAGGCCCTCCCCGTCTCGGGCACGGTGACAAGTCAAGAGGTGGGAGGGTCACGTGTACGTGCATTCAAATCAGGCAAATTGGAAATGGCGTGATTAAAAAAATTAAGAAAGACTCACTGAATTTGAAAAAGGTAAAATATGCTATGTGTACTCCCGTGGGAAAATTAATTTTAGATGATTAAAAGTTCAAGGTCAGAGTTCTTGTAGGATTAGAATTTGAAATTTGCATTAAAGCACGTTGCAAAGGTCCGTGCATCCGTGGGCAGCCTGTGGCCTGCTGGGTCCCTCCAGGGGGCCCACAGAGATGGGGTACATGGGAGGGTGCAGCCATGGGGGCACTTAAAAAGGGGTTAATGTCACAAAGCCACGCCCATTCAGAGAAAGGGGCTGGCTGACCAGAGAAAGGGGAATGAGGGAGCCCGGAGCCCCACAGTGACATTGAGCCACGTTTGGGGCTGCTCCCTGGGCGGAGGTCTGGTTCCCACACCAGGGCAGTCTGATCTCTGTCTGCTCCCTGCAGCCAGTCATCCTGGCACCGTCCCTGGCCTACGGCTCCTGCCCACGAGAAAGCCACTCTCTCCAGGAGTGTCCCGCACTGCGGGGACGAAGGTGGGAAGACAGCCCAGCAGGGCTGACCGCTCAGCTCTCCACCCACTGACCACCAAGCAGCAACTCTCCCAATGGCCCATCTGCCCACCAACCCCCCGCCGGGACACAGAGCCCAGGGGTCTGCAACACCGCCCCCCCTCCTGCTGGCTTTCCTGCTCTGGCTACTGCTGTGTTTTCAGGGCCTGGTCATGTATGTTGGGACACGGTTTAGGGCATCAGTGGACGGGCCACTTTCACTCAGAACACGTGGCTTGAAACCCTCCCTCTCCTCTCCCAGGTTTCACCCGTGAGCCTTACAACCCCATGTTGTTTATCCTGGGCTGTGGGCGCCCGAGGTGGGGGAGGCAGGTGGGGGCGCAGAGCGGAAGGGACGGCAGTGGGCCATGCGGGGGCTCGGCTTTTTGTCTAGCCCAGACCGTACCGTAGAGCTTGAAGTCTGTTACTGGAGAGAGAGCAGAGCCACAGGTGAAAATCTGACCTTGATTTTCATCCTTCGCTGGGAGGATGTAGGTGCTCAGGTACCCACCATAATCCTGGGAGAGAGAGAAGGAGAGGGAAGTGGGGGGCACGAAATGTCAACGATTCAGCCACGAAAACAGCTTCAGACGCAAGCATCCATTTTCATGGAGCACCCCTCCCCTTTTCTTAATTTCAACTTAAAATTTTTTTTGAGGTAAATGGAAAGCAACTACCTTTCCAACTTACGTAATGTAAGCCTTCCCCTCTTTGGGGCCTTAGTTTCAAGTGACACGAAGAAAAATGCAGTGAACGGGAGGTGGGCTGTGGGCCGCTAGGTAAGAGGGTCATTATCAAGTCCGTCCCAGCTGGGCACCGTCACACAGTGTTTTTGGCTGACTCCTTGTCTGCGGGCAAAGCCAACTGTTTTGTGTGATTTTGGGGGGATGGGGGGCAAAGAGGAAGCAGTATCAGGGGGCTCCCGTCCTGCTCAGCTCCGTGTGTCATGTGCAGGGGAAATCCCTTACATTCCAAAGTGCCCTTGTCTTGGGGTCAACATTGCAGACCCCGACTTCCAGCTGGGCCTCCCAGAGGAAGCAAGAGATTGCATCATTTTGTGTCATGGGAGCCGTCAAAGCCTATTGGTTCCTATGTGTCCTGAAAGACCCAGGAGGGAACAGGACACAGATGTTCTGATGAGCAAAGGTGGCAGGGACAGGAGCACAGGCCCGAGAGAAGCAGGGCATGGCACGGGGTTGCTCGAGGTGTGTGTGGGCGTGTGTGTGCTCCTGGGTGAGACAGTGGAGTGTGGAAAACCATATGCCTGAAGGAGACGACGTGTGAGGCCCACGCCCAACTCACCATACAATTAACTGTTTAAGTTTGTTAAATTATAACAGCGTCCCCTTTAGTAGAACAGCAATACCTAGTCTTAATGACAATGAAAGATTCTTTTTGGTTTCTGGCTAATAATACTTATTGTTGATGGAATCTGCAAGTCCTTTCAAGTCATTCTGCAGTTTGTTTTTTTAAAAAAAATGTTGACTGACACCACCAAACGCTGGTGAGGACATGGAGCCACAGGAACTCTCAGTCTCTGCTGGTGGGGACGCAAAGGGTGCAGCCACTTTGGAGACAGTGGTGGTTTCTTACAGAACTAAACACGCTGTCACCATGTGACGCAGCAATCGTGCTCCTTGGTATTTACCCAAAAGAGCTGAAAACTACGTCCACACAGAAACCTGCACACAGACGCTTACAGCAGCTTCACTCATAATTGCCCAAACATGGAAGCAGCCAGACCGCAAAGGCCACCCCTGGACAGTTCCAGCCATGTGACACGCTGGGGAAGGCAACACCATGGTGACAGTACAAAGGCCAGTGCTTGCCAGGGGGTGCGGGGCGGAGGGGTGAACAGGTGGAAAAAGAGGCTTTTAGGGCAATGAAACTAGTCTGTGTGAGTTTAATTAATGGTGGGTACATGTCATCACACATTTGTCCAAACCCACGGAATGTCCAACACGAGTGAACCCTAACGTCAGCGATGGGCTCTAGGTGATGATGACGTGTCCTGTAAGTTCATCCATTGTCACAAATGTACCATCTGGTGGGGGATTTGCTAGTGGGGGAGGCTGTGTGTGGGAGTGGTGACCGGGGGAGTTCTTTTATGCCTCAATTTTGCTGTGAACTTACAACTGCTCCCAAAAATACAGTCTTTTTTAAAAAAAAGCTCCTGCACATATTTTCCCTAGAGACCCCATGGCCCCCCAGGGTTTCAGCAAGAGCCAAATTCCGCAGTGGGCGGGTGTCCCTCCCCAGGTCCCCAGGACACCTGTAGAGAGGCCATAGCTCCGGGGGCAGGCGAGACTCATTTCGGGGGTGTAAAGGGGTGCGAGGACAGCCTGCAGAGTGCTGATGAGCCGCCAGGCCGGTGGGTGCGGTTACGGAGCCCACGCTCTCGGAATGACTAAGGCAAGGTGACCGTCCACGAGCAGTGAGCACACTTCCTAGGCCCATGTCGCTGACAGACGGACGTGAGCAGCTCTCTGAGGCTGTACAGCACGCTCGCTGCCCACGTGCTGAAAGCCAGCTTTCCACGCGATGACTGCTCCGTCTTCTGCCTCCCCTGTGCATGCTCACAGGTCCCAGGTGGGGTCTATGCTTCCTTCAGTGCCTGACATGGGAGGCCCAGCACTCGGGAATGGCACCGCGTGTTTTGGGAGGAGTGAAGGGTGGGCATAGACTGGCCGGGGCCTGGCGCCCTGCCCTGGGCTGTTGGGCAGTAACTTCCCCTCGTGGGGTTGGGGGTGTGACCGGGGTGGACACTCGAGTCACACTCATGAAGAATCCCACTGGCTCTGAGCCCCACACAGCAGTGGGGACCTACACGCACCGATCGCCTCTGGCCTCTGTGTCCAGGCTCTGGTCTGGTCAGCCACGGAGGGGAGCCACCGGGCCCTCCCCCCACCTCACCTCCGGCAGGGACCACCCGAGGCGCTGGCACACTGCTCCCATCGCAGGCTCCGGAGGTGCTGACGAGGAAGGTATTCCGATGGCAACCTGTCCAAGCTGCCATCTGCAGGGGGGCCACTGCGAGACGCCTCTGTAGGGCTTGTGCTGTGCCTCACCCTCCCTCAGGCAGACGGACCTGCGTCTCTCCATCAGCCTCCTGCCTTCTGGCTCGCAAGAGGCCGAGGGTCTCGAGGCCGTGTGACAATAGGAGGTACGAGGTGGCCCTCCCGGCACCTGCCTCAGCCATGGCCCTGCCTCAGGCTGCAGCCCCCGGACACGGCCCACCCCACAGAAGCTACTGGTTGGTTGGCTCAGCGCGTGCCCCTCCGTGCCCTTCCTTCTCTGCAGTGAACTTGGTAAACTAGTGGAGGGACCGCATGTGGAGATAGACAGAGATAAAGACAGAACATGAATTCCTGCCTTCCCTTCTCTCCTGGCCGCACAGCCAGAATGACGGCAGGCCCTTAGGAACCAGAGAACGTGCGCCCTCCAGGGTTGACTTCTGTCTGTCTTTCCTGCGATAATGTACAAAGCAACTCCGACAAACGAGCGGTCACACGCGGGGCTCCCCTCGCTGGAATCACAAAGCACCCAACCTCTCACTCTTAAAGCAGACATTGCTGACACGCCACCAGGCCAGTGACATTCCCAGTAAACCAGGACCGGGCCGGGGGTGGTGGTGACGCAGCTGGCGCTCCTGAGCAGGGGCTGGTGACACGCGACAGCAGAGCTCACCTTCCCAAACACGGCCACGCGAGTCTTATCAATGTACTGCTCCCTCAGCATCGTCCTGCAAGGCCCAAGAAGAGAGCGGGTGTTCAGGACGCAGCGTGGCGTGTCCTGCGTCCCCGGGGCCCGGAGCTGTGCCTCCCGCCCGCGGCAAGCATGACAACCCTATTTAAATCAAGGGAATGCTAGGATTCTAATCCAGTTCCCCGCTGCTTCTCCCTGGGGGTGCACAGGCCGTACCCACCTTAAACACTCCAGGCGTCCCCGCAGTAGCCCTGCAGAGCACCCAGGGACGGAAAGCTTGCTGTGCAGAGCTGCCGAGGCCGTTCTGGAGGCCTTTGGGCCCTGCCGGGGTCCCTCTCCTCCCCTTGCCAACCCCCTCCCTTGGCTCACAGGACTCCCATCCACCCCGACTCTGGCAGCCTCCTGCGGGGTCAGCGGGGAGGAGGAAGGCGCTCTGGTTCTGTGCTGCACTGGACTCCATTACCCTGCAGTGGCTTGTCCCCAGCTCCGGGGTGGGGTGGGGAGGGTCCCTGTCTTGTGCCTGTCGGGTGGCAGAACCCCCCATGGCTGGTGCTGCCTTTATTCATCTGCCCTCAAATCACTTAGTTTGCGTGTTTCTAGCCCCTCCTGCTCTCCCGCCCCCCCAGCCCCCAGCCCCACCCACACTGGTGGTCAGTGTGCCTGCAAGGCTGTGCCTCTGCGCCCCATCCAGCCTCTTCTCAGTGTGTTCTGTCTGGAACGTGTGTCTCCCACTTTCCCCATCTGTCCTTCGAGGGGCAGGCTTGTTCCCAGGAGCCGATCCAGGCTGTCTGCTCTGTGCCTGCGCTCCGAGTGCCAGCTGCGTCCACCCCGTCCATTTGCGGCTGTCCTCTTCCCTTGCACAGCGGCTCGGCTTGCGAGGGGACTCTGCTTGTGTCATCTGCTATGGGAAGTGTCACCCACAGGCTCCAGGACGCGACTGTGAGGTGGAGGAAGGCTGGAGAACCAGGAAAGGGCCCATGAGCTTTGGGAGCTGCGTTCATGGTTCTTCACCTGATAAAACTGGGCTGTTTCTCTCTGACTAATGACAATACAGCCCACATCCTGCACGGAGCTTCGCAAGTGCACTTTGGCTTGAAACGCGGGGGTGCCAGCTTCCGAGGAAAGTCTGCGTGTTTTCTGACGGCCGTGCATGTGCGATGGGGTCGCATTCTGGAAAGCTTCAGGGGCTTAAGAGTTGACATTATTTACTGGTTTTCTGGAACAGGGTCTGCCTTGTTTTTGAACAGATGGTGGGTCAATTCCTTCTTTTCAGGAAACACTGCGAGTGTGAAACAGCCTTTTGCCCTCTTGTGCCCGTTCTCAGCTGCAGGGGCGGGGGCGGTGGGTGTGCCTGAAGGACGCCGTGTCCTTGGTGGGCCGGAGAGGCCTGGGCCCCACTGGGCAGGGTCAGACCAGGGTGGGCGAGGACAGGAAGCAGCAGGTGGGTGGCAAAGGCGTGAAGGAGGAGGGTCTCGGAGGCAGGGAGGAGCCCAGGAGTCAGCCTTGGATGAGGCCACTGGGGTGGGCACGTGGAGAGACGCAGAGGCCTGGGTCTCGTTGGCACTGCTGGTCCTCTGGACTTCCAGGGCTCACAGAGATCGCATCTCTGACGCACGTTTCACCTGGTGTGTGTGTTGTTAACTTCCGGGCCGAAGCTTCTAACACACGCAGCTTCCTTGGCTGTGAGGTCTGCGGACATTCCTCCCTGCTCTGTATCTTCTGTCTGGGACGCATGCTGGGCTCTGCATATGGCCCCTGTCTCTCTTCCACTAGCTCCTATCTCCCTGGAGGACCTGGGGCCCTTCAGTTCCTCACTCGTTGCTTCATCCATTTAAAGATTACCGACTCAGTGCACACCGTCTTTTTACAACAAGAGAGCAAATGTTTTGGAAAGGCAATGAAGTGAATTTTTAAAGCAATCAAGAAACCTTCTTTCTTGTTTTTTTTTTTAAAGGAGGGCTCAGCTCACAGTGGCCCATGCGGGGATCGAACCAGCAACCTTGGTGCTACCAGCACCGCGCTCTAACCAACTGAGCTAACTGGCCGCCCCTGAATTTTTTAAACCTGCAATGCACACAAGCATGATGACAGGTGGCATGAGATGACACGCGTCCTTACAGTCCTTCAGTCAACAGAGATGCACCAACCTGGGCTCTGTGTGCCACCTTCTCCACCAGCCCAGGCTCCAGCGTCACGCGCCCCCATCCACTGTGCTGAGCACCACGTGGGGCCCCGTTATCTGTGTTTTCCTGGACCTTCTCGTCATTCTAAGTACGTGAGTCTGTAGGTTGGGTTGAAATGTTCCCACAACACGTCTCGGCAGTTAGTCTGTTTGGTGCCACCGTCCACTGCACCACACGACTGAAAACTGCACTCCTACCCGGGGAGCCTGAAGGCCAGGCGTCACCCAGCACAGGGTCTTGTGGTTTTTTTTTCCCAGGGCAACAATAAAACTCAATAAATAATCCCGAGCATCTGTCCCTTGGTGCTAAGCCTCCTCTGGTCCCCGGAACAGTGCTGGTCTTGCTGCGTCCGTGACAGGCCTGTCAAAATCAGTGCTGCTCTTTGGGCTGCACAGGACTTTCTGACTGGCCACCTGGATGTGCACAGGGTCCTTTTCTCAGGGACGAGGTGACCCATTGCATAGACCCATCCTCACCCATACTCTGTCTCTCTCCGTCTGTCTGTCCTGCCCCCTCCTTCCTCTCCCCCTCGTGAAGAATGGCACAGAGGAGCATGGACACTGGCTGAGGTCTGTGCCCAGCACCTGGCACGGCCTCTGTACCTTGTTTTTGGACCAAACAGACAAGCTACCTAGCTGTGGAAAACCAGTGTAAAAGTCTGTGGGACAGCATCACTGGTGGGAATACTCACTCTGGAATATTTCACATGCAAAGTGCGTGCACTGACAGGAACCACGTCTGGGAGGATTAGTGTGGTCCTGCAGAAAACGTGCCCCTCCTGCCTCTCCTGTTGGGATGGGGCCCGGGGGGCGGGGGGAGCCTCACCGTACAGCCTCCACCTGGTCCTCCTCCTCCAGGAAGCCCAGCCGTCGCCTCACTTCGTGCAGCAGCTTTGTGCCTTGGAAGCCACTGCCTCGGCCGTCACACTTCACCACCACGGCTCCGTGGCTGCTCACCATCACCGTTTCCCAGGTCACCTCGAACTTCTCAGCCACACTCTGGCTGCCCGGGGTGCCATCCCTGAAAAAGACAGTCCACGTCCTTGGCACGCTGCGTCACAGACCCTGGGGACATGGGATTCTTTCCGGAGGGGCTGTGTCACCCAGCAGGGGGCCCGCGACCCCTGGCCACCATGTGCCGACTCCTTGGAGGTGGGCGAGTGCTGCCAACGGGCTTTTTAAATGGACACGCGGGTACTAATCACTCACTGGTAGGCTGGGGGGTATGGGGAGGCTTCCCCATGATTTTCCTTTTGGGGGGAACAGGATGAGCAGGAGGGAAGGCAGCAGCTGGCCAGCTTCCCTCCCAGGAACAGCCCGAGGCAGGACTGCAGGCCTCCGGAGTGGTCAGACAGCTCAGGAACGTTCTCAAAACCAAAACCAGGGCGTCTGTCTGCTCATTAAAAGGCGTATCTGAAATGCTCTTGGCTGGGAAACGCACGGGCTTCAAGGCAGTTTCGTTGTTGAAAATGCTGCCCAGGCCAGCCCGGCGGGCAGTGGGCAGTGCCAGCTCTCGGGTGTCCGGCCTCTGCTTCTCGGGCCCAGGTGAGCCTCAGAGCACCTGCCCAGCCAGGTGCGGCCTGACTGTGTCACCAGCTTTCCTGCCTGCGTCTGAGCCAGCGACCACGGGGCGTGACTGAAGAGCTGCTCTCTGTCACAAACTGCCCCAAGGGGACACAGAGCCCTGTCCTTTGACATCTGGGGTCACTGATAGTTATGAAAAGAACCTGACGACATTGGCTGATGGCAACCCAAGCGTTTGCTTTGCAACATCCCTCCCTCTTGTCACTGTCCTAAGTCTGATACTGTTTTTTCATGTGTTCGCGAGTCCCCAGCAAGCACCCCGAGAGAGGAAGCAGCACGGTACTCACACCACCAGCAGCAAGGGGTAGTGGGAGGTGTCCGTGAAGACCGCCGGCTTGAGAACCTGCACAGGTAGACCTAGGAGAAGCAACAGAGGGCGCAGGTCAGGGGCCGCGCGGGCCAGGGACGCAGGGGCGGGCGGGGGCAGGGCACCGGGTGTCTGACTCTCGGGAGTGGGGAGGAGGGCACCCTGGGGGACACGGGGCTCAGCCACACGCAGGCCTGGCTCCAGCCTTCGTCCCATGACCCAGGCTCACTGCGGGGTCTGGCGTGCGACACCCAACATCTTTGAGGCTTAGTGTCTCCATCTGAAGCTTCCATTCAACCTCAGAAAGAGTGTGCTGGAAAACAGAAACAGCTGTATTGCTCTGAGAGCTTGCGAGTGGTTAGAGCCAGGCAGGGAGAAATGAAACCCGAGGGCAGCTTGTGTCTCTCTGTCAGGGGGCACTACTGCAACTTGTGCCCTCGGAAGAGACCAAGGGCAGGGCGGGCTGTGAGGCTGGGGGTGCAGCCTGGAGGGAGAGGCTGAGAGCCCATGGGGACCCTCTGTGCAAAGCCAGGGGGCTCTGCAGGCCTCGCTGTTTGAAGGCTGGTGCTGGGCAGGGCTGCCTGCCTGCGGACACACACACACACACACACACACACACACACACACACACACACGGGGAGCTGGGCCATCTGACTGGTTCTGGGCAGCCTAGGATCCAGTGACGGAGGGCGGGGAATTTTCCTTAGCAGTTCCCTCTGTCTCCCCCTAAAACAAACCTCTGGCCTAAGTTACAAATTGTTTATTGATGTTAACTACAACCCAGATTAGCAATTAAATGGGAATTAGTGGCTTCTTCAGGAGAATTACTATAGATCCAGCCCAGCTCAGGGGTGGCTCAGCAGCCTCCTCTGACCAGGGCCTCATTCCTGATTCTGGCCCAATGTTAATGGCCTGCAAATTGGATCAATAGCTCGGGGACCTGCAGAAAGGCAAGCTGAGACTTCGGCACCGAAACATCCATAAAACATGGTCTGGGCTGCCCTCTGCCAGGGAGAAGCCCGTGGGCGGGACTCGGCCAGGTCGGGCAGACGGCATTTCCTGACAGCCTTTCCAGAAGATGTATTGGTTCAGGTGAAAGCCGTAGCCCCTGGTAGCATCAAATGAAAAAACGTAACAACACAAGCCAGAAACAGGTTGGCAAAGTGGTATTTTTCGATTTTCTGTGGCCCCAAAGGGGTGCGGCTCAGGTGCTGAGCTGGCACACAGCGGTGCCTGGTGGCCTTGCCTCTTCACTTCCATCCCCGCCAAGGAAAGCCTCAGTGGATAGAACCCACGTGTGGCAAAAGGGTAGTGGTTTCTAAAGGTCTTCTATGCATTGTTTGAGGAGGGGACGGCATTCCCCCATTAGTGCTGTCGGGTTTGGGAAACGTACTGTAACCGCAGTGTGCGGGGTGGATGGAGGAGGACACTGGGCTTAGGAGATGAGAACGAATCTCGCAAAGGACTAGGGTCTGGCCTCAAAGGCTGCGGTGAGAAGCAACAGATGTGAGGCAGGGTTCCAGAAAACTTGCGATGGGGGTGGAGGGTGGGAGGATGTCAGGAACCTAACTGTGGCCCTAGAGGTCCAGTGGGCTGGCGTTCAGGCCTGCGACCTGTGCAGGCACGCAGGGCACGTCGGCTTCATGCTCTGCTGTTGTAAGAAGCTGCGAATGAAGAGCTCCATGTTTTCATTTTGCACTGGGCCCTGCAAATTATGGAGCCTGTCCTAAGGTCTATGGATGGATATGGAAGGTATAGGGGGATTGCAACAAACATGTAGAAGCTGCTTGCTTGTGGATTCATCCATCCATCCATCATCCATCCATCTATCCATCCATCTATCCATCCATCTATCCATCCATCCATCCATCGTCCATCCATCCATCATCCATCCATCCATCCATCCATCCATCCATCCATCCATCACCTATCTATCATCCATCCACTATCAATCTAAAATTGTCTTGTTTTCTTGCCTTTTGGTTCTTCCTTATGAAAGCACAGCACAAAACTATCTATCCAGTGCATGTGAGGGTCCTCATGAACTTGAATCTGAGAACCGGGACTCCAGGTTCTGTGTGGGAGTTTGAACCCGTCAAGGACATTATCCAGTGGGCAGGACAGAGTTTCCTTTAACACGAGGCCTTGGAATATAACGTCTTCCCAGTTGGGCTCTTTACACCAGAATACACTGCGCTCCCCAGAGTAACTCTATGTAGAAAATACCTCTGCAGGGAAAAGGGTTCGTTAAGACGAACAAGCAGTTACTCAGTTGGCTCAGCGTCCTGCTTAGCACACGTAGCTCCCTCATGTTGGGAGAGGTGTCCACGTCCTGCCCGCTGCCTGTGGGTTTCAGGCCAGTCGGACTTGGTGGCTTGTTTTTGTCCTGATGGGAACCATACAGAGGTTCATCATTCTTGCTGGTGTCTCATCCTTTCTCTCTTCCTGCCGTCGGAGTTGGCGGCACTCTGGAGGCTCGTGTGTCCTCGCATTCTGCCTGGACTGGCGGCCTTCCTGCCTCTCCGTTTTCTTCTCTGAGTCCTCTGAGCCCTGACGACTGGCGTGTGGATGCCCCCATCTCCCGCTTTCATTTACGGCTCCTCTCCTACTTGCAAATGCATCTGCCTGTGGGCTCTGCCTGCCGTGTCGTAGGCTCCAGGGACACTCAAAGCTGCCCGTGGTTCCAGGGCTGGGTGCGCCCTGTGGCATCTGAGTGCAGCGCATGGAAATCCGAGAGGAACCCAGGCCCCAGTGAGATGGTGGGAAAGGCCCTTCAACTTGTGGGAAGTCACTGGACAGAACCACATTTCTTGGCCAAAGCAACACTTCACAGCCTCCATTTAAGGTTTTCCTAAGTTTCCTACTTCTCCACCTCTGGATCCTACCTTATTCATTCCTTTGTCAGAGTGCTCACACTGGGTATTTTAAAAGAGAACCTCTGTGCTGTGGGGGTGGGGAAGAGGGATCAGAAACACATCACATTTCTGACTTTCTGGAGTGAACACGGGCCCTACACGTATCTCTAGCAATGGGCAGAAAAGTTCTAATCTTGTGTGACTCCATGTGGCCCGATGGTAGGACCAGGGCGTCCTGTTAGGCGGCCTCTGAATGGACTGGAGGCTCTGGGGGGGGGTCTCTCTGAACCGCTGACAGCCACAGGCTGACCCCCCAACAACGAGTGATGCTTCATGGGGCTCCCGCCTCAGAAACGCACTCTCTCCTCTTCTTGGCCAGCCCAAAGATGACTCCATGGAGCCCATTCGGGTGGCACCTTCCTCGGTACCTTCACGTGACCCCAGCCCAGTGTCATGCTCTCTTTAAAAGGCAACTGCTGGACGTTTCTCAGGTTGTGTCAACACACAAATCCCTCATCACGCATCCCTCCAGGTGCAAGGGTGGTTTCACCAGTACTTAGAGGTTAAGATGAGGAAGTAGCAAAAGTATCACATGGCACAGAAAAGGCATTTCTTTCCCAGGGGAGGATGTTCTCCCTGGACGGTGTCATCACATGTCCCTAAAGGACAGTGTTTCAGCCTGGGACCTTACTTAAACCATCCGCCCTGCAAGCTCAGGACAGGGGGCCTCCCCACTCCCCAGACTCCCTTGGGGGCTGGTGGGGAGGCTTTTCCAGGCGTCAGGCCGGGACTGGGTTGGGGAGCCTCCCGTGCACAGCAGGTGGCCTGCTTTCCCTTTCACAGGGGAAAGGAGCACTTACTGTAATCCTCAATGTTGATTTTCCTGTATTCCGTTTTAGGCATCTGTCGCTCATCTATGGCCTTCTGTACGTGTTCATTTGTTTCCAGGTCAAACATTTCTGAAAGACAGAAACAAAAAGGGCGCGTTCAGATTCCGCCACCAGTGATTGGAGCCATGGGTCTTCACGGGTGTCACGCCGTCGATTCGTACACCAGTTCTGCAGGCAATCGGCACTGTTTCTATCTCACGGACCAAGAAACGGAAACATTAAATCCCTTGCTGAGGCCACACGATAATGAGGGGGAGGCCTGGTTTCCAGGCAGGAGCTGGGGCAGCGGAAGACCCTTCCCACTGGGGCCGGCGCCCCTGCCTCACAGGCTTCTGCTCTCTGTGGCTTTTCTCCCTACACAAATCGGTCTGGGTATGTTTTATCTCAAGACTGCTTGCTGGGCTGGGGAAACCAACACTGTATATCTGTTAGGACACACGGTTCTCCAAAGCCAGGGGCCACAATTCCCGAGGGAGGAAAGGAGAGAAGCTGCACTGTGATCTTTATGAAATTCTCCAGGAAAACCAGATTCTGGTTTCCTCCCATCCATAGGAGGTGATCTGGCTTTGGAGCCCTTAGCTGGGAGGGGCACATGAGCGGACAGTGAATGCAGCCACATGAGCAGTGATTGACAACGCAGGGGACCAGCCCTGTTCCCCCCACGTTAGAGACACGTGGGACTGTGTCTACGCCCCAGGATACTCAGCCCCCCCGCTCTTTCGCTTGTCACAAGACACAGATGCCCTGCGTGCACAGTTCTCCCAATTGCAAGGATGCCATCCTCTGCGTCATTAATCTCCTACAGAAATGGCCTTCCCACTGTGTGTCACCACCTGATATGTAGTAAAAATCATCTGACCTCCTTTTTCCTTTCTCACTTCAAGCCTCCATATGAGGAAAACTTGTGGTTCGCCATGAAAGGGAATTTTGTCTTCAAGAGACTTTACCTTTGGCTCATCAAATCAATGTGAAACCTTCAGGGACATTTTAAAGAATAAACGAACATCACAAGCCGTGTTACAATGACCGTTAAACCATCCTCCCACAGTAACTCCCTATAAGGACAACAGGCACTCGACAGTGACACCGCACAGGCACCTGCAGGCTGCAGTGTCACAACAAGCGGTGCCACCACTGACTGTCTGTGTCTGGGAAGCAACACACGGCTGTCAGCGGGGCCGCAGGATCCAGGGGACCATCACTGAGCACGACCACAAACTGCTACAGGGCCAGAGGGGAGCGAATGTTCCCAAGGCTTGTGACGAGCACATAAACAAAACAAAAACGTGTTTTAGATGTGGCTGGACACGCCTTTGAACATTTAACTTGGGTGAAGAGGTGAGGGGAGAAGTCGTGAAACTGATTTTCTAACAGGTAGAGTTTAAAACAAATCTGAAGTTGGACCCCAGCGACGGCAGATTCTGAACACCACACAGCACGCAGGACATGGTGCCCTTTGCAGACCGCGGGAAAGGACAGCTGTGTCTACGGAACGTGCACGCAGGTCTGAGCAGATGCGACCACAATCCTGACGCCCGGAGATGTGGCCTGAGCGATGCCGCGTCCCCCCTTGTGGCCGCACAAGCATGCGATGAAGGAACACGCGTGCCCCTGCCTGCTCCGCACCCACGCCCACACTCCTGGTGGAGCAGAGATGGCAGTTAGTTTTCTGAGTCCAAATGCCCTCCATCCTTACGCAGTGTTCCAGGCACACACGGTCAGTCGAAGGAAGGTGGTTTATAAGATAGTAACTATTTATTCCACATGTTCTTTTCAGATTTACAGGGTGGGGAGACTAGAAGGGAGCTCTGCAGAATAAAGAGAAGTATAGTATTTTCAATTTCTTTGCTGCCCCAGGGCCTTTGTACTGGCTGTTCTCTGCTTGGAGTTCTCTTTGCTGGGTCCTCCTCCTCCGTCAATCCAGCCGTCACCTTGTCAGAGAGACCATCCATCTCAGGTACACTGAACACCAACTGCACTAACTTTGGTCATTTTCCTGGCTCCCTCCTTATCTCCTCACCTACGACACCAGGGTTCAGTCCCATCTCAGGGGAAATCTGGGAAGATCTGTTTGTGGAAATCTGATTCAGAACCTGGAAATGACGTATCTCCACCGCAGCTGAGTCTGGGTTTCAACTCAACTCTTTCTCCCTGTTCCCAAGTGTTCCCAAGAAGGTTTGTGCTGGAGAAGACAGAAGGAAGGACTGAGAGGTCCTCCTGGGTGTTTCCGAAAGCCCGAAGGCTGTCAGAAGGTTTAGACTCTCGAGTGATAAGAGTTGGAGCCATTGAGGCCCATCCACCACTGCTCCCGGCATAAAACAGACTATACCCACACCAACGGACACTTGCGTTAAATTGATTGGAAGGTCTACGGTGCTCGAGGGACTAACGATACCCCCAAGTTACAATGTTTAGTTAATTCTGGGACTATGAGGAAATCCACCAATGCTCCCCAAACCCAGGCTTATTATAGGAGCCAGGGCATGGAGCTTACGTAGAAGCCTCAACTGCCCAAGACCTGCGAGCTTTACCTCTCTGGCCAGGTGTGACAGGCAAGGGACCTGGGGGTGTGCGGATGTGGGTCAAACTAGAGAAATGGAAACTTAGGATGTGAGTGGAATTGGCCGACACACAGTTGCAGGGCCGTCACCGACAAGAACAGAGACCCACTCGCCCCCATCAGACCAGCCGCACGGAGCCTCTGGTTCTGGAGCCGCGAGGGCTTCCGCTGGCGGGACCACGAAACTCCGGTTGCTACAATACACACTTCTCTCTGTGTGTGCACTTGACTTTGCTGTTTCTGACATCCCCTCGCAGCCTTCAATGCTGATCCTGAAGGAGAAACGTCACCCAGGTTGCAGTGCTGTCTGGCAGCCTGCTGAGTTCAGCTGGCCCGACGGTGACAAAGACAGAGCCTTGCCGCTGAAGCAGCCATGACCAATTCCTGGCCCTCGGAGCTGTGGTGGCGCGTGGGGGCGCCTGCTCTAATCGCACGCAGGTTCATAGCCTGCATTTGAATAGCCGCCTCTCTGCACTGAAATCCCACCCTTCACAGAAAGGCACCGAGGCAACAGACTATTACATTTAGTTAAATATTAGATTTCTCATTTAATGATTGCCCACACAACTGGTTTTATCAGCAGAGAGCTGCTGTCCCAGCGGGGGATTGAGGTGAGCCATTTTATTTGTTCCCATAATTGCATTCAAAGAGGGCCAGGTCTCTCCGGAGGAAAGAAGAAAAGATTGGCATGTGCCCCGAAGGAATTTGCTTTTGACTCCGGGGCTGTGGGTACCTCCAGTCTGGAGCATACAAACGGACCCTCCTTAATTAAATGTGAGCCTCCCCGAATATTGGGTAGAATTAACTATTATCAGATGTGGATGAACAAAGCCTGCTCCTGAGGGGGACCTTCCGGCTGTGCCCAGTGGTGGATGCAGCCTGGCCCCTGGGCTGTCTGTCCCAGACCCTGCTGGTCAGGGCGTTGTGGAATCTCCACTTGGATGAATTTGGGGGAGTTGGTGGCCGGAATCTAATGGGAGCTAATAAGCAACTGGTGTAAAGCAGACGGGCAGCCTGCTCCATCCCTCATTTCTGCAGGGGGCAGAGCACAGGACTGTGTGTGTGTGTAAACCGGGTGCACGCACAGTGTGTGCAGTGTGTGTGTACAGTAATCAGCCTGCAGGGTCGCCTGCTGGTGCTCTGACCCCTGCCTGGACTTGCTGTGCCTTTCCTAGCCTAGGCCTGCCCTGGGTACGTCGGATCACGTCCTCACGTGCACCCCTCGCTGTGGAGTCACGACCCCGCCCTCCCGTGCCCACTGACTGGACATCACGGAGGCCGTCCACCCACCCTGGGGCCGTGCATGCAGAGCAGACCCGGACCCAGGGCCGGCACTCACACTTCTGAGAGTCCACACTGGAGATCTCTGAATGTCTAGCTGCCAGTGTCGGTGCCACACCGTTGGGGTAATAATTGTTCTGCTGTGCCTATTTTCTATCCAGCCGGATTGTAAGCAACTTGAAGGCAGGGTCCAGGAAGTGAATGCACCTTTGGTCTCTCTCAGCCGCTGGCGTCGTGCTAGGCAGGTGACCGGGTTAATGAGGGACTGTACCCCGATGCACCCCACTCAGGAACGGGCATGGGGTTGGCACAGCGCCATGGGGTCTGCCCGGTGGCTGTGGGGCCAGCAGCCCTCTGGTGTTCCCGGGAGAGGAGAGAGGATGAGGTTGGTGCCCTGAGGGGTGCAGGACGCCACACATTCTCAGCTCTGTGTCAGCCAGACGCCAAACGTGCTGCCTTTGGTCTAGAACGAGGTGTCTGCAGACCTGACCCTCACCCCGTTCCTCCAGAAAGGCTGCCCGTGTGTGGCGTCCTGGGGACCCAGGAGAGGTTCCAGATACACAGACAACCGAGGGCTTGACGGCACCTCCTGTCTCCCCTGCTACCTGCGCGAAGAGGTGACACCTGTGGGTGGTTAGTCAGGAAGGAGACGGGGCGGGGCAGGGTGGCCCCGGGCGGGACACGGAGTGAATAGACTGCGTCTGGTTGGATTTCGTACGGGAGCTGCCTCGGTGCTGGCTGGCAGCGGGAGCTGGTCTGCTTCTTTATAAAAACCCATCAGAGGAACGTAGTCGTGGGAGAGGCACCCACCAGGTGTGATCACAAAATACGGTGACTGCTGCTGCCGAGTGCCATCCAGCGGAAAGGCAGGGACCTTCATATAACGGGAAGCGGGAAGCGGCACGTCAAACAGTCACAGTGCGTGACAAGTTTCAACTTGGTCGGCGCAGTCAGTCAGGTGTGAGCTATGATGGAGAGAAGCTGTGTTTTACTTGTAAAGTGTGCCGTAAATCAGCCTCCGTCATGACGACGCTCCGTGTCACACATCGCTCCTGCTACGGCAATTTCTGTCAAATAAAAATCCTTATGGTTTTGTCCTCATCTACTTTATTGACCGGATCTGGTACCATGTGACTTCTGGCTCTTCCCCAGAGTCAAAATGACCACGAACACATTTTGAATGGATTCAGGACATCGAGGCAGCCATGGCAGTGCAACTAGAGACACTCACGAAAGAGGATTTTCAGAACTGCTTCAGAAAGTGGCCAGAATGATGGAAGAAGTGTGTTCAAAGTGAGAGGAAGTATTTTGAGGGCGACTGATAGCAATGTGTCTTTTACTGTAATAAACTTTTTTTAAATTCAGACATTCACCATATGTTTTGATCATGCCTTATATCTTTGAGGGGTGGTGGAGGGGTGGTTCCCGGGCAGCCCAGGAACCTGGAGTCCATGAACACGCTGACGAGAGGCTGTGGGCGCCGTTGGAGATGCACGTCACGCTTGAACTCCCGCGGTCCCTGCGTTTTCTTAGGGAGACTGCAGGCTGTGTCGCCTGGTGACGGCCGTCCCCTCACCCCGGGCCTGGGCCTGTGAGCATCAGCCACACACCTTTTCACGCTCACGTGGAAGCAGTGATCCGTGGCTTTGTTGGTTTTCCGCCGCGGCACCTGAGTTGTTTGAATACCCAGGCACCAAATGAGTATGCTTTGGTCCCAACCATAATTACGTTCTTAGGGAAACAGCTTTTAAATAATTCAGAGTCACATCTGTGAACGGCCCGCAGGCTCTGTTTGTCGATAAGCTTTTCTAAAGGGAAAGAGTCAAGTATTCCCAGGGTGGCTCTGGGGTCACGGGGACAGGACGGAAGGACACAGAATTCTGAAACAGTAATTTCACATTTCCAGGGCGATGGATGAGCAGCCGCCTTCAGAGTCAGACCCCTCACCCACCAGGGCCGACGTGCGGTGTCCTTGTGGTTCCAGTCTGTCACTGTCACACAGGCGGGCCACACATTGGCTGGTGGGCAGAGCTTTCCAAGGGCTCTCTGGCCTCCCTGCCACTTTGCTGCAGGGGCCTGGCCCCCACTTCCTGTCCGCCTTGCCCGGCTCCCGAGGCGGCTCGGTCACTCTGTTCACCTCATTCAAATGCAGCATGAGCTTCAACCACCATCGGGGACTCAGCGTCGTGTCAGATGGAACCAGGGTGGCTTTGCAGCCTTGATCTGAACTGCTGCAGCCGTGAGCACCTTACCTAGGTGACAACAGTGCAAAGGCCTGAACTCCCGGGTCCTGGGGCCTGGGGGGGGGTGGCCCCCATGGTGAGGCCCACGTGCTCAGGGGTCAGACGACCCGAGCTTCTAGTCCTGGACGTGGATGTGACCTCGGGGACGTGGCTGTTACAAGGCAGCGCTGGTCCCTCTGCAAAGCCTCAGGCCGGCTGGCCCACAGGACGCGGGGGCTGCTCGATTCTGTTCAAGTAATGGACGCCCAGCCAGGTGGTGACAACAGGACTAAATGGCCAGCATCAGAGGGTGAAGTTCAAGAGCTCAGACCTCCCAACTGTCAGCTACCCCTACAGGCCGGGGCTGAGCACGGTTCACCCCAGAGAACCCTCTGCTGCCGTGACTTGGAGCAGGACAGGGGTGAGGCTGCATCCACCCAGGGCTGGTCTGGGGGGAAAGGTGATGGAGGCCAGCTGGGGGCATGTCCCTTCTGCCCCAGGCCGTCTTGGTGCAGGTGAGACCTGGAGTAGCCCCTGACGGGCTGAACTGGACAGTGGACTGCAGGGGCGCCAGGCTCTGCCCAGCCAGGCGCAGGCCTCCAGATGGCACCCACCGCTTTCTAGCCGTGGCACCTAAGCAATCCGGTCATGCTCCCTTGCCTTGGTTTTCTGAACTGAAAAACGGGGTGATAACAGTCCCTGCGTCACAGGCCATGGGGAGATGACATAAGTTAAAATATGAAATGTATTTACAAGTGCACCAGCCCCTATCAAGTGCTTCCTGAACGCTGGCTGTGGTCACTGGTGTCACCATCACCCCTGAGGCCTCCATCTTGCCTGGGCCCTTGACTGGGACACGTTTACCTCAGACATTCAGGACGCAGCCGGACAAGCACACACGTGGTGGGCTTTGCAGAGTTGGACAATGCAGGACCGCAGGCAGGGGGCACGCGGAGGTGCAGGGGGCCACGGTGGGGACGGAGACTCACTATTGGCCGTGGGGACGCTCCTGGGATTTTCCCAGTGGCCTCAGCCACACAGAGCACAGCTAATATGAGGCACGGCTGAGGCCCGAAGGCTCGCCTGTGAGGTGCTGGCCTGCCAGCCACTTGAGCGCCTGCCGAGGTGCTGCAGGCAGAGGCCACCATGAGGCTTTGATGGGCAGACGGCAGCTCGGACAGCATACCCGCTCCGGCCCGAGGACGTCGGGCCCCTGCCCCATCCTCACCCGAGGGACTCACACTGTTTGACAGACAAACTGCAAACTGAGGGCATTTTGTTCCACGCCCACACAGCTGGGGATGGGAAGGGCTATAACTGGACATCAGACATGTGAAAAGTTAAGTGCACAGGAAAAATATGCCCACACACCTCCCACCGACAACACCGAGAGGCTGGAACTCCGCACGCTGGGTCTGACAAGTTATCAGGACATGCAAACTGCCGCCCTTCTTTTCCAGGGGGACCTGAGCCTTTCCTATGGGGGTCAGCCTCCAGGACGGAGCGGAAGGGACTGGGGCCACTGCCGGGGGACCCAGGGCTTGGGTCTCCTGCCCAATAACCGTGTGCAGGTCACATCTGCTTGAGGCCCACACCTGTGACTGGCATGTGAGGTGTGGCAGCCAGTGTTTATTTCGAGCTGAAAAATTCAAATATTTGATATGATCTTTTAAACACCTGAGCTCACAAGGGGCTTCACTACGTGGCTACTTCTGTTTTTCTTCCTTCCTCCCTTTCGTCCACCTCCTTTTTTTTTTTAAGATTTTATTGGGGAAGGGGAACAGGACTTTATTGGGGAACAGTGTGTACTTCCAGGCCTGTTTTCCAAGTCAAGTTGTTGTCCTTTCAGTCTTAGTTGTGGAGGGTGCAGCTCAGCTCCAGGTCCAGTTGCAGGGGGCACAGCCCACCATCCCTTGTGGGAGTCGAACTGGCAACCTTGTGGTTGAGAGGACGCGCTCCAACCAACTGAGCCATCCGGGAGCTCAGCAGCAGCTCAGCTCAAGGTGCCGTGTTCTATCTTAGTTGCAGGGGGCGGAGCCCACCATCCCTTGCGGGTCTCGAGGAGTTGAACCGGCAGCCTTGTGGTTGAGAGCCCACTGGCCCATGTGGGAATCGAACCGGCAGCCTTCGGAGTTAGGAGCACGGAGCTCCAACCGCTTGAGCCACCGGGCCGGCCCTCCTCTTTCTCTTTTTAAATGACTTCCCACTTTCTCCACTTACTGAGATAATTTGTTCTTGAGTAGTTAAATTGGCTGAACAAACAATGTCTTAGCTGTCGATATTCTTGCAGCTTGAATCTTGCTTTTCCTGCCCGTGAGTGGAGGTAAAAATAGGGACCTGTGCTGCCTCCCTCACGGGGCTGACAGTCGGGGGCGAGGGAAGGGGTACAGGTGGACGGGCTTCCTGACACATGCTCAGCTGGGGCCGTGATCATCACAGCCCTCGGAAGTGGGGTCCACGTTAGGTCAGCAAGGCTGTGGGTGGCACCTACTCGAGGCCCAGGGATGGTGACCACTGGGGTGATTCCCAGAGAGGGACCCAGGATGGCTGTTCACATGAGGCCTGACAACCAGGCAGGACCAAGGGGAATCATTTTTCCAGAGAAGAAAATAATAAACTGGGCGTGAAGCAGACGCATCAAGTGAGCTGTATGACCTGCAGCAAGTCCCCCGTTTCCAGGCTTTACGATGGAGTTTGAGAAGCTTGTGGACAGGTGGGGGAGGGGCATGGTGCAGCCCAGGCCATCGGCCCCCAGGCCTGCGGGGACCCTGCCCCTCCTGGACATACGACCAGACCCCCAGACCTCACCAGCTCCTTGCACGCTCCCTAGTTGTGCTGGAGATGCGGCCTGGGGCGGGCGCCCCTCTTCACCCAGAAAAGCAACCCCACCTCGGGGAGGACACAGCCCCCTCTCCCGCCTACCCCTCTGACGGCCAGCAAGCGTTCCGAGTGGGTTTTGTATTCAGTCTGACGTGCGTTTTGTTTGTTTGTTTGTTTTTGCATTTAACTTACTTTTAAAAATTGATTTATTTCTGATTTTATTACTTAATTTTGAATTTCTAATAATTTGATAGATGTGTGGCACGTTACCATTATTTTGGATTTTTTCTAAATGCTGTCTCTCTATTTTACCTACTTCTGAGCACTTTAATCACCTTTTAACCGGTGTCTACATATGCTATTGGAGGTCTCCTTTCCAGCTCTGTGGTGCTTGGAACCCTACCACAGAGACAGGTGTCACAGACTCACTCACACCTGGCCGCCTGGGTATTCAGAGGAACTGCACACTCACTCTTGCCACCAGGCCCTGAGGGAATTACAGCAACTGCCACAGGTGTGACTTTCTGTAAGAAGGGAGGGTACAGAGCAGAGTCCTGCCAGGGAGGTGGTGCCACCGTGTGAAGGAGTAGGGTGGGGGGCAAGGCCCGGGGATCCTCAGGGACAGGGCAGAGCAAGGCCCTGGAAGGGAGGGATGGAGGCTTTCCTGCCACAAAGGCGCCCCCTGACCCACAAGGACAGATGAGCCTCAAGGTGCCATCAAGCGCTGGCCATGGGGGTGGGGGTAGACTGGGCAGGGCTGCAGCTCCTGCTCACGGCCGTGGGCTCTGCTCCATGTCGCACACAAGGCCCCGTGTGGCCCGCCGTGGCCTCCAGGCCTCAGCACTCATGGGGGGTGGGTCCTCCTGGCTGGGGGACGGTCACTTTGTCTTCCATCACATGTGAGCAATACTGGCGATTGGCGGGGCTCATTCTGAACTGCGAGGATGTGACCCATCTCTGCCTCCAAATGGGAGCAGGAGCTGGATTATAGCCTTCAGCTGCCCCCGCCTCCCAAGGTGCCAACAGATGTAAACAAAGACCAGGGCACTTACTTGCTTTGTCTGTTGTGTTGTGCACGGTCACCCTGGGGACGCCAGGACCTGCATCGGGTGGAGACGAGAAGCCAGAAAAGAAACAGAAAAAAGGCTGTTAGTGTCGCTGAGAACCGAGGAGCATCTGAGCCTTCGCTACGACTCGACGTCTGTGGACTCTGGTCCACGGAAGGTCAGCATGGAGGGAAGGACAGAGGGCAGAGGCCAGGCCTGCGGGGTGCGGAAGGCTCTGTACCCAGGACACTACCATGACCACAATCAAAGTACGTGTTTTCAGATTACTGAAATACCGTAAAAATCACCTTACAAAGCATCATTTGGTTTCCGTCCTTCTAACCTCATTTTCACTGTCCACGCAGCCTTCCCTGCGTTCTGGCAGGTCACTCAATCTCTGTCTGGAGTCAGCTTTCCAACACCGCCTGGGAGGGCTCATCCAGGAGGAAGTCACTCCCTCCACTGGCCCCGTGGGGCACTTTGTAAACACTTATGACTGTAACAGGATTGTCCTGCCTCAAAGAAGGGCCCTAAGCACCAGCGGTAGCAACTGTCCTACTGAATTGCAATTTTAAAAACACATAAGTGCGCCTACCAGGTTTGCACTGCACCCAGACACAGAAGACAGACGGACCCTGGAATCCTGGGGCCTGACTCTGTGTCACCCTGGGGCCTATTCAGAATCGGGAGTCAGTGTGGTACACACAATGTTTGCTGTGTAGATGAACGGTTAATGCGTGAAGACCGCCTAAGCCTATACTTGGCCGTGACGGATCAAAATAGCACACTGACCTTCGGCTAAGGAAGGATCTCTTGAGACCATCTCTGTGCCCTGTGTTTTATGGTTCAGGTATTTGTCTCTCTGAGGTACTTCGCTCCCAGGTTAGCTGACTCCATTTACAGGACCTGACTTGTATTCTTATTTATTTTTGGACAGCCACAACCATCCCATCTTCACCGCTATTTTAATATAGAGCAGCCTTTTGAATAGCTGAACAGAAACAATACAGAGAAAAACTACATCTGAAAGATGACACAAAGCCAAAGGTAAAAAGCAGCCCTATGTATAATGTACAGCTATTGATTCTAACCTAATCCCACGCAGCCACACAGATCTGCCCGAAGGTCAGACCCTCCTCTGGGAGGCAGGCGCCCTGGGTCCGTGGCCATCTGGGGTCCAGGAGCCAGGCTGTCCTCCAATTACCATTACGCGGGCTTCTCTGGCCCCGGTGGTGCAGACCCACTGCTCCGTGTGAATTTTAGGATTACCCACTGACTTCAAGACGTCTATGATGGCAGGCTCCTGGAAAATCGGCAGGTGATTGAGGAAAACACCTAAATCAAACTGAATTTTCTTGTAAGAAGAAAAAGCAGGACATTCCCAATTTGGAGTAAGAGACTTGGACCTTGTGATACTTGGTCAGAGCTGGGCTGTGGTCACCTGAGATTTCTCTAAGAAAAGGAAGGACGTGCTCAACACTTAACAGCTTACACAAGATTTTGGGGGTGCTCATGACATTTTACTAGTGAGTCAGGAGGAACTTCACCGGTAAAGTTTTAAACTGAGTTTCTTTACTTTTCTTCTTCTTCCAAACCATCTTACGTGCGTCTAGCCAGCAACTACCTGATAGAATGTGCTGCTTTGTACAGTACAGAGCTTTTGCTATTTTGTCACTGCTGCCTGGAAGGCACTTGTTCTCTGATGTCTGTGAACGAATCTAGAAAATCTTGCTTTTTGCTTCACAGGTGGCCAGAAAGTTGCAGGACTCTGCCCACTGACAACTCCAGCTCACCGTTTCTTTTTATTTGCACGTAATTCAATTCAACAAATTTTGAGATCCTACCATGTGGAAGGAAGGCACAGGCCAGGTCCAGGAGACAGACAGAAATGGACAAAGTACTTGCTGTCGGGGAGCTCAGAGCCTGGTAGGGGGGGTGCATGCACATAAACACACTTAGCTGCTGCAGTCACCAGAGGCAGGCACTCGGCTCAGAGGGCAGCACATCAGCTCCGTAAGGAAGGGTGTGCTGTGCTTCCAGCTCTGCTGCCACTCACTCTGTGCTTCCAGCTAAGAGCATTGTCATGTCTGGGTCTCACCTGTACAGTGCAGGGTTGCTAAGGAGTGTTCTTAGCAAAAGTAACAGAGGCTGCAGCAAAAACAACAGCAGCCACCACTTCTGGGTTCTTATGATAACCAAGACACGGAGCTGGGTGCTGGAGAGACACTGCCTCACCTCGCCAGCACTGGCGAGATGGCATGTCCTGTTCTAGAGGTGAGAATCTACGACGGGAACCTCCCTCGGAAATGTTGGCATGGACAAGTCCACGCCTGCGCTGAGAAGGACGTTCTCTTCTCTGCCTGAGCTGGAAGGTGAGGAGCAGGAAGGTCAGGAGGAAAAAGCAGCATTGCTTCTCTGTTCTTGTCAGCCAGCCCTTCTGGTTTCTGTATGGTGTTGTCCAGTCTTAGGACATAGGGGATGCTTTGGGAAACATAATTATATTTCCCAGTAAACTCCTCTGTCAATGAGGTCACACATTAAATATTTGATTCTATCTGTACAATCTTAGGCAAACACCCCTATATTCATAGGGTTTGCATATATGAACATATGAGTATAGTGCGGACATAAAAATATTTATTGTACTTGTCTTGGTCCTGTCCTAATATTCCTAAAGTCCTTGGCAGGTAAGCCTGTCCCCTAGCTGGTGTTCCCTGGGAGCCAGCAATAGGAGCATTAATATCCACGCCGAAAATGTCCACATGCAGGAAAGTGGTTATATCTCCTCAGCCTCTGCTGACAAAGAGATAACTCCAATAAAAACAGTATCTGGCCTTTAAAAACCTTCGGTTAGTCAGAGAGATTATTTTGGCTCAAGTTAAATATCTGACTTCCAAATTTATATTGTCCCTGAGGGGAGAAACAAACAAAGTGAAGCAAGTGAATTCACAAGCAACACAGATGGTAGTTTTTTGGATCAATAAGGACCCTGCAGCCAGACGGGGAAATTCAAATTGCAGACAGAAAAGGTTTGAATCACACAACAGACTTGCAAACAGAAACTATTTATTTCTGCATCTCTGGTTTCTGGTCCCATTCATTTCAGAACGTTAATTTACACCTGCTTCACTGGATGGAGCAACGTGACAATTACAGAGGAAAATGAAGTAATTAAAAAGGACACAAAACTGGCGGGGGGGGGGGCGAGAGTCATCAGAACAAATAACAAAAAATCAGAGACAATACTTGTCCTCATTCCTCTCATCTGTATCCTCAGAGGGTACGTATGTGGCACATAATTTCCAACCGGAAGCTAAACTCATGGTCCGTAAACAATGGAGACTCAGGCAGTGTCACGGCCACCACAGCGTATCTCGTAAGCGCTGACGGTGTCAAAGCACAGAGGCCAGCAGGGTGACCCAGAGGAAGGCTCCGGCCAACGGAGATCTCTTTATTTGCCAGCTCAGGAATTACGCACACGCCTGATCCACGAGGTTCAGACACAGAGGTGCTATTAGGCCGCTAATACCCGGGGAGCTGGCCGAGGTGCTGAAACTACTGCAATGATGACACTATTGTCCCCACGCCTGTATGTCCTAGTACATTTTGTGGCTGATTTTGAAACCTTGTTACTGCTGACCTCAAACCTGGGATTTGGGGGTTTCCCCTCCCATGTCCCACAGCAATGAGTTTGCTTTAATCCAATTTCCTGTGTCCAGGGAACTGGAAAGTGATCACATGTCCCGTGCAGCAGCCTAAGTGACGTCACTCAGCGGGCTCAGAGGTCGGGGGGTTGCTTAACACACTCTCACATGATGGCGAACAATGTCATGTTAACTTTTTACAGTCATGTGTGACTCTTGCTCTAGAAATTACGAGTGACAGGGCACGTGACAGGCACTGATTTTTAATACGAGAAGCCATCCCAATCGTAAAGAAAGAAGGGGCGTCTGTGTGTCCTCAAAATTCACTAGTATATTTGGGCAGTTGATTCATAAAAGCTTTAGGCTTTAGGAACAACCTGCATGTCAGCACCACTTTTATGCCCCACACACGTCAACCTGGATGAAGTTTCTAGACGTTTAGCATCATTCACAGAATCAAAGTATGAAGGAAGAAGCAGCATTTTCTTTGTTTTGTGAGATTAGGTAGATTACAGGAAAAACGAGGCCACGTGCATTGGCTGTTTCATCTGTCCCTGTGCATGGCCAAGCTAGGAGGATCTGGACTGGGGTCCCTCACTCCTATTCACGTCTCTTCCAAATACACTTCCCGCAGCTCCTGGTAGTCATGTCTCTCAGACCTGTGATAACACTTCTCATCACCTGCCTCCCTCGTGATTCCAGAAGGTCTGTGATGATTTTCAAGCAAAGCAGTTAAGTTCTAATTTGAGCTCTAATGATATACTTAGGTCTTATCTCTCCAACGATACTTGTATCCACATAGAAAAATGCAGTGTCTTATTAACAGTAAGTGGATAATTGATACTTGCTGATTAACTGAATGGACAAAGAATTCACCAATGGGACGCAGTGTCTTGGGAGATTGTGCAGTTGGTATAGTCAGTCCCAAGGCCGTGGCATGTTATCTTGAACGTTTCCAAAGTTGCAAGTCCTGCTTTAGAGGTTAGCCTTGGTTTTCAGTAAGTGCAAAAGATCACTCAGAGCTAAACTTTTTAATGAGGTCTTGTTAAGCTTGATGATTACATCAATGGTCACCAATCAAGCCTGCTAAACAGGAAAGAACTGTCCATTCCTGAGGGGTCGGGCCCATAAAGGTCGTGTAAGAGGGATTCTAAAGTCTTCTGAATGATGTCCTCACATAGCAGTGAGTGCTCAGCTCCCAGAGAAGAACAATATTCATTTGGATGTACAAATTGTGGTGCGTGAATAAACTAGGCTTTGTATCATTACAATGACCACATTTTAGGTCTTTGGTTTCAGATTGGATCAGATCTGGACACAGGCTGGGGCGCTTTGGCGAGTGGGAGACTAATGAGATGGGGGCGGCTCCTGCTTGCTCTGCCTCCTTGCTGACCGTCCACTCTGCCTCACTGCTGAGCGCCAGCCCATCTGTCTCCCACCCTCTCATGGTCAGTCTGCCACCCAGTGAAAGCAGCCACACCTGGGTGCGGGTCCTGATGGCAGAGACCTCAGTTCTCAGATCCGTGAGGTGGGGAGGATGCCACCTGCCTGCTGGGTAGTGGGGTGACTAGGAACTGACCCCCTAAAGCTCCTGACACCTGGTGGCCCCAGTGAAGATACAAAAGTCCTTGCTTTTCTTCTGGACTCAGGATATAGAACCAGCAGATCATATCCTTTAAAGGGAGATAGTTCCACTCTCCGCTCTCTCTCAACCTCCGATTCTTCTGTAGTTCTCTCAATTGTGCCTGTTAAAGCATCTTTCACCACCCCTCCCACCAATAACGTCCTCAGGGCTGCCCCTCACCTCTCTGCCCAAGGACCCCACACGTCTGATCACGGCACTCTTCTGATTAAGACCCTTCTCCATTGTGCAGAGGATAAAGTTCACCTTTACAGACCGAACCTTCTATCGCTCTCCACACAAGCCTGGGGCTCCAGCCACTCTGGATGCCTCATTCTGCGGAGGAGCTGTGCTGGCTTATACCTGTGTCCCTGCCCTTTCCTCCTTCTCTCCTGCTCAAGCTCTGCATGGGCTGCAAAACTCAGTTCAAAGGTCTTCTCTGACTAGTCCCTTCTTTGTCGCATCACAGTCATAATAACAATAAAACTAATTATAGCAACAACAATAGCAATGGTTTACAATTACACCCGGCTGACAATGTGCCAGGCATTGTTCTAAGTGTGTGACATATATCAATTCATTTCATCCTTAAAATAGCCTTATGAAGTAGGTACTACACCCCCATTTAAGAGATGAGTAAATAGAGGCACAGAAGTGTCCATGGCAGTGCCAAAATCGACACCAGGCAGTGTGGCCACAGACGCTGTCCTCTCATCCCCGTGCTCTATGGCCTGTCCACTCTGCTTGCCTATGTGTATTTATTATAAAGCACAGCAAACATGAGCGTCCTTCTTAGCTGCACCATGTGCTAGCTGAGGGGAGGTGGGCAAGTTACTTGAATTAGCTGGTCTCCAGTTTCTTCATCCGTGAAATGGTGATAATACTTTCACTCGCCTTACAGATCTGTTCTGAAGATTAAATGACACACACAAAATGCCTGGAATATGACATGTATCTCATACGCTCTCAATAGGTGTGCCTGTTACTGTTATTTCTATATGATCCTTATCTAGTCAAGGAGTTATTAACATCCATTCACCCACACTCTTGCCTGGGGTTCCTTGGGCAAATGGGCGCATTGATGAGATGGTTGATGGGGGGAAGGACCCATCAAGGAGCGACAGGAGCTCCCATGCAGCAGAACGCTCCTGCGGAAATCCTGCACACAACAAAACCTCGTTCTTAGTCTATGTGCCATTGCAAGAGCAAAACAGATAGGAGCTTTACTAATAAGTATGAACAATGTACATCTTCCTCAGTGGCAGCTGGGAACCCCAGGGAGACAGGACTCTGATGCTATGCTTATGACCTGGGGGGATGTGTGTCTGCCTGCTCCAGGCAAGGCCGGAGGCATCATCTAGCTGTTTCTTCATCTGGTTTCTACTTGGAAACGGTCGTATGGTCTGTCTCGGTGGTGAGTGCCCAGAGGACAGTGTCTCACTGCCTGTGGGAAGATGTGCCCCCACCCCCATGCACACTTTCCAGGCTATCTGGGATGGTCCAGGTCCCAGCACACACTGCTGACCTCCACTTAGAGCTAGCCTCGAAGGCCGACCGTTTCTAGGACCTGGAAAGTAAATAAGAACCCTGTAACCACAGACAGGTTCCCTGAGAAACTTTGGTCATTTTAGCCTAATTTTTGCACAGCATGGAAACTTAATAACCATTATTAACAGACCACTATGCAAATCTGTTTCCAGTTCTCAGAAACAAGAGGTGGAATTTCTCCACTAAAGAGAACAGGTGAGAATGACGGAAGCCCCGCCTCAGAGAAACTGAGTCAGACTTACGGGAACAACAGCAACATCATTGACATCGTCACCAACAGCACCACCGCCATCATCCACAGCAATATCATCATCCATCACCACCATCACCACCACCATCATCATCACCATCACCATCACCACCATCACCATCATCACCACCATCACCACCATCACCATCACCATCATCACCACCATCACCATCATCACCATCACCACCATCACCACCATCACCACCATCACCACCACCATCATCGCAATCATCACCATCATCACCATCACCATCACCACCACCATCATCATCCATCACCATCACCATCACCACCACCATCACCACCACCACCACCACCACCACCATCACCATCATCACCATCACCATCACCACCACCATCACCACCATCACCACCACCATCACCACCATCATCACCATCACCATCACCACCACCACCACCACCACCATCATCATCATCATCATCACCATCACCATCACCATCACCATCATCACCATCATCACCACCACCATCATCACCATCATCACCATCATCACCATCACCATCATCATCATCATCATCACCATCACCATCACCATCACCATCATCACCATCACCACCACCATCACCACCATCACCATCATCATCACCACCATCACCATCACCACCACCATCACCATCACCACCATCACCACCCCCTAAACCCCGCTGAACAGTTTGATAAATAATAATTTAATCTTGACCACAACCCTACAGGGGTTTTACTCCCCTGGTTTTGTAGACGAGAGGCCAAGGCCCAGGAGGTCACTGTCTCTTGCTTCCTCCTTGATGAAGGACCATTTGTCTTCTTTCCTCCCCATTTTCACCAGTTACCAAACACTCCCTTTCCTGAGCCCCTACAGCACGGATGGTCTTTCCCAAACACTCTGCCACATTCTCCAGGTGGTTGCATGTGCTGGTTTCCTTGAGGGTGGGTTCCTGGACCCAGGGACCTGGAGTCCTCCCTCCCCTCACATGGATGAGGACGCTTATCCTGGCAGAGGCTCTCGCCACACCAGTGCTGGCTCCCCTCCCCATGCTGGTCCCTGGGCTATTATCACGATGCTGTTAATTTACCAGACTTTGGGTTGCTTGCGGGCAGGGCCTCATTCCCTCTTGTTCATCTTTCCATACCCGGCATTCAGCCCCATGTCTTGCAAATAACGGGGCATCAGAGAACGACTTGAATTGGGTGGTTTAGTCCTCTGCGGCCCCACTGACACCTGCATTCGAGGCGGTGTGATTTATACACTGGAGGACACACCAGACCCTAGCAAGTTACCAGTAGCTCCTGACCCCACAGCAGTCCTGGGAGGACAGATACAGATATGCAGGGCTGCAATGCCCCCTTGTGTCTGGAGCTCTGCGAGGGCTCCAAACACTTAGGTCTGCAGGAGAGAGAGATGCATCGTGGAAAATAATCAGGCAAAATGTTAGTTTTTCCCCGTGCACAGGAGAGAACAGAAGTGGTGTTTACGGACACCTGGGGTATGCAGACGTGGACAGCGCGCTGAGTCCAGTGCTGGCTTGGCCCCTGACTAGCCATGTGCTTTTGGGCAAGACGTGTAAGTGTCTTGCCTTTTCATCTGCCAAACGGCTTTGCTGGTGGGAGGCAGGAAATGGACGGCTGGACTCTTAGAGCAGTTTCTATGAGTTTTTGTTAGGTAGTCTCACCGTGTGTGTAACTCCCCAAGGTCAAGGATGAGGTCTAATTCAGATGCATATTGTTGGCTCCCGGCAGCACATGACTGAGAATTCCTCCGGGCTCCCCCAGCCCCTGCACACGTCTTTGCAATGGCACGGACCACGCTAATTCACATTTCTGTTAAGTGACGATTCCCCACCCCCATGAGTCCCTCAAGGCAGGAACTCTAACCCTTGGGTCCCCAGGACCAAGCAGCACACAGCAGCTGCTCCATAACAGAACCGAGACCCTCTTAGACAACCTCAACCCTTCCGTTTGCTTAGGAGGCTGACATTTGAAGTGATGTTACTACCATTGCAGATGGCCTAGGTCCCTCAGTGTGAGGCACTAAGCCCACGCCGCTCCTGGGATCTGAGACGGGAAAGGTAGGCGGACTTTGGGACTGACTGGCACAGCACGCGGGCCCGCTGATGAGCGGTATACCTGTGCAACGTGCAGGATGCCCTCACTGCAGCAGCCTGTCGGCCAGTGTCATTGGCTGGGCAGGACCCTCACCTGGCCTGGAACAAAGCCTGCCTCCCCACCTGCAGGTGTGCCCGGCCTTTGGACCTCGGCGTGGGTGTGGAGCCGGGTCAGGGCGGGAGCTGTGGCTGGAACGCACCTTCGCACGTGAGCAGGAAGAAGTCCATGCTGTGGCTGAAGGAGGCGCTGAAGTAGGTGCAGTTCTCCACCAGGTCGCAGGACAAGCACTGCCGGTTGAAGCTGCCCACGGTGCTGGCACTGCAGGGGCGAAGGTGGCACAGTGTGAACTGGGGCCGGCAGGAAGCCGTCCTGGAGGTCAGGGCCCTGCCCCCTGGGCACTGCCAGCTGGCTGAGCTCTCCCCATCCAAGCGGCTCAGGCACCCGACCCTCAGTGCTGGGCTCCTGTCCCTGCACCTGCCGGCTGGGAGGCCCGTGCTCACCTGCCCTGGCTGGCACACCCTCCACCTGGAGGAGCTCTCAGCATGTCTGCTCTATGGAACAGTCTCCTTGCTCATCTACACTTTCACCAGGCCCCGGGCACGTCCCAGATGCGAGGCTAGTGCAGCGCTTCGTGTTATTACCTAGCGTTTTGTGTCCATGGTGAGACGCTGCTTCTCACTCGATGGACCTAGAAGAGCGGGCACCTCAAGACCCCCTGGTTAGGTGCGAGTTCACGTCGGAAAGGCCTAAAGGTGCTTCCAAAAGTGAGAAGATGCCAAGGTATCTTCTCAGGTACCTGGGGAGAGTTCTTGTCTGAGCACTTTGTGTGGGAAGGGTGTACTGCAAGGTCCCAATACGAAACCTGCCTACAAGAGTAAAGCTGTTTCATGGGACAGAGAGAAGCTAGGCGGTGTGACTTCGGTCACCTTTGACCAGCTTGGTGACAGGACACACCTGAGTCATCCTGCCAGACATGCAGTGAGGAACAGTCCCCGAGGGGAGCACGTCTGTGGCCCTGTGGAGCTGCCAAGGACCCTCTGCGGCCTTCTACTCACTGCATGGACCAGCGGGTGGCAGGGGACACAGTCTTCCACCTGTTGGGGGTGGGGGAGCGGCCAGGCCTCGGCTCCATCAGGCCATGAGTCACCTGCCTCCGGCCCTTAGGTCACCATCAAACCTGGGATCCTGTGCAGTGGCCCATGAGCATGTGGCTGTAACCAGCTTCCACCCTCCCAGTCTGGAAAGCATTGAGGACGTAACAGCTTGCCCCACTTCCCCCTCTGTGAACCCCACTTCAGAACCATAAACTTTAGTCAGAATAGTAACTGCGCAGTCAACAGGATTTATGCTGAAGATGGACAGACCGTGGAAAAACCCTCGTCTTTCTCCAGGATTCAGAGGTCACCCCTACCCCTTGAGATTACGGAATCTGACTAGCGTCACCGGCATGGCAGCCGTGACAGGGAGCCGATGCAGCTGGCGGAGCCGGCCTCCTTGCCCCCACCTAGTGGTCTTCCCAAGCCAGGCTCTCCCTCCGAAAAAACCCAGGTGAGACCACCCCCTCCAAATCAGTATTTGAATAACGGTGAAAAGGAAAGACCATTAGAAGCCCACTGGTTATGAAGAGGAGACAATAACAGGGGCACAACTCAATGCAGCAGAAGCAGAAAAATAAAATAATGCTTCAAATCTGGTGGCCTGAGTATGTGTCCTGACTTCTCTCCCGACTCGACAGCCCCGCACGTGTGGTGGGGTGTCTTCGCTGCCTCCCGAGTGGGCTGCAGACAGGCACACTTCTGCCCGCCCGACGCCCTCCTCCAGCAGACAGCCTCCCCGCGCTGCAGGGCGCACATACCTGTAGAGCTGCCGTCTCCTGGGCAGGTCCTCTGTGCTCAGGAAGTAGCTGCAAAGACCAGCAGGGGCACGGGAGTTAGTGGGCTTCCAGGCAGTGTGCATCTCACATGCCAGGCTCCGCACGTGCACCCCCTTCCCAGGGACCCCCATTCAGTGGCTACAGTGAGCATGGGTCCCCTCAGTGTGCGGGCAGGCTGAGCCTCTGTTGGCCTGGGTGCCCCACACTGGCCCACAGGGCTCTGCTGCAGGGGCGAGGGTGGTGGCCCTAGACCCCTGGACTTGGGTGCAGGAATTTCGTTACAGGTCCCAACCTGGAGGGCAGGGAGCCTGCTCACTACAAGAACAGATGTGAACTCTGGATCAGTAACTCTCACTGACGGATTTCACCGGAGCCCCAGACGTGCAAAGCTGGGCTCTCGTCACAGGATCAGGGAGGACGAATGGCATGGGGACCCGTCCCCCCACCGTCCGAGGAGAATCCAGCTCCCCATTGCTGACTGAATAACCAGGGCTAAATCATTCGACTTCTTTTTGTCTTAGCTCATAGATTTTTGAGGTGGGGAAGGCAATACCCTACGTCGTGGGACCGCTGTGCCACATGACATGACGTGCGTAAGGCACAGTGCCTGGACAGGCAGAGCCGCCATGACCCTCAGAACTGTGACGCGTGCTCCTGGGCCAGCACTACTCAGCCGCTCAGCTCCCCGCCTGGCTTCCCACGGCATCTCCTGGGCCAGCAGGGGCTGTCACACAGGAGCGCATCATACGCCCGTGAAGACACCAGGACCCCGTGACGCTGTCTAAGGGGAAGCCTGGCCCCCGGGCCACGTTCTGCGCTCACGGAGTATAATTTAGCGGCTGGGTTACAGTCAGCGGAGGAAGGGCCCTGGGCCGGCAGGGCCGGCGCTCACTCACATCTTATTCCGCTTCTCGTCGTACGACAGAATCTTGGTCACGTCCCAGTCCCCTGAGGTGATGGACTGTATGTTGTCATTGCTGCTGTTGGGCTGGAACACAGACAGGCCATGAGCAGCAGGAAAGCTGGACCCGGCCTGAGCTTTGCTTCTTAGTCCCAGAGCGGCTCAGGTACCAGGAGCGAGAGACGGGTGCCGCCTGCCCGGCCCACTGGGTCCTCTCCTGGGAGGCCAGGCGGGCTCACACCCAGCCCACAGCCCTGTCCCCCACTCTGAATGTCAGTGACGGGGAGAACAGCGCGGCCCACGTCTGTGCTGCTTCTCAGCGACGTCCCCCATCGCCATGACTCCCGCCGAGGTCTACGCAGCTTAAGAGAAGGCCCACTTTTCCTTTAAAATTTCTAAACCTGATTAACGGAGGCATTACTATGGGGCATGGGGAGGTAAGAAAGAGAAATATGGGGAAGTGGATGAAATAGGGCAAAGGAAATAGAGAAAGAAGGGAAGGCAGGAAGGAAGGGAAGGGAAGAGGGAATGAGAAGGGACAGCCTGTGGGGAGCAGGAGGGGTGGAAAAGCCGGGGGCCTGAGGGGCTCCTGGGCAGCAGGTGGGGACCGGCTTCCTACTGGAAAGCTTCACAGGCTTCTCAGAAAATGCTGATTACGTGGGTGCACTCAGAGTCTGGGGCTGAATGAAAACATCTAAACACATTGAAATCTTGATGTGCTGCCTGGGAGGGGGTGGTGTGCCCTGGTGCCCGGCCTCAGGGAGTGTGAGGGGACCCCCTGCAGACGGAGAGGAAAGGCTGACGGGCGCAGGACCGTCATGAGACAAGAGTCCTCAGGCTCACGCCCAACAATGGATGCCAGTCTCCTCTGAGACTGTCAGCGCGTCATTTGTATTTCTGGGATGACAGAAAGGGCACAGCGTGACCCGCCACCCCATGAGAACGTCTGCACTGCACGAGCGCCCCGTTCCACCCCACCTTCGGGAACCACCCCTCCAGTTTAAGTACCAGGGCTTCACGTTGGGGACCTCAATGGTGGCAAGTGCACTCAGAGCGCTCACCCACTAGAGCCTGTCGCCAACCCCACCAACCAGTTTTGGGAAGGAGCAGGATTTACCTGGGACGAGGACACGGCGATGTGGTGGAACTTCCCCTGGCCTCCCTGCGGGATCGCTCTGACAAAGAACAGCTTTCCTCCGTCCCGGGAGAAGGCGGGCTCTTCATTCTGCGGGCGACAGAGACGGGTCAGAGCTCGGTCGTTACGAGGACGACAGAGACCAGTGCTTGGGTCACTCCGCAGACAACAGAGGCCGGTTAGTGCTTGGAAAGGCTTCACTCTATTCCAAAGAGGCTGAGCTGGGATAATATGCACCTGAGGAGCATTTTATGTGTAATTTCTAATCAGAGGTGCACTTGAAAAGAGCGCCGTATGGGGCCTCTCCTTTCCTTGGGAATCAGGAGTCAAGCCTTCAGTTTTCTGAGAAGAGGAATAATGAGGAATCCAGAGGCAATGCCTAACCAGAGGCAGAGAAGGCACCCTTCATTTACAAAGCACCAGTAAAAAGAGGGGACGTGTGTCAGGACAGCAGCAGGCTGTCAGCCCAGGGCAGTGAGACCCCTTTAACTGTGGCCCGTTGAAGCCAGAGCATTTTGCAGAATTCCTCTGGGCGCATTTAGTATCTATCACGAGGAACATAATTCTGAACAACCCAAACCTGATTTTGCCTAAAAGTGAATTCTACTCTTTCCACGCTGTCTTTGTTCTTTTACTTTATAAAATTCAGCTCACGCTGAATAGCCCACCAAGGAGAGAAGAAGAAGGAACGGAAAACCAGGACACACTGCATACAATCTAGGACGTGGATGAGAGAGGCTGGTCCTCCCAGGAGCCACGTGTGACCACGTGGCTTCTAGCTAGAGGAGCGTTCTACCAAGACGTTCATTCACTGACACGTGTTTGCTTGGACCTACTGTCACTTTTCCCTGGAAACAAAACCAATACCCTCAGTTTTCCCTGGGGGATGAATTCCAGGCAGGACTGAAAGCCAGGGGCTGAGGTGCATAACCACGTTTCTGCCAGGCCCCCCAAATGCTTAGCAGCCACTGCTCAGCCCCCCGCCAGCCCTCCATGGGTGGCTGTCGCCTTGATGGGCAAACAGGGATTTTGCTCCAGCATCGTCTCAGCCTCTTGAAGCTCCAGTTTGAAAGTTTCCATCTGTGAATGCCAATTAGTTAGCTACGATCCACATTTTCTGATTCAAGGAGCTCCACGCTGGTTGGGCAGGAGAACGCATGGTAAATAAGCCCCAGCTGGCACAAGGAAACTCGCCTCCTGCCGCCCACGAATGCATGCAAATGCAATGTGCCCAGAGAAATAAAACTAACGTGTGATTAAAATGACATTGAATCTCCAGGAGTATTTGCAATAAAATGAAACCTTTAATCTGCAAATATTTATTTTTTCCATCGAGAGTTGGATGCATGGCATTTAAAAGCAGAGGGAATGGAAGACCCAGCAAGAAATAAGGCTTTTTAAATATCTGCCAACTGCAGCCCCATATTGCAATAGCCTCAGTTTTCTGGGGAAGGGTTTGCACCTTGGGCAGAGAAAAATACTCTGAATAAATGTGATAAACAACTCCTTCTGGCCAGAAGCATTGTTTTTACACCGAGAAGGCCCTGTCCCTGGAATGGCATCACACTGACCCATGGGACTTTCAGTGGGCAGGCAAAGGACAAGCCATTGAGCCTCTCTGAGACGCGGTTTCTCGTGCAGTAAATGGATTTTTAGTGAGAAAGTGCGGTGACGTTTGGTGAGGAGAGCGGGACTTTAATCCAGGTTCTGACTCTCGTGGATTTGGGGGGAGGCCTGCCTAGTCCCTGTGGATAAACGGGAGTCTATCACACACGGTGCTGGTGTCCGAACCTGCGTTCACAGCAGGTCTATGCAGACGGAGACCTTTCCACGGTGACTCTTCCTGAGCCCCGTGTTTCCTTCCTGCCAGTTCTGTCCACGGTTCAGATGCAGGCATCCTGTCTTAACGTCCCGGCCCAGATTTGAAATCACAAAACCGAAATTCTGGTTAAAGAAAGACTGTCAGGAACTGACCTATAGGACAGACACATCCTTCAAAGGTGATGGGCCTGGCGCAGGGCCACTAGTGGATTTGTGTCACGACTTTGAAGGGCACAGGCAGCAGGGACGGGGTGTTCGCGTGCTGGGGGGGCTGCCTCTCTCTCTCTGGAATATTCCCAGAGGAGAGGGAACTTGGAGGGTCTCCACCATGCAACGCTCATACTCATTTGCCTCTTCTTGTTGGTTCTTGGGAGTCTCCATGGGGACCCATGCTGAGCCCTCGGGACGGAGACAGGAGGAAAGGGAAGGAGATGGGCCTCAGGTGGACGTTGAGGGTTTGTTCTCACCCACCGTGGCCGCAAGCGATCAGAAGCCTCGGTGATCTGAGCCGACTGGGGCTCCACGAGGTTGTTAGGACGTCCAGACTCCAGTCTCCTCCACAAACGACACTGTGCCTAGGCCACTGGGGCGGGCGCCTGCAACCCTTTTGTGATGAATGTGCCGGACGTGGCTGGTGGTCAGCAGCCTCCCTGGCAGCAGACGGTGGGTCCAGCCCCAAAGAAATTCCTAACTCGTCCTCTAGGACCTCCCAGTATCGTGAAGGATGTGGAAAGCGAGATTATTTTTGAAAAAGAATGTCTACGAGTTCCTTCATGAAAAATGTTTTCGAAAGGCATGTCATGACGAACTGTTGAAACTGGACTTTCTTGCTGACCACGGGGCCCTGCAGGAAACTGCAGCCAGACACACAAGACCCCACTGTATGACGGCATTTAAGTGAAACCTCCAGAATCGATAAAGTCGCAGAAACCGGAAGCTGTTCGGTGGGTGTCAGGTCGGGGGAAGGGGTGGGCAGTAGCAGCTCAGTGGATGGCGGTTTCACTGGGGGCGATGGAAATATTTTGGAAGTGGACACAGACGGTTGTCGTGCAGCATCACAAATGTGCTCAGTGCCAGATTTGTTCACTTTTACTAAAACCCACAAAGCCCAGCACGTGCCTGGTACAATCCACAAATATTCGCCTCACAGATGATGGATCTTTTCCTGATCCATTCATTCCAACTCTCTGGCATTTTGTCTGATATAAGAGGAACGTCATAACATTACTTTAGATATCTGTGCTTATGTCGTCAGTCCAGGTGTCAGTCAGGGACTGGTCAGCAGAACCCCGAATCCTGGCATAATCCACTCTGCAGCGAGTGTCGTAGGGTTCCCAAACATGTCCTCATTCTTGGCATTTTCTTAGCTTGGGCTTCACATCCAAACTTGGATGCAGGAAAACAAACGTGGCCACAGTGGGCCATCATCTTTTGGATAAGACTGGCACAGAGCAGAAAAAATATATAGGTTCAAAAACAACAGTGTCCACTTCTGAGGCTACGCCCCCTGCGATAATGGACGGAAAGCTGGGACAGATCACTAATTCCACAGAGAAAAGAAGGGCACGCCAGTCAGAGATGCTAGAATGTTCTTGGAGAGCCAATGCCAATATCTGTATTGTTCAGATTCAATATCTGTTATTGTCCATACACGTAATCCATCATCTCCATGACGAACATGTGCCCTCCCATAATTCTCGAGACTCAGAGCTCCTTCAATTTTCCCCAGAGGATTTTCAGATAATTTCCATCCCATTAGGATAAGGAAGCACCCAAAACTTCCCCACCTGTTCTTTCTAATGTCAGGTGTGGAATGAGAAAAAAATAAATGAAGGAAATTCCAATGTCTAAGGTTTTACTTTTTGTGTAAGTTTAATTTTTTTTGTTTTGTTATAATGAGTCACTGTAGTCTTCTGATTGCTTCCAATCTCTAGAGCCTGTCTGATGGGCATTTCTGGTCTGAGTTAGGGACGGAAAGGCCAGGGCTGGTTCTGAAGTCAGGTCCCCAGCAAGGGTCATGCTGAGCCACAGTGGCGTCCACCCCAAACGAGACAACCACAAACCACGTGGAGAAAACATGAACACCAGCCACATGTTCATTCTCTTTTACCATAGCAGGTCATAGCTAGGCAACTTTTACAGATTCCTCATTTTTAATTCACCCAAAGGATGTCATCTAACTGAGAGCTGAGGTCTCACCAAATCATAGGTTCTCAAGATCTCAAGAGCAGTGACTTTCTAACCTCCTTCCACCGAGCCACGCCTCTCCAGTCGTGCCTCAGGGGCCACAGAGGGGAGCGGGGCAAGGGCTGGGCAGCCCCCTACCTTCCACCAGGGCCACGCCACGTCTGGTCGACGTGGGACTGCTGTAGGATTTACTGTAAGAAGCTGGTCTGCTGTGCAGACACTCCACGCCCCCATGTGGGCGATGGTGCTCGGTGTGGTGGAGAAGGTGGGGAATAGTTACCTGTCTGTGGAGCCAGGCTTCACTTTCATCCTCGTGTTTCTGAAAGGGAATAAGAACATGAGAGAGAGGACTTTTGGCAGGTATTGTCTCTTAGTGACAGTGCAGAAACAATCATTTCCTGTGCACAGCAGCTGCCTAAGTACAGACAGTGCCGCGGCCACCCTGGCTCTCTGCTTTATCTCATACTGTGACTCGGAGCTGGACCCGTGTCCCTGAACAAGAAAAGTGTCACTCTCCCCAGCAACAAGGACAAATCCCTGGCAGGTAGAAATCCTTTGGAAGATGTCAATGGTCATCCCTGACCGTGTGTGTGCAGGCATATGTGCATGCATGTGTATATGTGGACATGTGTCAACTTTCCAGCTCGCCACTCTGAGTAACCATCCTGGCAGACCAAAACATTAAGAGGGGTTTAAAAAATATGCAAAGTCAATCGCACAGAACGGTGTGGAATGACACCTAACAGAAGATCAAACAGAACAAAACCAGAAACACCAGTGTAAGGCTGCTCAGCACAACCCGCCATCCCAGGGTCCATGGAGCTGTCCCTGGTGCTGATCTGGCCTCTGCAGGCCCAGGGCAGCTGTTGGCAACGGACACTCGTAACATTAGGGCCACAGGCAAGAGAATTATGAGCAATTCCCAGCTTGCCAGCTGTGTGTCCACTCTTTCCCTCCTTCCCCTCATGCATGCCCATCAGAATAACCTGGAATCTGCTCTAAATTACACACAAAACCCAGGTAAGTCACTGACCCATTTGAAGATGACAGTCTCAGCAACGATCCCTGTTCCTTTCCTCAAAACCACACGTAGGCCATGCAGCAAAAGCCGCTGCTCTGAGCTTCCTGAGTCACAAAAAAGCTGCTTTGCAAGCCTCTCTCCTCAGTTGAGAAATAAAAATTTAGGCTCCAAAAAACAAAAAAGTTCCAAAAGACCTGCCTGAATTTATTAATTGACTTTGATTTTGCCCCAACACTAGGAGATGTGCTCTCAGGGGTAGAGCGTGCAGAAGCTGGAGCCTGCGGGGTAGAGGGCAGACCAGCTGTGGCCGGGGGTCGTGCGCGGCTACAGGCCTTCCTTCAGATTTCCATTTTTTCTTTGCTCCCTCTGTGCGTTCTTTGCATTTTGTCTTCCCTACGGCTGTCTCCTCTAACCACTCATTAAGTCTGCCTGACGCCCCTAGGAACACTGCTAGGGGACAGAGCCACCGAAACGGGGCAAGCCAAGGGGTGTCGCCTTGACCCCGGCACCTGGGGCCTCAGGTCAGTGCCTTCCTCTCTCTGAGCGTCAACTGGAAAACGAGGAGGAGGCAGTTCGCACGGAGGACGGGAGATTGCACATCTAGGAGCAGCTCGGACGCCCAGCTGGGAGCCTCTGACAGGACTAGCCCTGAGTTTCGGGGCAGTACTCCAGGCGTCCACCAGGTGGCACCAAAGCAGAGACGCGGACGCCGGTCGCCACCTTCACCACCAGCTGGGCGGCTGGGCGTTGCCACCAGCGAGCAGGACCAAACGGCTCAAAGGCGGCCTTGATGTCCCCACCCCACCTCGGTGCTTCCTGCCATCGCTCCCGTCCCTTGTCCCTTCCCCATACCTTGGTGCACACCCCTGTGGTGGCGTCGCAGAGGGTGAGAATGGATACGTTCTGCGCCCGGCTCAGCCAGTTGACGGCGACCTTGGTGCTGGTGGCCCACTTCACCATGGTGATGTAGTACTCCCTGGAAACACACGCAGACGCACAGGATGAGCGGCTGGGGGCACCCGCGGAGACCACACGCGCACAGCCCAGCCCTGCACCCCTGCCCACGGCTGGAGCCGCCTGGAGCCGCGTGGCGTGGACACATCCCAGAGGCTGTGAAACAGGGCTTCTCATAACGAACGTGCATTGATAACGAACTCAGTGGGAAACCGAGTCGTTAACACGGGCTGGGAAAAGCAGGAAGGAAATGTGTCCTTCCCGGGCTGTTCCCTCAAGAGCAGTGTGTGATGTGCACGTGGCCCAACAACCAGCTGTCCCACTGCTGTGGTTCTCCTGCCACAGCCCAGGGCAAAGGCACAACCTCGTGTCACGGGAAGCAGAGAAGAGGTCCCACGAGAGGCTGACAGAGCAGGCCCGGCTGTGCCAGGAAGAATGTGCTGCCCTCTTCCCTGTCCTGTAAAGACCAAGCCCCCAGGGTGGACTCTCGCTGACCGGGGAAACTGGGCACCACTCTGGGCAGCAGGCAAACTGATTTGACAGCCTAGATGTCACACGCCTGCTCGGACATCTGCTGTCACACACTTGTCACACCAGCAGCGTGTCTGGAGCTGCCCTAAACTTAGCACGTGGGGTATGTTATGGGGCTTCCTGGTAATTAGTTCAGTGGCCCAGGACCTCCAAAATTGGGCTCTTTAGAGGGGAACAGCATGTAAGAGGAAAAAAGTAAATGTTGGGAAAGTAAGTACACAAGAAGAATATCCTCAGGTGAATTCGAAGAAAGTTCTAGAGGCCAGCTAACACTCCATCGCCTGCCCCTCCAAGATCTATAATGAGACCTGTTGTCCGGTGTGATTACTTGTGGACATACGAGACCCTCTGTCACTAAAGACTGCAGGACCCTCACTAGACGACAACTAGCAAGCTGGAAAGGGGCCTTACGTGCCGTGTTTTCCCTGAAAATAAGACCGAGCTGGACCATCAGCTCTAATGTGTCTTTTGGTGCAAAAATTAATATAAGACCTGGTATTATATTATACCCGGTATTATATTACACACTATATTATAAGACCCAGTCTAATATTATAGGAAAATGAGACCGGGTCTTATATTAATTTTTGCTCCAAAAGATGCATTAGAGCTGACTGTCCGGCTAGGTCTTATTTTCGGGGAAACACGGTAGTACATTTACTAATGATTTTCATCAGAAAGGCCTAAATAACCAAGTGCTTTGAACCAAGCCTCAGTCAGTCAGGAGATTCAACTGCTGTGTGCCCTAGTTCTCAAGTCTAGCTGTTACCAAAGTTTTAACTAACTTCACATAAGTCTAGAGCATGTGGCAAACAAGACGGTGAAGGCCTCTGGCTCGGGCTGCCAGCTCCCACGTGGCCCGGAGTACAGGCTGGGCAGCTGCTCTCAGCAGTCTTGGTAGATTTACTGAGGACATGGGTGGTGGGTCATTCAGGCAAAACCGCTATGGTTTTCAACCTTCTCAATTTCTGTGATCTTTGAAACATGGCCATTTTGGTTCATGCCACCTGCTCAGCCAGCCCGCTGTCCCCGGGGACTCTGGGCCTGTGGGTTTATGGCATCTGCTCTGTCACCTGCCCTCTCGTGGCTCCTACTCTGAAAGGTAACGCGTCCTTTTAGCAATGTTCTCCCTGGACCTGGCTGTGTTGCTGCCTGAAGGCTTGGAGACACATTTGTGATGGTGGGGTTTGATGTGTAGCCAGACAAACACTTCTGTAGCTTTGGTCCTTAAAAACAACTCAAGGTCTGTGCCCAGCCCTTGCTTCACATGCAAGACTTCTTGTTTTAATTACGTCGTGACTGCTCTTTGGGTCCCTGTGGGAGACATACTGAAGAGAGACCGACAGCCTCAAGGGCCCCGAGGGGGTGGGCACCAGCCAGCTCCCATTTTCTTGCACTGCACACGGGACTGTTAGCTGTAGATGTTCATGGTGAGGGTACGGTGTGTGAGGCCCCAGTGACATGCACTTACTCTATCAGCAAACATGGCTCATCTAGATGAGGCCACGGAAGAAAGCGTCAGATCTCCTGGAGTGGTTATTATTTTCCACGGCCTCCATACCAACTAGGGAGAGCCCTGCTCTTGTTTCCTTTATTGAAAACATTCATTCATCCTATGCCTCTGTCTAATTTCTATGGTGTTGTTTCACATAGAAAGACTCCATATAGGCCAACTGGGAAAGAAAGAAATTATTCTGACACTTGTTAGCACGGGAAGGTGGATTTCAGTCCTATCGCGATAGGTGTGGGCCCCAATGCATTGAACGGGGTTTTGCAGTCAGAGAGCGGGCTCGACTCTCAATACCAGCAATGTAATTATTAAGTGATACAATCACATAAAATAAAAAATATTGGGTGACTATTTCACAGAAGGATAAACATTTAGGAGGAGCCTGAAAAATGACTTCTGGGCTCAGGTAGCTCAAACAAGCACCCAGTCGTCAGACAGTGTGCTGACCCCTGCCTGGCCCGACCTGCATGACACCATTTCTCAGCTCGGTCTCATGCTGACCAAGAACGTGCCCCCCCTTCCAGCTCTCCTGGGAACCAGCTGACCACAGTGGGGCACTTTCCTGTCCAATCCCACTGGTCATCCCCTGCTTGTCCAGCGTCTCCTCCAAAGATTCATCTCTACTTGCCTTCTCTGTCCTGTAAAAGAAAAAACCTTTCTGTTTGACTTTGAGGCGCCCACAGATTTCTGGGATGGGAGTGTCCTCCCTGTTACGTAGGCTTTCTTTCGCATTAAAGTCTCTCCCTGTCAAAGTCCAGATTTTTTTTTACATAGTCACACTTCAGTGTGTGGGTCCTGAGAACTGACCCCAGTAGCCAATATGTGAGGTAGCACGTGGGGCTCGGTCCCTCAAGTGACAACCAGGGGGTGGCCAGCCTCTTCCACGTGTGCAGGCCCCTCAGAACTCTCTTCACAGACACAAAACTCCACGAGAAGGACAGGACCGTGTCGGGCGGCACTCCGGCAGAATTCAGCAAAGACAGAGCATCAAGAGAAGGGGGTGGTCCACCGGAGATCCTCTGTGATTGAGCTCAAAAGACACAGCGACGCAGCTATGGCCCGCGCCACAATCTAACCCTGGGGAGAGGGGGGACGAGGTTCATCCAAAAGCCCAGTAGGGAGAGGAATAACTCAGCGCTCGGGAACCTGCCCTGACCTCAGCGAGGAGGCAGCAGGAATCGCCTTCTCTCATCAGTGTCTTGGATGGGGGGCGTGTCCCATACGTGCTCGGGTTCCCTGTTTATGGCACCGAACAGGTGGTCTGGCCCAGAGTGGGCACTGATGGTGACAACACAAGTGGGCACAGCTGGGGAACTGGGGAGGGTCTGCTCCCAGAGGCCCTGCGAGCCAGCGGGAGCCTGGGCAGACACAGATGGTACACCGAGGGCCTCCTGTTTTGGAGACCTGGGCTCCGGGCCTGCCCTGTAATGTGTCAGCTGTGACTCTGAACAAGTCACCTGCCTGCTGGGGCCTCCCTCTCCTCTGTACACTGTGGGGGAAGCGCTCGGGAAAGAGGGGGACCTTTTGAGCCCCTCTGGCCACAGAGTGCTAGAAACAGGACGCCAGTAAGAAGATGAGAGGAAGGGACTGCACCCCCGTGGGTGGCAGCTCTGAACCCTGCGTCCACACCTCACTGCACACCCTGCACATTTAGAAACACGAAGGCTGGTCAGCTTTGCCAAGTCCCCTTCTCCCGCAGATGCCATCCCATCCATTCCATGTCTGATTTGCTAGCTGTGGCCCATGCGGGAAGCTGTACCTGTCACTCACGCCCTCTGAGTTGACCATCACCGCTCACCCAGCCCTGCGACGTGGCCTCGAAAAACCTTGTCCATTGTGTTGCTGACATCTTCAAATGTCAACACTGTTTTTCTGGCTGAAAGAGCTTGGCCAACGCGGTGTCTCACCGAGGATGGGGCAGGAGGAATCGCATTTTATTTTTCTTGGCATCTCCTGCTATGTGTAAGCCTGCCAAGCAGCTCAGCAGCCCTGTGTATCTGTTCAAACATGTACCACAACAACGTAGAGCGTGATTGCTTCCCCAGAAACCCATCTGCCCGGATGTCCAAGACTCAGACTGCCCGCTTTCTAACGCTCTGGACACGTTTCCTGATGGGAGCAGAGAGACCTGCGATTCCCGTTTCAGGGCACCCACAGATAAAGCCCAGCCGGGAGCTGCTACATGTCTGCAGCCACCACGAATAGCGTCTTGCCCTAGTGGATAACGGAGGCCACGTGCGGCCTGGCACCGTACACACAGAAGCTGTCTGGTTGGGCCCGTCCCCTTGAACGGCTCCCTGGGATGAACTCACTGGAATACTCAGGCACCCAGGTCATTCCACTTGCCCATGAAGCAGCACTAGAGACACGGCCAGCTCTGAGGGACACAGACAGCATTTATGCACCTGTAATTCACACCCAGGACGCTGTCAAGGACACCGGAAAGTCAAGTTCAGGTAAAACAAACATCTTCCCAGAGTCATTACTATGAAGACAAAAGATTTGAGTAGAACTATATTAGTAGGACGGCAGATTCAAGGATGGAAGTGGGGAAATGGGGGAGCATTTGAAAATGAGAAAGTTCTTCCAGTCCAGGTGAAAACCACTGCCACCGAGAAGGGCTTCTCTGCTTTGGCCACACTTTGGAATCACCTGAGGAGCTCTGAAAAAATCCCCCAAACTCAGACTACACCCCTGATGAAAGAAACCAGGAAGGACAGATTTACTGCCATTAAACCTTCCAGTTTAGCCTGATGCCACCTGAGAGTTTCAGCACAATGTGAAATACAGAAGGGGTGACAGCCCTGAGCGATGACGTGAGCAGTGGGTGAGGGGCCAGGGGCCCGCGGTTGATGTCCTGGTTCAATCCATGATGCAAAACACCATGAGAGGCAAGTGCCAGGCATCCCATCATGTTGTTACAGCCTGTGGCCAGGCCGTCAGGAGACCGCACGGGGCTGCGGGACTACACCTGAGTGGATACTGGAGGAGAACACACACACACAGACACACACACACACACACAGCACAGACACAGACACAGACACACAGACACACAGACACACACACAGCACAGACACAGACACACACATACTGACACACACACAGACACACACACAGACACACACACAGACACACACACACAGACACACAGACACACACACAGACACACACACACAGACACACACACACACACACACAGACACACACACAGACACACACACACAGACACACACACACACAGACACACACACACACACACACACACACAGACACACACACACACACACACACACACACACACAGACACACACACAGACACACACACACACAGACACACACACACACACAGACACACACACACACAGACACACACACAGACACACACACACACACACACAGACACACACACACAGACACACACACACAGACACACACATACTGACACACACACACAGACACACACACAGACACACACACACTGACACACACACACAGACACACACACACAGACACACACACACACATACAGACACACACACAGCACAGACACACACACAGACACACACACACAGACACACACACACAGACACACACACACAGACACACACATACTGACACACACACAAGACACACACACAGACACACACACACATACAGACACACACACACAGCACAGACACAGACACACACACACAGACACACACACAGACACACACACAGACACACTGACACACACACAGACACACACACACAGACACACACACACATACAGACACACACACACAGCACAGACACAGACACACACACAGACACACACACAGACACACACACACTGACACACACACACAGACACACACACACAGACACACACACACACACACACACAGACACACACACACTGACACACACACACAGACACACACACACAGACACACACACACACACATACAGACACACACACACAGCACAGACACACACACAGACACACACACACACACACACACACACATACTGACACACACACACAGACACACACACACAGACACACACACGGCTTCAAAAGGCCCCGCAGCGCCTGCTCCATCTCCATTCAACACCCGGCTCCTGTGTCATGTGGGCGGAGCTTTCCAGGCAGAGGAGGCCTGAGCAAAGCCCCCCAAAAGGGCGGGCCCAGCAGAACTGGGGAGGCAGGGTGATAAAGGTTCAGAATGGCCCTCGCAGGCATTTGGGGCTGTGGGCCATGCCTTCTACCCCAAGAGAAATGAAAAACCACGGGGGGACTGGAAGCAGAGGGAGCTTGTGCTCTGACCTTGTTTAGAGGTGACTCTGGGGTGTTTAGTTTGAGTTGCCATTTAGAGACTGTCAGGAGATTTATCTAAAACCTGCAAAGAGGCAAACGAGATCAGCGGCAGTGCTCCCAGGCACTGCTGGGTCTGGCTTTCCAGTGGCAGGTCCTCTGCTGGGGCGGCCGGCACTTGTCCCTCTGGTCTGATGGATCAGACCTCAGTGGAGGAGCCTGTTGGATCCGTAACCAGCAAACTGATTCTTACATTTGCCAAACGGTCCACATACACCTAGTTACTCAAACACCCTTCAGACCGGTTCTAACACCTCACTGGTTCCCTTATTAATGAGTGAAATAAAATCTTGGATGCACGCTCATTTGCTTTCCCGGTTTGGCCAGTTGAAGCCAGATGGTGGGCGGGCGGTTGGCGTGGGAACCGGAAGATCTGAGGCCCGGGCAGGCCTGAGGGCTACGGGCAGAGAAGCATGTGAGGCTCCCGGCGGTGCTCAGGGCCGTGAGACGGGCTGATCCCACGAGCCACCCCCGCGCTCCGGGCACTATCTCATTTCGTTTCCGCAACTGCCCATGTGAGTAAATGCTTCTCATTGACATTCACCTCCACTTTGTAGATGAGGAAACGGAAGCAGGACCACGACCAGGACGAGGATTTGCATGCAGACGGCTGGCTTGAGAGCCTTCACTCTAAACTAGTGGTTCTCAACATGGGGCCAGTGGGCAATGACTGGAGACAGTTGTGATTGTCCTAGCTCGGGGGCCAGGGAGGGAAGGTACCACTGGCATCCAGTGCGTGGAGCCCAATGGCACCGCCAGCCACTGTGTGATGCACAGGGCGTCCCACAGCAAGAACCACCGGCCCCAAATGCCAGAAATGCCGGCTCTAGAGCAAGGCCCGTTGCCTACAGCCCAGCCCCTGCTCACGCCTGCGATTGTGCACGTGCTTGTAACCATTTGCCCAAGGTCCAGCCCCCTCTGCATCGTAACCTCTGTGCTTCATTCACCACTAAGTTCTCAGTCTAATGCTTGGCAAGTAATAGATGCTCAATAAATACTCAGTCAGTCAGTGTACAGCTCCTGACCTATCTGTGCTCCCCTGTGGAAAGTCTATGACAGAGAAGGAGCATGACAAAGGGGGACCTTTATGTGCCGCAGACTTCTCCTGCCTAAGAAAAGCATTCCTGCATCAGCACATGGGAGCAAGCAGGACCCTGCAGCCGGCACCCGAGCTTCCAGCTCTGACGGAGGCTAATTTTTCATTGTCCTTGAAGCTAATCAAGCCTGCGGAAACAGCATCACCAAATTGACTAAACGAGATTTTCAATTAACTCAGACAGATGGCTGAAATTTTCCAGGTGACTTTCCACATTAATTCAGGGAATTTGCTGGACCAGGCCCCAGGAGGCTTGGCAGGGATGGAGGCCGAGGGAAAACAATGAAATCTGCAGATCGTCAGGAGAGAAGGGAGAGCAATACTCTGAACGTTTCTCTATCCCAGCAAAAACAGTACCAGGCACATGGATTTGACTCCCCCGACCAGCACATGTGAAGGGCCTACTCCCCAAAGGGGGAGCCATAAGGGCGTCAGGCCCCAGGGGGACGACATAAGTCCAGGGCGGGGAGAGCGCTGGTCTGTCCAGCTGAGGGCCTCACAAGATTCTACACTTCACAGAAGAAGGAAGGTTGCAAAACCCTCTGCAGAACTCCACAGGGGCCTCAGGCTTCTGGGCTACAGGCAGAGGGTCTGACCACGGAAGCTGCCGCAGGAGAAGAGCACACACACCGTTCTCAGCAGAGCAGGGGAGCCCACACACGCAGCCCTGCGCTGGGCCCTGGAGGAGCCAGAGTGGCTGGGGCCATGGCGCCTGCCCTGCCAGAAGCTGCCGCAAGCTACGGGTAATGTGGGGTTTTTGTAACTGAGTAGGAAGGAGCCAGGCGAGAGTTCTGGCCAAATTTGGGTGGGGAATTTGCTGGGTCTCAGAAGGAGTCATGTTTGGCTTAACTGGGCCCATTTATAGACGTACAGGGAATTACAAACGAGTGGGTCCTGAGGCCAGTCCAATTCCCTCCTCTGCTTTTCCTGCTTCTCCCATCGTATTCTCAACAGAGGTTTAACGATGATAGAAGTGGCCTCTGCATGTTAATCTGTCCCCAGGCTGCTTGAACTTTGGGACAAAATGAAACTAATATTCAGACCCCTTCCCTTTGATAGATCCTGCTCAGTTATGTGGACCTAAGAGGAAAATGCACTGAAAGCAGACGTCGGTAATAACAGGACAGTTACTTGGGTCAATGTGTTCCACCAACTACATGCTCATTACCTTCCACCTGGGAGCTTTAGCTCACGGGACAGGATTCCCTCCTCAGTTCCTGGACCCCACAGGGTACAGTAATGCTCTAAAACAAATGCTCTCAAACTGGGGCGCCATGGACTGGAATGTCTGATTATACGGATTTTCTGGGAAAGACGGGGTCAGTTCATCTGACGACGACGGGTGGCAGACAGTGCGCCCCCTGCTGGACGCAGGTGGTCGACCTGATGGCCCCCGTCTGGGAGGGGCCGGGCCTGTCAGAACCGGCTCCTGACATAGGTAAGAAATAGCAATGCTGGTTTCACTGGTGTTCTTTCCCCAGAAAACCGACTCCCAACGCAGCAAGGAAAACGTCAGATAATGTACCTTTTTCTTGGGTATTTAAATGAGCAGTATAACACATCTGAACCTGGAAAGACCATATAAATGAACAGTCGTCTAATTATTATTATGTGTTGACGTAACTCAGGGAAGGAAGCAAACCTCATTCGTGGGTCATCCGGTGGCATCATCTCCAGGTCGTGGGTGGGTCCATTTAAACCAATGACGTGTAGGGAAATACTGGGGTTTTCACAGCCAGCCTGGGAAGTACAAAGGGACAGAGACGTGAGTGAGCCAGCTGCTGCCTGGACGGTGCCTGAGCACGGCGAGCTCTGCCCCAGGAGAGCCACAGGCAGCACCCCGCAAACCCTGGAGCTCAGCACTAAGGAGCAAACTTGCCGAGAGCAGGTCGACCTGCGTGGAATGCTAGGACGAGAGTTAAGTGGACCGATTTCTTCTCTGCCCCAAGAAGCCCACTCCCCGCTCATTCCTCCCACGTGATCATGGTCGATGGGCCCCCTTCCCACCACTGCGCCCTTGCTCCTCTCCTGGCAGCTTGGTCTGGGAAGCAATCAGACACACTACCGGTCAGAACATGACCAAGCACCACAGTCCAGCCCAGACCTGGGCCCAGGGGCACACGTTCCCTCTGGTCTCTCAGAAGCCAAATCCTAAAAAGCGATGAGGAAACAGTCCCCCAAGAGTGGGCAGTGTGAATTTTTGTAGTCAGGGAAGCACAGTGGAAGGAATGTATTTATTGTGGTTCAGATGAAGGTTAGACAAAAGATCAGCGGCAGTTCAATTTTTAAAATAAAGTAAATCTGCCAGGAAACTGAACTCAGCCACGATGGAAACTGAGTGCAGTGTAATGGGAAATAATGGATCTCGCCTAGTTTGCTGCACTGGTCCTAACGTGTCTGGTTATCACAGACATTCGGCTGGCTGGGAGGGGAGCCGAGGGACAAGGCAGTGTGTCCCCGCTGCTTCTTGCCTACCTTGGGGTAGTGGTAGGGCTTCACGGTGGGGTACACGGCACCCGTGTAGGTCGGGAGGTCCATAACGGGCACGCGGGAGTCGTTGATGGTGGCGTAGGCAAGCCGCGTGCCGTCCGGAGACCACCAGTGCGCGACGTAGGTCTTCAGAATCTCCTCTAGGGGAAAACCAAGTGGAGATATGGGGACAGGCGACAGAGGGAGTGGGGTCCAGCGAAGAGCAGACACGGCCGGGAGCTGCCGGGGAAGCAGTGAGTCCCTGGGGACACGGATCTTTGGCAACTGTGACAGGTCTCCACTGTGCCCTGGATGGCCCTCACTCCCTGGGCTCAGGGAGGGCCCAGGACAGCACAACCACCGGTCAAGTCCCCGCAGAACAGAGGCCGACTGTCGGGACACAGGTGTTTTGGGACACAAATCTGAGCTCTCTGAGCCTAACAAGTGCTTTGAGTTGAATTATTACTGTGCTGCAGAGGGTTATTATTTTATGATTAGAATAGTGTACACTATATATTCATGGCTACTGTGTGTATACTGTGTGTACACTAAATATTCACACCTACTGTGTGTATAGTGTGTGTAGACTGTGTATTTGCACCTACTGTGTATATACTATGTGTACACTAAATATTCACACCTACTGTGTGTATAGTGTGTGTAGACTGTGTATTTGCACCTACTGTGTATACCATGTATTCGTGCCTACTGTGTATATACTGTGTGTACACTAAATATTCACACCTACTGTGTGTATAGTGTGTGTAGACTGTGTATTTGTGCCTACTGTGTATACCGTGTATTCGTGCCTACTGTGTATATACTGTGTGTACACTAAATATTCACACCTACTGTGTGTATAGTGTGTGTAGACTGTGTATTTGTGCCTACTGTGTATACCATGTATTCGTGCCTACTGTGTATATACTGTGTGTACACTAAATATTCACACCTACTGTGTGTATAGTGTGTGTAGACTGTGTATTTGTGCCTACTGTGTATACCGTGTATTCGTGCCTACTGTGTATATACTGTGTGTACACTAAATATTCACACCTACTGTGTGTATAGTGTGTGTAGACTGTGTATTTGTGCCTACTGTGTATACCGTGTATTCGTGCCTACTGTGTATATACTGTGTGTACACTAAATATTCACACCTACTGTGTGTATAGTGTGTGTAGACTGTGTATTTGTGCCTACTGTGTATACCATGTATTCGTGCCTACTGTGTATATACTGTGTGTACACTAAATATTCACACCTACTGTGTGTATAGTGTGTGTAGACTGTGTATTTGTGCCTACTGTGTATACCATGTATTCGTGCCTACTGTGTATATACTGTGTGTACACTAAATATTCACACCTACTGTGTGTATAGTGTGTGTAGACTGTGTATTTGCACCTACTGTGTATACACTACATATTCACGCCCCTGTGTGTACTGTGTGTATGTCTACACTGATGGAGCTCCCAACCTACACACAGGAGAATGAGCTCAAGGCCCAGCGTGCCCTTCAGTCTTAAAGAAAGGACGTGATTTCATTCATGCAGCAGAAAAACAACATGATCCCATCTTCGCCGGAACTGAAACCGAACTGCTTAGGTTTCCACCAGAAACACTCACTATTCCGTCCCATCCCACAAGCGTCTTAGCGAATGAGAGTTTTCACTGTGGATGAGTTTTGCAGGGTCTGAGATCTATTCCAGGAAGAATAAGTCTACTGATTTTTTAAAAAACAAGCCAAGAGAAGACATCCCAAGGGTCACAAGTCAGAGAACTGGGAACCAGAGGCTCCATCTCAGTGCAACCGGCTCTGAGAACAAGTCTTTGTTGTACACGGCCTGTGTGTGAAGTAATTCCCTCTACATTTGTTTTGGAAGTAACCATCACTATAATTTTACCATCACATAATATGCATCAACTGGCCGTTATTAGGTGTGTACCATGTACGGCTCCCTGCGTCTGTAGTGACAGAAGGCAACTGGGGAACCTGACATCAGGTTGAGGAAACAAACAAGCCGAGTGCCTAGAACACAGCAGAGAACAACATATGGTGGAACAACGCCCAGGGATGACAGCCCACAGGAGGAAAGGCTCACAGACAGGGCAGGAAGCGAGGCAGGAAGGCGTGGGAGCCTGCTGGGTGCGTGGCTGACGCGGGACCAGATGGCGTGAGACGGAGGTGCGAGCTCAGGGCCACGTGGGGCCCCGCTGCTGCCAGCTACGCACGCGATCCATAGCCAAGTTCAGGGAGTGAAAGTGGGGCACGCTGCCCTTCTTCCTCCTGGAGTGGGTGCCAGAGGCAGACTCCTGGGCCTGGGGGCAGCTGACGGCTGGGACGGTTTGTCCCTCCACGTTGGCTTCCTCAGCCTCGTTTCTTAGGGGGAGGACCCCCGATGTCTTTGGGGCCTGCAGCAGCAGTGCTGGGAGTCACACAATTCATTAAGTGTCATTCTCCTAAACAATTCTTCATCCCTCCGGAGTGCTTTCCTCCAGGCCTGCCAGCAGCCTGCAGAGACCTCCCGCCCAATGTGACGTGGGTTTGCTGCTGGACTCCGTCACCAGACAGCAGAGTCTCATCCACCACGAAGCCGTCGGCGTATTGACTTTCCACCAGCCCCGGACACACCCCCGGTGCAGAGCACAGCTGCTCAGTGAACACCGGGCGATGGGCCCAGGGCTGAGGCTTCCAGCCCCGCGTCTGCTTCACATCAGACGGGTCAGCTCCAACATCCCCCCTCCGGCATTCTGAGAGCTCAGGGCACCCCGCGAATCAACTCAGCAGCTTTTCCAGAGCCTAAAAATGCAAAGGTCTGCTGAGGTTAAAAACATAAGAGAAGAAGAAGAAAGACAGCCAACGCTCAGGGCTTGTAATTTTCCAGTGTCTTCAGCAGCCAGCAGAGTGATTTCAGGTGCGTGTTTGGAATGAGGTGATTCAGAAGTGGCTTGATGCGGAATCACCTGATTCGTCCGGGTGGGATGGTGAGGAACCGTGTCCAGCAGATGGTCTGGTGGAAAAAACAGGCACCATTTGCAATGCAGTCTGGGTACTTCTAGACCATCAGGTCTGTGCTGCAGGGCGGGGGGGGGGCGGCGGGGAGGGAACTCATCAGGGTGTGAGCACAGTCACTGGCACGCACGGAATTCTGGGGGCACACGGAGAAGGATGCAGAGGTCCCCAAGACATGCGGTGGGAGCCTGGCCACGGGTTTCAGGGTCCTCAGTGTGTGGCCTCAGGAAAACCTTAGCAGGAAAACGCCGGCTGCAGCAAAGGCTCACGAATGAAGCATGTTGGACAGAAACAAACAAACACCACGATGGCCCCTGCAGAGACAACTCATCTGTGTCTTCTGTCGGAGCCCGGAGCAATCTCCTGAAAGGACAGGGATGACATATCCACACGCTTGTGCAAAGTCGGGCCACCTGCAGTGTCAGACAGACCCACATGCTTGGTGAGAGACGACCAGGCGAGGGAGGGCTCCACTCTCTGCCCCTTTACACCCATCTCTGTGTCTATCTCGTTTCTAGACTTGCCCTCAGAGCCAAAGGAAACAGCACAACTTCGATCTGGCCAGCGCAGGACGTGAGAGAGAAAATATGGGGTGGAGGCGAGGGCTGAGGTGGGCTGAGAACAGAGTGTTTCTGTCACTTCCGTCAGCCAATGCCACAGTATTTCCACTGAGCTCACGTCACTGTTTGGAGAATTCAGACTAAGGATGACTCCCAACTATACAACATACTGGTTGGCGGGAACCGAGAGACCAGAGAGGACAAATACCTGAGGTGTGTGGACAAAGGCTAGTTCCTCTCCATCCCGCCCTGCAGCAAATGATGGCAAATAGAAGAAATTCTGCCCGGCCACAGGCCAGGCGTACAAAGCAGCCTGGCTTCTGTTGGTGTTCCAAAGGCCCTTGGACATATTTTCCTGTGTGTGAGTTGCTCAGTAAAGGGATAATTAAGTAGGAGAAACTGAGGGGAAGGGACCAGGAAGATGCAATCCTGACATTTTTGAGTTAATTACAAATGTGCCTATTCTGCAAATGTTTTCTTCTGCATCTCCAGCGTAATGAGGCAGATGGCTTAAATGCCGTGAACCCAAGGAAGTTTAGAAACAGAATTGCAGAGAGAAAAAAACAACAACCCTATTTCATTGACTAAATTAATTGCATGAGGCCTTGCCTTGGAACAAAACGAGAAACTTGTCTTTCTAACAAATACAAATAACTTGTGAAAATACATCTTCCATCTGCCTACCCCGTCCTCTCCAGGGGTCACGTTAGAATCAAACAAGAAAGACACATTTGGGGACATTCACTAGTCATGACTGCCTCTCCCTTGAAGGGACAGAAAATTTTACCAATGTGGCTTAAGCGCATAGTAGGATCTGGGCCGATGGTCCTTATTTCTTGTCACCAGATCGTGAAGAACCCAACTCCAGGATTGGGGTGCGATTCACTCATTGCAAACAATGTAAGGGTGTATCCAGTAGCACAAATCCCTTTGGGCTTAAGATGGTTGAGGCCAGTCCAGCAAAGAGGAGGAATTCTCGCAGTTTCCAGGATAAGAGGGTCCACAGTATCCTTCCCTAACAGTCTCCTGGAAGTTAGGGCGGTTCTCAGGGGAGCCGTGGGGATGGCGTGTGCTTCCTCGTACAGGTGCCCAGGCCCCACTCCAGGCAGAACAATCAGTATTTGTTGGGGTCGCAGGGAGAGCACAGCCCCCTTTTCTGCAGAAGCTCTCGCTAGGTGACTTTGGTGTGCATTCTGGTTACGGACGATGGGGCAGTGTCCCGGCAGCAGACGCTGAGTCAGATGTAACTGTGGAGAATGGGATCCCCAGGTTTGATGGAAGGTCACACAGGCCTGGAAGGGCGTGATGGGGAGAGAGCAGCCCCGAGCGTCACCAAAGGCACCAGGAGGCCAGGGCCTAAAAGTGCTTGACGGTTCCCCGGACACAGGCCCCGCATGGGGTGTAAGTCTGGCTTCAGAGAAATACAGGGTGGATGAGGGCCGCACGGGCACGAGACAGCAAAGGACACAGGCTTTCGAGTGCTCTGGGGACGCGTTCTGTTTGCTCCTGGCTCCCTGAGCTCTTCCAACACACGCAGCAGGGCTCCCAGAGGCCTCGTTCCCCTGGGGGAGGCCAGGTGAGGGTGGGAGGCCAGGGCAACGCAGGCTGAGCCCACACATCTGAATCCCAGCACAGCTGCGTGGGCTCGGGGGTGGGGAGGGCGCCAACACGCGATGCCTGCATCTCTGCATTGCTGGACACCGACAGCCACGATGCTGGGCTGACAAGACGGCAAATTCTTCTTCCCCTGCTTTTAACTCCATCGCCTGCCATTCTACACTTCGTTCAGTCCCCTACACTGGATGTTTCACGTACGGCAGCCACGCCGTTCACTCCCACTGTCTGGATTGTCTGTCAGGAAGGCAGCATTTTAGGGAGCAGCTCATGTTTTTTCAGCGACAGAACGCACAGCGGTGGCTGCCTCCAAAAGCAGAAAATGCAGTGGTCCTGAATTTATAACGGCTGCAGCGATGGCCGGACCATCGCGTGAGGTTAGAGGCTCACAGGAGAACTTCTATGTCTGTGGGTCTAAAACCCCAGGGCTCAGCCAGTTACTATTTTGTTGCTTTTCCCGAGACCTTAGTGAAAGTCAGTCTGTGGGCGACAATGCCATGGTCGGTGTGGGAATTAACTGCCCGAGTGGACTAATTTGGGGAAGATCAGGGTACACGCTGCCTGGAGCACACAAACAACATCAGAAACACCTTCCGATGCCGAGCTCATGAAAACCACGTGCCGTTATTTGGGGTTATTAATGCTCACTTTTTCTGGGAAGTCACTTACACTTTAGTATAAATTACTCTACTGAACTCGAGTCTTTGCTGAGTGTGGTCGACTGTATTTTCCAAAATGGGCCCTGGTGATAGTTGGTCCCACATGCTGTTCTAGGAGCTAACACTCCCACCATTAAGAGGTGAGGTGTCTTCCCTTTGAATTGGGGTCGTCCTGTGGCAGCCTGACTGCGGGGGTGATGCCTAAGGTCGTAAATGATGGTGTGACTTCCCCTTGGCTCTCCTACTAGGGCTGCTCCCCCTGAGGCCACTCTCCATGCTGTGGGGAAGCCTGGGCCAGGTGGAGAGGCCACTGCAGGTGTCCCAGCTGACGTGGATCAGGTCTGAGCTGGCAGCCACCACGGGACACACGAGTGAGCTGGCAGCCACCACGGGACACACGAGTGAGCTGGCAGCCACCATGGGACACACGAGTGAGCTGGCAGCCACCATGGGACACACGAGTGAGCTGGCAGCCACCACGGGACACACGAGTGAGCTGGCAGCCACCACGGGACACACGAGTGAGCTGGCAGCCACCACGGGACACACGAGTGAGCTGGCAGCCTCCACGGGACACACGAGTGAGCTGGCAGCCACCACGGGACACACGAGTGAGCTGGCAGCCACCACGGGACACATGAGTGAACTCACAGCCACTACAGGACACACGAGTGAGCTGGCAGCCACCCTGGGACACATGAGTGAGCTGACAGCCACCACGGGACACACGAGTGAGCCAGCCCTTGGATGGCTCCTGCCCCATCCTTCCAGTTGCTCCAATGGTGCCAATAGACAAAAGAGCTATGTCTGCTGAGCTCTGACCAACTTACAGATGCCGTTTATTTAAATCACCGAATCAACTTTAGTTAAGAATAGAAAGGTAACAAGGGAGCGAGGAAACCTGAGTGAGTGTGTTAGGCCCCTCGTCTTATGTGACCCTCTTTTGTTGGCTTTCCCCACTCTTTCCTCTTCCTTCTTACCTTGGGGCCTTAAGGAAGCTTCCAGAACTTATACCTGATGATGGCTTCTATCGACATACTGCACACCCAGGCAGGTAAGTGTGTGGAGATGCTCCCGTTTCTCATTCATTGGCTCACTGATTCATCCCCCCTGCTCACCCCAGGCTCAGGGGATGAGTGAACATCCTAGTAAGGCAGACAGAGAACGTGCTAGTTGTGTGAACACGTAGAGGCTTGGGCTCGGGGCCTTCCAATGAGCCAGAGAACAAGAACGGGCGTTTGCTGACTCACACTCCTGATGATGCACTTGAGAACAAGGCTCTCAGTCTGAATTCAAGTTTATTTTTGAGGTAGGGGGTCCACGCTTTGGCCTTGGCTGGGACTCAGCCCCGTGTGAGGAGGGCTGGGGACCCAGCCAAGGGCTGCACTTCATCAGGGAGCAGAGACGCTGATGTCTGGTCTCTGGTACTGATTGGCCCTGTGGCCTGGCCCTGGGGTCAGTCCCTGGCCTGCTGTCACCGTCTATCGTCACCCGCCCTCCTGCTGAGCGAGAGGACAAGTGGGTCTGCAAAGAAGACTCACGCTCTCCAGTTGTGCGCCTCATTTCCTCAGTAGGAAGGAGCCCCACCAATTCTCCCTGCTCGCCCTTCCTTTACTCTAAATTACTGTGCCGACGTGAAGGAGGTGTTTAAAGTACAAGTGGGTCCTCATCGGGGAGGCAATCAAGTGATAATCGAACAGATGCGAAGATTAGGGGACGATTAAGTAAGTCAGCACGGAGTTGGAGGGCGTGCTTTCTGGGGAGCAGCGCGGCGTGCGCTGGGACTCTGGGAAGAGGGAGCTCGGTGGGTGGCGACAGGTGGGGGGACAGAGGGGGCGCAGCTGGAGAAGCTGAAGTCTCAGGCCCCCCTTCTCGGGCTGAATCTTACGTGTGTAATCAGGTGTGTGTTTTTCTAAAGAGGGTCCCCCAAATCACATAAGCTTCGGGCCCCACAAAATCAGGCTCAGTCCCAGTAGAGAGAGAAGTGACTTTTGGAGAAAAATCCACACAAACATAGTGTCATGTAGGAAAATGCCTGGTTTCCACCTGCTACTTCGAGGGGCGAGCTGTCCTGGGGGGACCTGGGCTCCCGCTGTAAGTCGCCTCTCCAGGCATCTTTTCCTCAACCATAAAATGCGGGGGTTGTCACTTTCTTTCATCCTTCCTGAATATGAGCACCCCTTCTTACAGGGGGGAAAAAAAGGCAGATACCACATCTTAATTCAACTTGAAATGCTCAGCATTTCTTTAAAAATAATTTGGATTTCATTCATCACAACAGCATGTGTATACATTGGGCAGACATTTAAATGTACTGTGACACACCATTTATTTGTCCTGCGTACAACCCCGTGTGGGCACGGACTCCCTGCCGCAGCCTCCTGCCCCACCCCGACTGCTTGGGGCCCTGACTCAGGTGCTCACGGGGCTTCCTTTGAGTGGATTCTACAACACCTGTCACCAGGGGGACACCATCCTGTTTCCTGAGCGCTCGGAAAAGTAACCACCAGCTACAAGCAGAGGTCTGCCAAGTCTGCACTTTCTGGAAAATAGTGTGTTTTGAACAGCCTGAAAGTAAGTCTGGCCACAGGGGGCCCCACGTGGGAGGCACGGGAACGCAGAGAAGCACATGGCACTTGGTAAGGACACGCGCTGAGGTCGCGCTCAGCCACCCGCTCCTCGGTGGCTGCTGACCTCTCCGAGCCGTCTCCTGAGCTACAGACTGTCCTCCTGCAGAGTGGAGAAGACCTTTCGATGATGTGTGGCCTCCAGTGAACTTTAAAGCCCCGAATATCCTGTTGTTAAGGAGTGTGAGCATGGACCTTTGTTTAGGGTCAACATTCCCATGTGTGTGCCCAGAATTTTCCATGCTGTTGACGGACCACACTGAGCGCCAACCATCCAAGCACCCTGAGGCATGCTCTGGAGAACGGAAAAAGTCGTAGGACATTGGCTTCTGCCATCGGGTCTCACCAACGAAAGGGGGTGGATCGGGAAACATAAGATGGTCGAAAGCCGTGCAGGCGGCCATTGTAAGGAGGTATTCTTGCTGCGAAATCACTTTGTGTACATTTAAAAATCACTCGAGGCCCTAAGAAAGGAAGGCCTGTTGGTCCGATTCTAGTTTTGCCTTGTGTTTGAGTGAGGAGGGAGGGTGGCAGGAGGAGAGAAGGGCGCTTGTGTGGCTGAGCAGCAGGCCACAGGCCGGTGCTTCTGCCGACACCATAGAGGTCCCTGCAGGGCGGTCGCATTCACACCCAATAGGAAGGAGACCGGTGGACGCGGGGGGACCTGACCTCATCCTCCTTTGCTCTCCCCTAGTGGTTCCGTGAGTAGCACCTGTGCTGAATCGCGTGGTCACAAAGTGCTGGCGACCAGGAAAGTGACCAGGACTATCCTGGAGGGCTCCCTGGAGGCGCCCAGGGAGGAGACAGGAAGGCCCCGTAGCATCCTGCCCTGTAGGGGGCGCTGTGCGGTGCTCAGGAGCTAGACTTTTGAGAGTCAAATTCTGGCTCAGCCACTCGATATTAATTTAATAATCTATGCAGAGATTGGGTTAGGGTATTAGAAACCCTATCATGACTTTTAATTTCCTTAGAAGTTATATTTCTTCCTGGTATTTTGCCAAAGCTGATCGTCCTGTTCACAATCACAGATTGAGATTCCAAAACTGGAATTTCAACTGGATGGTGACCTAGCTACCAACTGAGATGGACCACGGTGTGTGTCGATGAAGAGCTTCTTACCAATAAATTTAATAAAATAAAATAAAAAGTGCTGATTTTACATTGTCTTCTCCTGAAAGTTAGACGTTTTCACCACGAAGCAAAAATTATGCCCCTTGAAATTATACGTAACGTTTCCTTTATACACGCTTCCTTTAAAGCTTCAGCTTTAAAATTATAGGATGGAAATAATGTTTCTTCTTAGGCTGCACCGCAGAAAAGCTCATTATAATACATATTTTCAAAAGAAAGTCCTAACAGAGCAATCGTCACCTTAATCAGTCTGAGCGATTCCGCATAATTATTTCTTAATATTAGTGACAACATATTTTAAAAATAACGGATATCAAAAACAATGTGTATCAGATAGGAAATTAGGCCTGAAGAATTTTTTTTTTTAAAGAGGAAGGTTAATTAACTGCAAATTATAAACACTCAGAACAGTTGCAATACCCAACTGCATCAAGTTATTAATGTTTCTTTGTTCTATTGTTCAAAGAACAAGAGTCTGCCTTTCAGCTTGTACAGACACATCCTGACTGGTGCAGCAGCTCGAGAATTCAGTATGAACGAGAAGGGGTGGGGTCCCCATCACCACAGATACCGTCACCGGGTGTTGCCAGCTGTTTCCACGGTGCAGATGGAGAAGTGGGAGAGATGGGACGGCAAAGCTGGGAAAATCCCCAAGCTCAGGGCTCAGCCACTCCCGACAGTGACCTCTGCCCCCCCCACCACCTCTGTCCTCTGAATTTCCTGCGATTGTCGCCATAGCTTCTGTGGACTGTGTGCATTAGGCTAAAGAGGCAAAGTGCCCCGTCCATGGGCACCCGAGCTGTATCCTGCTCTGGGCTGGACCTTGAACCTGAGCTGGACAGCTGTTTCTGAAACACAGGCTGTGCTTTTGAAGGGGAGAGAATGGATGAGAGACGAAAGCTCAGTGGATGGCCATGCCTGCCCTTCCTTTGAGAACAGCTGCCATGATGACCACCTACTTCCTGAGGCGGGTGACTCATGGATGTGACATAGGGACAACACTGGTGACTCAACCAATCCCTGTTGGGTGTTGCTCACACACTCAGTGCCCTCTCTGGCACAGGGCATGGTCTCTTTTCAAGTGAAAAACAGGTTCCCGGGGGACCCTGGCTGCACCTCTGTGTACCGGTGTATAAGGCTGCAATTCATCTGAGTAACGACCAAGTTCTGCAAGCCCCCCACTTACTCCTGCTGTGTAACTGGCCACCCAACAAGTCAGGACTAATTTCCAGGTCTCCGGGGGTTTAGAAGAAGGTAGTGTAAGGCTGGAGTCTGGGCAGGACCCGAGGATGCAGACAGGAATGCTTGTTGGGAAAGCAGGGTGGGACCGTTCCCGGGGCGACTTTCCCCTGCAGGCCTCCAGCTCCGGCAGTCATAACCAGTCCTGTGCGTCCACAGCCTCTCACCTCCACCGAGACGCGTGACCCCAGGGTGGAGGGCAAGTGGCTTACACGGGACTAAACGGAGGTGAGCCCAAGCCTTTCTGTCTTCCCACGGCACCTCTTGGAACTCGGGGTCCATCACCAGCCTACTGCCTTCTTTCCCAATTGCTCCTCTCTGAACATTCATGGTGCCTGTGTGCTTTAACTGGGGTCAGGCTCTCCCCAAGGCACCACCTTCCTTCTGCTTCTTCGAAGGGGCTTTGTCACTTCCACCTGGCAAATGCTAGAAGGCTTAGCACCTCTTGGGGCTTGCTGGTTTCTGTGGCTGCTTTCACACGGCCGTCCCACCGTGCTCCGTGGAACCCCAGCTAAGTCCACAGATGGCTTGTTTCCCACCCGCTTGGGGAGTCGTTTCCAAGATAAAGAACATATATTTCAGTTGTGTTTTGCAGGATCAGCTGTTTCTCTGGTGCTTTGAATGTGTCTTCTGTTTTTCCACAATAGATGGCAGAAAATTTCAACTTGTTTTTAGAGTGAAAAGCAACAACAGTCCCAGGGAATTCTCCCTCTGCCAAAGTCGAAATGGCACACACATGTCTGCCATCGAGCGACCTGTTGCTATGCTGTTTTCTTCTAAAGCTGTGTACTTAGTGTGGCCCCACGCAAGGGGCACCATCGAGCATGGGGGCGGGAGCATCTCACAAGCCACAGAGGTGGCCCCACACCCCCTCCTGGATCAGATTCTAAATGGTGTGCAGAGAGGGTGGGATCCACTCGGGGGGGGGGGTCCTCCCTGCAAACATGGAGTCCCCTTTCTCACGTGGGGCTGAGTTCTCACCCTGGTCAAAGGACCAGGGAGCCTCGGGCTTCTTGGGGGGCTTGTACAGAGTGGACAGTGTCTGGTGAGTTTTTGAAGTTGTGGCTTTGGGACTCAGAGGGGAGGTGGCTTCCTGTGAAGAGAGAACCCAGCTTAGCCGTGTCCTCTGGACATGCTGGAACGTTCTCTGCTTCCCTCACAGACCATCACTCACATTTGCCCTGAGCTCTTATCTCCTTGATAAATACTGCAGGAATAACAATATTCACCTGACTTTCATACAAAGGTGCCCACAATCTGGTGGGATGGGCAGGGCTGGCATTCTCCGCCTGGCAGGTAATCTGTCTGCCTCTGCTAGCCCATTTTACAGAGGAGAAAGTTGAGGCCCCGGGATACTGACAACTTGCTCAAAGGAAGGACCAGAACCCATTTTGACTCCAGGTACAGTGTCACGCCCACTCCAGCTTTGAGGAGTGGTGGAGTGGAGACCTGCAGCAGGAGACCGAGCCAGTCATCCAGACCACAGGACCGAGAGACCACAGCCTGGCTCAGGGTCTTCACTGCTCTTCCCACGATACCGTGGGCCTGGCCAACCAGAGAACAGCTGGGTGCCTCAGCAATCTGGCAGCTCAGATGACTGTTTGACATTTGGTGACTCCATCTGCCTGAGTAACATCAGTCTTGCCGATTGTCATGTTTTAATGAGGCAAGATGCACATCCAAACAGCATGCAGACAGTGAGCCGGGGCTGAGGGTCGTTCCTGAATAGAATGGCCGTGTGGCTTCTGACTGTTAACTAGTGCCTGCCCCCTATACCCCTGCACTATATATACTGGAGAAAATCAAAGCGCCCTGAGAAACCTGGGTCCTGGAAAATCTCAGAAGACATAAATAACATGCCTGACAGATCTGTATTTGGAAATAAATGGCCTCATTCTAAATACAGGAAATCTTATTTATTCCCACTTGCATCTGTTGCCTTTTTCCTGCCACTAAATATTTTATACGAGCAGAATCAAATGGGGGAAGGGGGGAGGCGAGGCTGAAAAAGAAATTGGCGAACGTCACGCCAGGAGGCAGATGGAGCTGCTGCCTTGCAAAGCTCCAGCCTCCCTCGCTAATCAGCGTTGTGTGGTTTGCATATGACACACTGCAAGCATCTCATTATCATTAGAGAGACCTGCCAGTTCTAGCAAATCCACACCCCAGCACAGGGACAGCGCGCCGCGATGTGCCCGGCTGGCCACCAGAGGGCAGCGTTCCTCCCTGTGCCCTTGGGGAGGAAGAAATGAAGTGAGGGTGTGATTTTCTATTCCGCCGCCGTGATTGGTCAGCTTTTCATTATAACCTTCCCAGCTGCTAATTTGCAGTGGCTCCCAGCCCTCTGATCGACTGCCTTAATTCTACCCCTCTCCTTTTTTTTCATGCTGGGGGACAAAAGACAACAATGCTTCTCTCTGTGCTGAAAACATAAGGGTGTGGAGCAGAGAAACAAGTGATCTACAACCTTTTAATAAAGCAAATTGCAGATGGACTTATTCCTGCAAAAAGAACAAGGTGCCGGAAGGGTTTTTTTCAAGAGCTGAAAGGTCACCTCCTCTTTGGGCACCGAAGCATCTGGGCAGTTCCCGTGCTCAGGGGCCCATTTTCCTGGCCTCGTGTGGATGCACCGTGTCTGGGAAGGGGCTGGTTCATCAGCCTGAGCCCAGAGGGAACAGGGATCCTCTGGGGTTCAGGGACGGACATAGGCAGGGGCTCAGAACCACAAGCTTGTGTGGCCGTAGACACCAGGACTGTGTCTGACCCCCAGCCAGGGCAGGAAGCACTTCAGGATAACCCGACACGATGGCGGTGAACGCCCTCTGTCTGACCTTCCCAGGACAGCCTCTCCCACTGTTGGCAGCTGACTAAGAACCTGAAACCTGACTTCTCGGATCTCCTTCCAGTCCCTGGTCCTAGTTCATAGAAGCAGTGACAGGCTTGAGTCTCCAGGATCCCAAGTTCAAGTTGCTGTGACGTGGGAAGCTGAGCTGTCATTTCACCCACCTGCACCTTCCTAGGGCAGCCCTGAGCAAAGAGAAACATTACACTACTAACGCGAATTTTATACAGAGAAAGGAACAGGGGGTAAAAGAGAGAAGCAGGCTGCTTTCTTTAGAGCAGGTAGTTTCAGCAGGTCTAGGAAGAGGGAGTGTCCGCATCCCCTGATGAACCTCCCAAGAGACAGATGTCTGAGTGGGAGAGGGGACGGGGAGGAGACAGAGATGGCCCTGTGCTGTGCCCGGCCCCCACCAGTGACAGCGGCGACCCTGCCCCACCCACACAGGTGAATGTTTCATTACAAAGTCACCTGGAATGAATACTCACTTCCTGCCATCACACTGTGTGTTTATGGCACTGATATTTAAACAGAAAGACGTGAGTGAGAGAGGGGCCTTAGGGTTACCCAGCCTGCCCCTGTGATGCGTTCAGACCAGGGAAAAGAAGCCACGGCCCAAGGTGGCGAGGAAACAGCTTCAATGGCAAAAAGAGCAAAGGCTGGGATCAGCATCTGAGTCGCAAATGAAACCATTTCCAGTACATGCGAGCGGAGCCCGGCCTGTCTTCCAGGGCTGGCAGCACCAGCAAAACTCTCCCCACGAGGGTAAGGGGCCCAATGTCCTAAGGTGATTCAAGAAGACAAAGACTGCAAAAGAACTGGAATTCCCCAGGATTTCAGCCACAAATACTCAAATTTCATGAAGACCCCGTGGCAAAAAGACAATGACGTGTTTGTCTGAATCTCACAGTCGATGCATAATTTAAAAGCTTTAAAAGTCTGACTACTGAACATACATATATTATTTATCAAAATCTCCCCAGATTGGGTAATTAATTGTAAGAAACAGCTCCTAGGATCGGTGGGAATTCTTCCCACACCCTTAAAGCCCGCTTTCCCCTCACATTTCTCTTATTTCTGATCTCACAAGTCCAAGCAGATTGTCTCTTCATGTGGAATTAAAACAATCACTCATCTCTCTAACATACTAACAAAGCCTGTCCTGGGTTTTCAGGTGCAGACTCAGCTCATGGCCCTGAGGCCCAGGGGTTCACAGTTACCCTGCGTCAGTACCACACGCTGGCCGGTCCATTAATTCAGAGAATCCAAGGAGACGCTAAGAAAAAGGGAGCGGACGGCAAGGGGGCCTGCGACATTTATCGACCTTCCCATGGAAGCAATCACACAAGCCACAGTACTTGACTCCCGTCAAGTATGCACCGGTACGTGTGAAACGCGTTTGCAGTGACAGTTACAGACCTAGCTTTTCCTTGGAGTACCCCACCCTAGTCGTAAGGTGACCGGTCCAATGTGGGGGGGGGGGCATGGTATTTCTCTTCACAGCAATTCACTAACACCATGTGTGCCCGGGGTGGGCAGTGCCTAACTTGAGCTCTGGGTCAAGCCTATTCATAGGTGCAAAAATTAATACAGCTTTCTGGACACAAAAGTAACAAAATAGGTGGGTGGTAGGGAGGCTGCAGCTACTTACTGGCCGTGTGAGCACAGACAAGTCACTCAATGACGTCAAACCAAAGTTTCCACGGCTGCAACATAGGACAATGGCAGCGCTTTCTCCATAGGTTTTCACACACGGGATTCAATCCATTTATTCCCATCAGGTGTTGTACGGAAGAAACATTCAGTGAAAGTCAGAGATGGCTTCTGAGTAGTACGTAAGCCGTGACTTGCATTCACTAGGGGTGGTCTGGGGGCTGCTCCGCTACGATTCTATACCCCTTGGCTCTTCGTAAGAGGACTGCCACCATCCCAAATGTCACTCCCGCTTCCTCTATCTCTGGGGACAAAAAGTGAACCTGATAATTACAATGAGGTTAGCAATTCCTGCTGATTTTTGATAATCAGGGTTTTGTGTTTTTAGTTTTGCTGAGGGAAGTTGGTGGCAATGGGAATTCTGATGAGAGTGAAATAAAGGAGACCAATATGACATCCTTGGGGGGTTTTCTAGAATACACACATTTCTTTCTCTGCATTAAGGCACCCAAAGTATTTTCTGAATGTCTAGGCAGTACTCAGGGATTCGCTTGGTCCTTATGGGAGGCACACAGATATAAAATACAGTCCGTGCCTGCAAGTACCTTGGACTTGTTTGGACAAATTTGGAGTAATTGCTTGTCATCAGAAACACGATGGATTAGAAGAATCCACATGCCCCGTCCTTGGGTGTCAGCTACCACCTCTGCCAACGTGACGAAGGGATGCATTGGGATTGACAAGCTATGGCTTTGGGGACAAATCTGCTTGCCATCTCCTTTTCTATGACCGGTGAACCAAGAAATGGTTTTGCATTTTTAAACGGCTGAAACCCCTCAGAATAATAATATTTCATGACATGTGAGAATTACATGAAATGCAAACTTCAGTGTCCATAAATAAATGTGTCGACGTGTGGCCTGTGGCTGCTTTCACACTGTGATGACAGACTTGGGGAATGGTGGCAGAGACCAGGTGGTCCCCCAGCCTGGAATATTTACCACCTGGCCCTTCAGAGAGACGTTTGCCGACTCTGGGACGACATGACTGCAAAGGTCCAGTTCAGCTCTAACACTCTGTGCTTCTGGGGTTAAAGAACCCATAACCACCTGGCCTTCTTTCAAGAAAACTCAGCTGGAACACATGTCAGTGAGGCCACAGCACTTTGTGACCTGCACACATTCCCAGAAAAGGAGATGCATTAGGTGTTTGTGTTTACTGAGGACCTACCTGCATCTGAGCGCTGGGGGAGCCCCGTGAGGACAGGTCGTGGGTAGCGAGCAGCCCGGTTGGGACACGTGCTGGCTGGGGAGGGTCTGATGGGCTTGAAGGGCACAGGCAGAAGTGGTGGCATGGATGTGGCCGGATCAGACTGGTGGGTGAGGAGGCCGTGACAGCCCGTCAGACTCAGCCTGGCTATCACCCGCCTCCCCTGCTCCTGACATTTTGGTCCCTGCCTCAGACCACTGTTCTTACGCGGACGGGTACAGCAATCCAGAAACCCGACGTCGGCTCTGACTGGATCAGAGGGAGCATGGCAGGAACGAGCCTGTCCTGGGTCACCTCATCTGTTTCTCTGTCAGAGCATAAGGAGTCTCTATCGAACAGTTTTAGCTTTTTCTCTGTGTCTCCCTCCGAGGTAAAATTTACATGCTTTCCAAGTCAAGGTCATTAATCCTTGATGGGGCTGGAGACTAGGGCTAGACAGGAAAACGCTCATTTCAGTTACACGGAATACTGGACGCCCTCCGCTCCCTGCTCAGCTCGCCGCGGTCTGCTTGAGCCAGCGCTCCCCCCACGCCACGGTGCCTCCCAGGTCTGCTGGCTTTCCCAGCTGCTGATGAAACCTTAGCTCTTTGCATCATCACTGTCACGTTCACATCTTCTAGAAGTCACAGGCGAAGGGCAACGTAACTTTTCTCGCTTACTTAATGTCTACAAGAGACTGTGAAGCATCATTGCTGCCGAGTTTCGAGGTCTTTGGGGCTCACAAAGGAAACAGCTGTGTCTGTCAGGTGTCACTGAGGAATCAGGGGTGTGATTCCAATGGCTCTAATGGCAGAGCACAGGCTGCTGGGGCAAGGTTCCTGCCTGTGCATGTATCCTTTCCAGGCTGACTGGGACTGAGAAACGCACTTCCTATAGAAACGTATTATAGACAATAATTGGTGGGTGAATAGAGATCAATAGTTCAGCACTGATATCGGGGGAGAACTAACTACACATTAATGGTCCTGACTCCTGACCATGTTAGATGAAAAAGTGGAGTGGGAACGAGAAAACAGAGACACAGAAAGCTCCATATCCACCCAAGTTCACGTAGCTTTTCAGCAGTGAAACGATTATCGAAATGCAGGCACAATCACTGTTGCTGGGAAGCTCCCCCCGGCTTTATCACAGCTGTGTCACCCTCACGAGAGAGCTTGGCAGGGCCAGGCACAGCTTCTGGAAATTTACGGATAGAGATTTCACTGTCTGAGCAAAGACTTCCCGTCCTGTAAATCAGAGAAGTACCCGACACCAAGTGCGAAGAACCAAAGATCTGTGGTTTGGATAATAACACAGATTTGAACATGACGCCCAACCCACTGAACTCTTGGCCACATAACGTTTTGCAAAGCAGTCTGTCTGGTCGGAGTAGGGTGTGATGGATGCATAATTCATGGCCACCCACCACCTGGGCACAGTGTGCTAGTAACCGAAGTGCCCGAACCGGGTATTTCAGAGATGGCTCACATAAGGAACCCAGTCGGGGATGCACACCCCACAGCGGCTCCAGAAGCATTTCCAAATATCATCATCTAAATGTACGGCAGGGAGTTTTGAAAACAGCGTGACAGGTGTTAGAAGCACTGCCTCACTGATCAGGATACGGTATGTGTGCCATGTGCAAGGGTAGGGCCAGTCACTAGACGTGACCGCCACGGAGGTCGCGACGGACATGGTCTGCTTAGGACACACACAGGGGGCACCTGGCTCACAGGACACCGGTGCCCAGTGCCGCACACGCAGCTCACCAAATACCTCATCAACCATGAGTTTAAGTTAAAGCCCGTCTGCACGTTCCATGGGAAGTGTTACTGGATTTTGTTTCCCTTTCATGGAACCTAGAAAGTTTGGGGTGATCTGATGAGTAGGAAAGTGCCCCCTTCTTTTGGAGGGTGTATTTCCTGTGAAAAGCACACATCCTCAGAACCATCCCACAGGTCTCCGGGAGCACTTCCGTCACAATAATGTTTCTTCCCACGAAAGCCATCTGCCCATCAACTCCCTGCCTCCTTGAATAATCAAAATGACAAAGCATGGGATGACATCACAAACGTAAATCAGCAAGTAAGTCCAAGGCATCCACTGGGGCCCACCTGACCTTCTGCTCATGTCTCCAGAGCACCTCACGGGAATAAAAACCTGCCAGGTCACTCGTGCGGACTCTGTAGAAGATGCCTTAAGGAATTGTGTAAAGAATTACGAAACAGGCCTTAGGCTTGTCCCGGCTTTGAAGCCTCTGGATGAAAGTCTGAACCTGAAGGGTAGGGACCACATGACCCGGCTTAGGCCTTAAATGCGCAGCAATGAATGAGCCCACCTTTTCTAAGCTCTAGCCCTACTTTCATGGCAGGTTAGACCACAGTGGGAACAGTGTTTCTAGAACATTCTGAGCTTGAACTCAGAAAGGGCTAAATATACGTCCGACAGCAGCAGCCCTGGAAAGGCCTCTTTGGCTGGCCTGGCCACACCCCACCTCTGCCACGCCAGCCTACAAGTGAACGTGACACTTGCCCAGAAGGATAAACTGAAGATATGCCCTTCGCTCATGAAAAGCAGCGTGTGATGGTCCCCGCGAGGCAGGGAGTCCAGGGGACCAGCGGCACATGGCCTGAGTTCAAAGCCAGTGTCAGGGGCGCATTTCAGTGCGTGGCCACGGCTTCAGCTAACTGGGGAAGGTTTTCCTGCGCAGCATGTGTAAACCTTTCTCACGGGACACAGATTTCGGCAGCCCTGTGTCTCCTTCCTCTTCGCTCCTGGAGCCCTCCATCTCCTGAAACGTTCAATATGTTTAAGATCCTTTTTGGGAAACAAATCAATGTGGCCTTTTGCTGCCAACAAGCCTCAGACTGCAGGGGCGTCCCCCGTTGCTATAGCTTAGTTTCCTCTCAGAACTAACACCGCCAAGCCACTTAGGCCCTCTGCACATGCTTTCAGGGTATTTTTCCTCTCAATCTCTCTTTTCTTTTCCTTTTTTTGTTTTTGTAAAGACAGTGTCTGGAAATGAACCCATTAAGTCACAGATTAGAAAAGGCAATTTCAAAGTTTACTTTTCTGTTATGAAAAAAGGAACCAAGATCCCCCCGGGCTCCTTCCCTCCCACCTTCAGAAATCTAAGCATCAGCGTCTAGAACCTCCCAGGGAACAACCCGAAGTTGATTAAGCTGCCACATCAGCTGCGATTGATGTAAAGTATTTGGGGCACCACCATCACGCCAGCACAATTTCATGTAAATGCCTCGAAGAAAAATTTCCTTTCAGTGGATTTACTAAAGCAAAAGCTTAACTCGAATTGCAAAGCAATGAGCTTAGTATTTTATTAGGAAGATGCTAAAATGATATTTTAAATCTCCCGATTGTGTTAATAGATTTTTTAAGATTAGTCCTACAGTGTATCAGGCACTTGCAGACAGGCCTCCAGGGCGTCTGAGTTCTCTGGAACGTGGGGACTGACACTAGTGGCTGTCTGTGCACAGAAGGGCGTAACCACAGTGGTCAGTGTTAGTTTCATTCTAGTGACATCCTCATGTAGGGCAGAGGAAAATGTGACAATAAAACTTCCAGGTTGATTGCCTGGAGCCCCGAAGGCAACTCAGAAAGACCTGGAATCCTGGGGGGTCTGAGCAGTGTGGCCACGCCAGAATAAACACGGGTCTCCCAGGTGACTACACTGGACAGGACAGCCTTGACCAGGGCCCCAGGGCCAGCATGTCGGTGGGCAAACAAGTTGCAAGGGACCAGGACAGCGGTGGCCTTAGGCAGCAAACTCAGGGTGGGGGGAGTTGGCTGGAAAGGGGCTCGGGCAACGTTCTGGAATGATGGAGTGTCTTGTGTTGTGATGGGGCCACACAGTACACACGTTTATCAAACTCATGAAACAGTGCTCTGATAATTGTGCATTTTATTGTGTACTACTTACACCTCAATTAAAAAATTAGAAACCAAGTCACAGAACTTTATGCCGCAGTATCTTCACTCAGTGACGTTACGACGGGAAGTAATACTCAGCTCACAGATCTACCTGCTTTACGCATAAAGCCCCTGCCATGCAGAATCCCAGCTTGAGGAATGCACAGAGCTGGGGAGAAATGGTACTTTCTGGACCTGATAATGCCCAGAGTGTCCACTGACCCCCCAGCCCAGCCTGGCAGGGGGAGCTCTTCTGTGACCACATGGTCTCAGGCGGGTGGGCTGAGGGGTGAATGACCGTTTATCAGCCCAGCGCAGGGGGGCGGGGGGGTTGGGGGGCACAAGCACCCTGATTCACATCTTATTTTTAGAGAGGAAATCGCCCTGGACTTGAGCAATGATATTCCCCAATACTCTCCTTCAACCTGGTGTAAATGTGGACACGTGACTTAACCTCCCCGTGCCTCAGCTGGGAGATATCAGTAACTGGGCTCAGCTCACAGTGTTGTTAGGGGGGTGATATGGATGGAGCTGCACCCCCCACACCCCAGAATTCACGGCAAAGCCTAAACCCCTCCTGTGAGGGTGCTAGGGGGCGGGGCCTCTGGGAGGTGGGACTAGAGCCCCCAGGTGGGGATGCGGAGGCTGCAGCCACTGAGGACGCTGAGAGAAGGCGGCCGCCTGCACACCAGGAAGGGAGCTCTCCCCAGTCCCCCACCTGCCGGACCCTTTGTCTGGGCTTCCAGCCTCCAGAGCTGGTGTGGCATTCTGTGACAGCGGCCGGAGCTGACAGAGACGGAGGGTCAACGAGGGGACAGACAACACGGTACTTAGCACAGCGCCTGGCACCGAACAGTAGTCCATACATGATGGTGACAGTCCCATCAGCACGGAGGCGGCCGATACGTGTCTAAGAAGAGAGCGTCTCGCGCAGATTTCTAATGATTTAATAACGTACACAGGAGTCCTCTGGTGCCAAAGGAAAACCACTGGTAGAGAATGTCCAAGAGGGCAGATGGACTTGGGACAGCGGGTCACTCAATTGGCCCCTTTTTGAAGCTTTAACCTATGATTTCTTTTCTAAGCCCCCCACCCCCCCCCCACACACAAAACAAGGCGCTCTACCTGTTGGAGTGGGGGTCACAAACCTGTGCATATTCTGTTTCCACAAGTCACCTCCTGGTATAAGACACCTCCCAGGACTGGCCACCTGCCCTTTGGGGGCAGCTTGGGTCCTGGGAAGCCCCCCACACCTGGTCCCCAGGTCAGCGCTCCACACCTTAGCCTCCCGCTGACCGCCTGACACACCCTGAAGCTCCAAAGTATCTTTTCAACTTAGCCCAACCTCAAGGAAGTGGCGTTTCATCCACAGCTCAAGTCAAAGGAAAAGATCGCAGCGGCCACTTCCGTCCAGCAGCGACAGCCACAGTGAGCACATGGACGCCCGCTTCCTGCCCACGCGCGTGTCCTACCTTCGTACAGCCAGTCGCTCAGGCCGTTGTAAATCACACCTTCCTTCCCGGTCGAGACCACGCGGATAGCCTGCTTTCCGACGTGTGCACAGTAGTAGATGTTGTTTTCAAAGATAAATATCTAATTTGGAAAGAGAAAAAAACACAGTGTTAACTGAGAGAGGGGTTAGAAACAGCGACGCGATTTGCAAGGCCATGGACATGAGGCCCCAGCAGGAGTCGCCCAGTCACCTGCGTACATGCTGATGGGATGGACAGAGCCAGCCCAGCCGGGCCAGGAGAGCTGGCAGGAGGCACTAGCGATGGGGAGTGGACTGCGGTCTAGGGCATGAGGCAAAGTCTTTCTCAAGCTCTTCTCTTGGGCAGCTGGGTGACAGTGATCCATTTGCAGAGTTGGGGTAAGTGGAAGATATGACAATTCTCACTCTGGGCCAATGACAAACTCTGGGGATGGGAGGAAGGTGACCTTGGTCAGTGGTTCCTCAATTCTGACGCATATTAGAGTGATCTGGGAGCTTTCAGAATTCCTACTGCCCAGTCCATCAGCCAAGCCCAATGGTCAGTATCGAGGGGTGAGACCCAGGGATCCGGAACTTTAGATACACCCCAGGTGATTGCAATGTGTAACTAAATGTATGAACCAGTGGCCCAGGAAAAATCTTATGTCTCCTGAGGCTCTTGAAGTATAAATCAGCCGACAGAATCTGTGTTCTCGAGGCACTGATCAATTCCATCCCGCGCTCTCTGTTCCCCAGCCTCGTGTCCCACAGGTACCTTAGCACATGGCGCTGTCATACGCGTATTTTGCAAATGCCGGACATGTATGGAAAATGAGCTACGTGGACTAAGAACCGCTCTCAAAACAATTTTAAAAAAAGAAACTCTAGAGAAAATATTGTCAGTATCGTTTCAGAGACCATTGAGAGAGGGCAATTTGCACAGTACAGGAAATGGTGGAAATACTGACATTTTTCTTTTTTCATTGAAAATGAAAAAAAAAAAAAGCCATTTCCGCAAACTGTTCTCACAGAAGGATGGACGTAAAAGCAGTATCAAGTATCCGTTTTCTGCTCAGGCCTCATGGAGCTTAAAGAATGCACACCAACCAGACATGAGATGGGTAACTTCCAGACACAATACACCCTGATTTAATTTCAGTAGCTGTTTTTATGAGTTTGATGAAGGGTAAGCTGTATTATAAAATTTTAACTTCTTTTATGCATTCTAAGCCTATAAATACATTTCTGAATCAAATCAGGCGGTAGCCAATTAATATTTTAAGTGAAATATGCTATGATAGATATTAAATCCGTTTTCACCTTGACTTTATTTTGAATGCAAGGAAACGAAAAGAAAACAAGTTATAAGGAAGCGTGTGTTTGCTGTGAAGATGGTTTACATTTCCCTTTTGACATTCAGTTAAGACATCTGAATAAAAGATGATGGAAGCTACCGTTTTGTCTGTGGTTATGTAATGCCAAGCACTGGGATGGAAGGAAGTCCTGGGGTGCTGGGCCCTGGCGAGATCAGATATTGGGGTGAGGGGCTGAGGTTTTCACTTTTCTTCCATTGCTCTGTGCACAAGTGGCACCACGTGTATGCATTATTTCAGTGTCCTGTTCCTGATTAATGGAATCGTACCAATGGCTGCAGAAATAGTTACTATGTGCCGAGGGCTCATTCGCACGTGCGTATTCACAGATGCTTTGCCTGTATCTGTTTTTATTTTATACTTACATGGTATTTACTGTTGGCCCAACACGGGTTGGTCTAAACACTTTCATGTGTTACTTTACTTGATAGTCGGAGACAGGTATGATTATGAATTATTGTCCCCATTTTAGGGGTAGCAAGACTAGGGCTCAGAAAGGTCACATTTCCCACGAAGATGCACCTCGTAAGTTCCAGAGCCACGATTTGGCCCCTGGCCATGCGACTATGGCCTCTGATTAGCCAGACACCTCGAAAAGGAAGGTGTTACCCCTATTTTATAGAAACGAGATGCAAGCTCAGAAAAGTTAAGCGTTGACCCAAGGTCACACCACTAGCTAGGAAGAGGTGGACTTAGAGAAGCATATTGTTTCACCCATGGCGCGAGCGATTCTCAGAGGATGCGCCAGGGTCTGCAGCATTGGCAGGGCCAGGGAACTCACTAGAAATGCTCCTTCTCAGGCTGCCCCCAGGCCTGCTGTGTCTCAGCAAGGCTTTCAGGTAAGCCTGACGCATACTGAAATCAGAGAACCCCGGGGTTAGTCCCTGCGGCTTCTTCCAGGTTCAAACAATAAACACTAATTTTGAGCAAATCTACTGGTAAGAATGGCTGGACCCCTGGGCATTTCTGACAAATTTATTGACTGGGAGAAAAGCGTCTGAGGCACTCTCTCACCCGACAAATCTTTTTATATTGCGGTTAAATTCAAGCCTCATCGGTTGCCAAAAGCAGTCTTCTGACTCCAAAGCAGTGAATGAATTTTCCAACATCTTCCTAAGGTGATGGAAAAATCCATTCCCCCCACCACCCCGCCCTGGTAAGTTTCTAGGCCTCTCTGTACGTGGTCCAAATAGAAATGGCGTCTGAAAGCCTGCAAGGTGGAAACGCTACCAGTGACACTGCGCACATTTTCCTGGTTCAATCACCTGACTCATGCCAGGTCCTTGAAGCATTACAGTGTTCAGTTTAAAGGTGCACTGAAGTCACAAACACGCTTCCGAGACAACACCAGCCCTCTCTTTCAGACGCTTTCCCTCGGGTGCTCCTGGGGTGACTGGTCTCAGAACTCTGTTCTCCAAGGTGATGAGAAACCAGCAAACCTTCTCTCCAGCCAACAGGGGCTCATTACCTAGTCTGTAGATTACTCCAGGTCTTTGAAGCCTCTATTTCCTGTGGCTCTGTATCTCTGCAGCTTGTTACTGCTCATTAGCAGCTCCCCAGAGGGTGGGCAGGGGGATTAAAGAAGGTGCAGCTCAGAAGTCCCCAATGTTTGGCATTTATGTCCATGGGACATCTGCAGTGGTACAGCCAGGACTGGTTGCCGGTTCAACTGTGAAGCATTCAAAGGCGATTGCTGCTACCTCTCCGTTTCCCCCTCAGCGATCTTTTCTTTTGTTATTTACACAATCCAAGATTGCCTTGGACCAAGAATAAAACCAGATAATTCACAAGAAAGAAATCGTGGGTATTAATTTATGGAAAATAATAGTTTTACTATTAAATGCATGTTAATTTAATCAACTGTGGGATGTAATTAAATTTATGCTGATTTAAACAACGATGCAATTGAATTATACTAGCAAAACTTTTTTAATGCTAGAATTAGAATTTTTTCTTTAACTGATAAAGCCTGATGCTGGTGAATATGCAATCAGAATGAATGATTAAGCATGAGGAAAACAATCTGTAAGTATGTGTCAAGAGCCTTGAAAAAACGTGTTCCTGGTTTTTGACTCAGTAATTCCACCTCAGAAACATTTTAGGGCCAAAGGCGTTCTACCAAATCCATTGTGACATGTTTTGATGTCCAACAGGAAAACGGTTCATACATTTTGGGGGACGCACACGTTTAGTCCACATTAACGCTTTCCTATCTGCCCCAGTCTGCGCATCTCCTGAGGGGAACAGCTGCCCTTCTCACCTCCTCCACTTCACAAAGCACAAAAGCCACACATGAGCCTTCACACACGTGCGCAAACCTGTTACTCTGACATCCCGGAGGGTGTTTCAGGAGAGTCCCTGTGATTTTGCTCCGGCTCAGCTAGAACCTTCCAGAGCCTTCTAGACTCCCAAGGAGCCCCTGACTGTGACATGTCACATGACGGGGAGCTCGGTGCCTGGAGATGGGGGAGGAGGGGTTGCCAGGAGATGCCTGTTTTCTGATGTCCCACGTCAGGTTTTTACACCGATGGACAGACTTCTCTTAAAGACAAGTGTGGGAGTGGCCGCTTTGGGAGTGTGGTCTGCTGGACCCCAGCGCTCTGCCGGGTTCAGACGAGGCCCCCAACTCTGAGCCGTGCGGGCCAGGGGCCGCTCAGCCATCTGGACACTGGCTCGGCTGAGCTCAGCTGGGAGCATGTGATGAAATATTTTAATATGCAGTCAACCTTCTGCTGCGAGCTTGGTAATTAGCACTTCTGCAAAAATCAGTGCACTCCAAATTTTTCGCAAAATTAAAATGTTAATTCATGAAGCAAAATTTCAAACTCCTTAGAATATCAGGAGACGTTCATGCTGCCTAATATCACTTAGGGTGATAGAAATGTGTCTTGGAGGAGACCTCAGCGAGGGTCTTCCTTCCAGGCCACCTGGCACTCCCTTCCCCTCTCTGGGAGCCAGCATGATGTCACCATCGCAAGGTAACAGCTACACAATTCACATTAAATTTAGAGGCTACTGTCTTACAAAAACTCCTCTTAGAGGAGCCAGATTACCACCTTTAAACCTTAAAAGAGACCTCTTGAAAGGTAGAATGAAACCATGAGTAGAAAAATAACGAGAGGTCACAGTTCTCCAAAGAAAGTAGCACCCAGAGAAAAGGAAGGTGAGTAGACATGCTTTCAACACCCTGAAACTTGAATTACTGAGGTGGGTGCATCTCTGTTTAGAATCTGCATCTCCGTCTGAATCACATAAATTATGGGCGGGAAACCCAAATTCTCAAAGCCCTGGGAATGACCCTCAGCGTCTTGATGCAGCTTCACCCCAGGCATGTGTTAGATTTCCCTCCAAACACTGGGAAATGTTGGATGCCCATGAGGAGACAACCTGAAAGGAAAGGCGGCGACTGCACAAAGGAGGGAATGGTGGCCACTCCCAAGTCTGGACTGTGACAAATAGCCATTATTCATTGAGTACCTACTATATACTTTACACAATCCCCACGATGTGATTTAATTATACCTGTTACCTGGGATTCTCCCAATAATCATGCAGAATAGGTCTCTCAGTCGTTCCCATGGCATGGACGAGGGAAACGACCCAAGTTTCAAGGTCAGGAAAGCTAACAGTTGTCTTGGCTCCTAAGTCTATGCTTTCCCATTTTGTAATTTTCTCACCATTTGAGCAAAAATCAACTTGGCCCAGAGTCAAGATGCCATTCGAGTTCTGCTTCTACATCAGTGGCCAAGGAAGGGAGTCAACATTTGGTGCATCAAGTAAGGGGTTGTTCCGGAAGCCTTTACAGCTTCACCGCGAGGTTTTCCTGCCCTGTTTACAGACGGGGAAACTGAGGCTCAGGGGTCATAAAATCACACAGTCCTGTGAGTGGCAGTGCCGGGTTTCCATTGCACTTGGGGTGACTTTGAACCCTGGGTGTCTTCACTGCAGGAGTTTCCCAAAGGCTGGTCAACCACCAACCACCTGAGGGTTTGCTTCCAGTTTTGAGTATCACGGGTACGTTACTTATTTTTCCCAATCAATTCCCTTTTGATGGAATCCAGTTCATTTATGAGGGGAAATCTGCATCACTGGTGTAAGCGGAACTCTAGAGTCCTCAGCAGGGAAGAGGTGGCAGGCATGAAATGAGCACAGACATAACAAAACAGTATTAGTGATTCCACCCAGGTCTGTTTCAAAGTCTGGGCCTGAGGCTTAAGCTCTCTTTGTTGAAAAGGGAGATTAGCAGGTGTTAGGAGCTGTCAGACCTTCTCCTCTTCTGTAAGCCAAAGTGTGAAAGCATTGAAAACGGAGTAATTTCTTTCCTACGTCCTTCCCTCTTCCTGCCTCCTCTCCTCTTAGTAACGTCTACAGTTGCATCCAGACCCCCCACCGGACACGCAGCACTTTTCCCCATAACATCAGGGAAGGTTGCCTGGGTAACGTGCAGGAGAGCAATCTCAGGAAAGCCTTCGAGTGGCATCAGAACACTTTAAAGCTTCTGTCACAGGTGGGCCTCAGAAAGCAATCCATCCGGCTTAACAAAGAGGGTGCATTTTTGAAATAAAAACCAACAACGCAGGATGGTGGAGCTGCTGGGAACACTTATGAGCCGGTGGCCCTTACGGCAGGGGTTGCCTGGCTTACGGAAGATGCTCAAATGCTGAATGGGGCTTGTGACCATTCCCAGGAAATTTCCTGAGGTTATGTTGACAAGAGCACTGGTGCCACGTGGTGCGGCTTTAGTGGCCGTGGGCCAGTGCGGCGAGGACGAAAGTGCACTTGACAATGTAAATGACACATTCCTGCCAAGCAAAGTGACAATAACATCATGCTGTGTTATTCCAGAGGACACTTCTGAGTAGGTCAGTGAGAAACATCGTGGGGCATTGAGTCACAGCATGGCACAGGGTGACACGCATAGAAAATAAAAGGACTTGCTCAGAAACTGTGGCTGCTGTAATCACAGCACCAGCACGGTCAATTGATATTATTGCTTTTAAATTAGACGGGCTTTGCAGCGTTGTGGAAGTTAATTGCTAAGCTCTCCTTGGCACTGGGAGCCGTACAAGTTTATACCGTTTGTGTTTGTCCCTGTTTAAGTTCCATGTCAATGAAGTGATTTAAGTCGAATTCAATAACGTAATTTACCACATCAGTAGATCGATTTTACTCATGAACATAGATGAGAAACAATCCTAAAAACGCATTAGTTTTAAAAAATGTAGCAAAATACATACGTACATACAGAAAACACATCGTCACCAATTGGGCTGGTCCTAGTCATATAAGGCTGGTTTTCTGTTGACCAACACAATATACCTCGGTGACAAAGCAGAAGAACCACCTGGTCTTCTCCCTCTTCTTCTCCATAAAACACACCAAATCCAAAATCCACTCAAGATAAAGAAACATAGAACAGAAACCGCAACAGCAACAACCAAACAAAACAAAGACACAAACAACTTCAGAGTAAACTAGGAACAGAAGTGACGTTCTTGAAACTGATGGAGGACAGATGGCAAACAGCCCACAGCACCTTCTCTAATGGGTGAAACATGAAGGTGTTTTTTTTATGAAGAGATACAGGACGAGGAATGGACTCCCGCAACTAACATTCCATTCAGAGAGTACAGCAAGACAGGGAAAAGCAGCAGCGACTAAGACGAAAAAGGACGAAGTAAATTGGTCATCTTTTGGAGATACTATGACTGTCTAAATCCAAAAGAAACCACAGATAAATTATTAGAATTAAATGAGTTTAAGCAAGTTTGCTGGATACAAAATCAATGTAAAAAGTCAATTGCAAAAAAAAAAAGTCAATTGCAGTTCTATTCATCAGCAAATATAATTAGAAAAATTATACTTAAAAAAATGAAACAGATTAAATAGTTCCAAAGTTATCCAATACCTAGGAATAAATTTGAACAAGTCATTTGCAATAAATTTATGAAGAAGATTGTAAGACTTGAGTGAAAGACATATTTTGAAAACATAAACTGTCAACTATACCATGTATTAGAAACTTCAATAGCTGAAATTCATAAACTCTCCCTTAGCTGATGTATAAATTAATGTAATTACAACTAATAGCCCAAAAGTGCTTTTAAAAGGACTGAACAAGTTTATTTTAAACTCTGTGTATGTGTGTATTTGCACATGCATATATGTACGTGCACATACACACACACACACACACACACACACACACACACGCAAGTGCCAAGATTTTCCTCAGAACGTGGTCAGGGAACTAGGTGTGTACGACAGATATAATAATACCTACTGCATAACAGGCATCATGTCACGACTATTATAAAGCCATAGTAATTAAGAACGTGCGTTTCGGTTACACTGACAGACAAAAGACCAGGGGGACATACGAGGGGCTGACGCCAAACCCACACATACATGAAAAGGTGACAAAGGACCGAGCAGCCCTGAAGACCAGTAAAGAATCGGGGACTTTTTCAATAAATGGTTTTGGGACCACTGGTTAGTTCTATGAAAAAATAAGCGTTAAGCATGCTTCCCCTTTCCCCAAGATCAGTTTCAGGCGGATCAAAGACATAATCGTGAAAGATGAAATCGTAACAATGTTAGAGAACAGCTTCATGTCCTCGGGGTTTGGAAGAATTTCTTTAAGAAGACATACAAAACGCAAACCATAAATAGCATTAACATCTATCCCTACCACAGTATAAACCACAGTACAGCAAAATGAGAGCGAAAAGACCAGCTGTAAGATGAGAGAAACCAGGAGCTCCAAGATGGCAGAGTAGACAACCACTGTGCCCGCTGCCTTCCGTGAACCCACTCAAATCACAACTAAATTACAGAACAGTTAACGTGAAGACCCATCTGAAGTCTAGGTGAACAAAAGTTTTATAAATATATATATATATATATTCGTATATAATGGGCCGCCACACAGGACTGGAAAAGAGCGCGCTGCAGCTGCATTGCCTCCTTTGCACCAATATTGCAGCTGAAGCTGCGTGCAAACCCAACCACGGCGTGTCCACGACATACGGCAGCAGTACGCTAGCTCGTGGTAAGTGATGAAACTGTTTGAAAAGTGGCCGCGACACACAAAGCCAAGTCTGAGCGGTGCTTTTGCCTGGCAGGGGCAGGGGCCGGGGTCGGATGGGGCGGGCTCAGGGCTGTGGCCATCCTCCTCACGTCCTGTGTTTCGTGCCCAGTGGAGGGGGTGTGTGTTCCTTTTACTATTCTTCCTACTTCATATGTATTCTTTTGTCTTTCTAAAGTGTTTCATTAACATATAAACTGCGTCTGAAACAAAAACACTTAAATGCAGAAAACTGAAAAAAATGTTTAGGTCAGCCCCGGGGAAGGAGACATTCAGATTTTCTTCGTCTAATCCCCTGTAAAAGGTCTCTGTGCATCAGTCCAATGTGTGTACGTGGTGCTGGACTAACGGCCCAGACAGACCTCGCAGGAGGAACGTTTTGTTCTGCTCGGAGTTGAGAGTCTTATCTAGGCTCCGGCAGCTCATTTGTGGAAGCTGCAGAAAACTCAGATGGAAATACCGGTTAGGTCAATGTTTCATTTCCTTTGCCGGGAGGGAGGAAGATAAGGGTGTTAGATTAATTACACCAGAGTGTGTATCAGGAAAACAACCGGTTTCTAGATATTGCAAAACAAAACAAAAAAAGGTCATTGTGGGTGGCCTTGAATACAAATACTCACAGTAGTAACACTTCATATTTGCAGGGCATTTAGAATATTTTCAAAGACTTTTCATAGACATGAACGCATCTGTCTTGAGACAAGTCATTGTGGCTTTGACAGGGGACATTGGGCCCTGAGACACAGCTCAGGGCAGGCAGAGCAGCAGGCGACGTCAGGACTTGGGGTTCAGTTCTGAAGCCGTCACGAGTGCGTGAGCTTGGGCAAATCACTTCCGTTTTCTGCACTTCAGTTTTCTCACTGCTGGATGGCGACGTGGTAAATGGAAAAAAGACAGTCTGTGAGAAACGCCTGGCTTGGTGATAAGGGCACGGGGAGCCGTGAATAAAAGCCGCTTTGTTAGGTGTTATGCCCCAAGTGACATGGCCCTGTGGTGACAACTCTGTCCAAAATCCAGTGCTTCGGTAGCTCAGGCTGTCTTTGTAGCACACGTCGTTACTGACAGGTTTGATTGGAGAAAATTCACACAAAAAATGATTGCTATCGCATAGAACATCTACCCACGTGAGCACTGACTCCTCACCCAGGGCTAGAAGGAAGACAAAACGACCGCGTGACATCCTGGTCTTAATTTCGACCTGAGCTGGTCGGCCGGGACCAAGGACAATGGCGGTGCAGCCCGCACCGGCTGGAGGCCCCCTGGTCCAACTGGAAACAACGGCCTCAGGACGTGACCCTTTCACCAGGGAATGTTCTGATGATGGCGATTGCATATAGGACCCTGTCCTTCGTTACAGGCCTGGGGACTACAAACAGAACCTCACAGATTCCTCATTGTGTCCTGACGTTGGAATGGTGACCATGACCCTTCAAAGTTATTAGACAAGCCCATCCCATCCCCACCCTGCCCGCCAGCATCCAACCCCATGCTGCTCAAGTCTGGGTGCCCATGAGAAGCACATGGGTGGTTTATAATATACCGATGCCCTGGTCCAAATACACCCGCACCGCTGACACTAACTTTTGAAACTTAGTGTCACTGCATTAAAAACCACTACTTGCCTAAACAGTCCTCTGCCACCATGACCCTTGTTTTACTAAGTGTGTACTAGGTGGTGGAACCCTTGGCCAGCTACACTTTTAGGATATTGGAAGAAAGGGTTTACAGACTCTGCCGCCTCACTGGGAAATTACAAATGCGCGGGCACAATTCTTTATGCCCCAGGAGGTGAGAAGCAGGCCTGCCAGCTGCCTTACAGGCTGGCTTTGTTGTGACATCGTTTCCTGTTCAGATGTGATTTAGCCAGGATGTGCGGTGACGGCCGAAGGGCCATAGCGATGAGATGTGCTACAGCAAGACTCTTCTGCTGCCTCCGTCTGCATTACGCAGCTCACTTTTCCATTGGAGGACTCACTTACGCTTTTATTATTCTGCGCCTTCTGGTAGGAAGATTTTGGAGCCAACTAATTTTGTAATGCAGCGACACAGGAAATTTAAAAGGCAGAATCTGCGAGGACGTCCACCATGAACCCTGTCTCGGGGTGATTACATTTATGGGAAACAGAGAGCAGTGACTCCCGAGGACATTTCAATAACTCGAGTTCCATTAAATATTCATAGTTCTCAGCTAATTAAAAAAGTAGGAGCTGTATGGCTGTGGAGAAAATTAGGTTAATTAACTAAATACATGTACATGCAGTCATAATTTTTTGAGAAATCTGCCACTTTACTGGAATTTCGTTGAGCCTGAGCTTGAACTTGATGTGATGGGTAATCACGGCTCATATGGAGTCTGGAAATGTTAAGATTTAAGAGAGTTACGTCACTAGTGATGGCCGAAAGGAAGCTGACTTCTGCCAAAGGTGACAATACGGGAAAACATGACAAACGAGCTTGGGGTTTACAGTTATGTCAGACAAGGTACCCGATTGTCCCCTGGGGTAAAGAATATGCCTTGCTTGGTCGAGAGCCTCTTTCAGCCTCTGCTCCTCACTCAGGGCAAGCATACAATGCGGGGCTGAGAGGACGTCAGCGAACGGGAGAAGGTCCTTATGGGGCTGACAGCCTGCTGGGGAGGAAGAGGACGCAAACAGGGCAGAACCTCACAGCATGAGCATGGTGGTGCTGGTGGTGCTGATGGTGGTGCTGGTGGTGATGGTGGTGATGGCGGTGATGGTGGTGACGGAGCAGTGGGGGGGGGGACAAGGCGGAAGGGTCTCCACAGAGTCCTGGCTGAGGGGGAGGGTCTGCGGAAACTTCCAGAAGGCAGGGAGGACTCAGGAGGAGTCTGAAGGCAAGGTGGCTTTCACCAGGCACCGGAGGGTGGTGTTGCGGAGGGCTGGGGTTGGGTGTGTTCTGGAGGAAGGGACAGCAAGTACAGAGGCGTTGAGGTGACAGAGGGCCGAGGACATGTGAGAACCAGCTATAGTTCATTATGACCGGCTCTCAGCCTGGGAGGGGTGGGTGGCTAGAGACGACAGGACCAGCCTCTCGGGAAGGCTAAAGGAGTCTGGGCTTTATCCTAGAGACAGTGCATGGGTAAGCGGGCTTTACACAGGAAAGCTGGCAAGATCCTGCAGTTACAGAGAGAACATTCTGGACCCAGGGTAGATTCAGGGAGAGTGACCAGCAGGCAGCAGTACAGGAATCCAGGCGTGAGGTGAGGGTGGGAACGGAGAGGACCGGGTGGCTTTTAATGGCACCAGGACAGTAGGAGTCACAGGACCTGTTGACGGAACAAGCTGGGGCTGAGGAAGGCAGAGAAGCCACAGCCGCCGGTTCGGGCGTGGGTGGGCCTGTCATGACTCGTGGCTCCTGGCAAGGCGAGCTGCAGGTTTGGCAGGAGCATCGTGAGTCCAGGTTATGGAGAAGCTGAGTCTGGGAGCTGCTGCGAGGCCTGGGTGGGGTACGCAGCAGGCACTGCACACACGGGAGAGGATGCAGGACTGGTCTGGGCTGGAGGCTCAGATGGGCACCTCCGTGGGCAATGCCGTGAACGGGTGCTGGCTTCGGCGCGGCTGACCACGCGTGTGTGCTTACACCCTGGAATCAGGCCCCACCCAGGGAATTAAAACATAATTCCAGCTGTTAATGGCCATCGAGCCCAGTAAGGTAAAACCTAAAACCATTCAGGTAAATGAGAAAGATTTCCAAATTGAAGAACACACAGAAAAATCAATTCACTAATTTGCTAATTGTTCGTTATAAGCGGAAATAGCTGAACTAGATTTTAGCCATGATGTACATAAACATAAACACAGTCTAAAATGAACAAAACTGGGTCTGTTGTTTGAACGGACTCATTGATTGGCTATGCCCACGTGTATCAGCGCTCCGTCAGGTGTAGGCACCCGTGACCCCCAGGAGACAGGTAAAATGAAACCTCATGGACTGTGGGAGTAACCGGGTCCAAGCGCAGAAAGCCACCTGGATCACGCAGGGTTGTTTAAAAGGGGCGGTATTGTATTTATAACTGATGTGTAATAGTCGATAAGGGCTAACAAAATGCTACGAAGGAGGAAACCGTGAAGCCTGTTTAGAAGAAAAGGCAGGAGGAATGACTTGCAAACAACTGACTTAGATGTTGCTAAAATGTTTCTCCAAAAGTTCCTGAGAGCATCTTGTTTCAAGGGAGCAACACCTTTCGGTTGGTTACCACCTGTCTGCGTTGTTACCAGTCAGACACCGTAAGGGGAGGATGAGCGAGGAACACACACTAGTGAGGTCTGACTGTTCTCTCTGACTTAGACCCAACAGTCACCTGTGGGGCCCGGGTGGCGCAAGAATGGGGGTGTTTTATCCTCTGAAATTCCTGTGAGCTTTATTCTGCTCCTTCAGTCAAATGCTCAGGCCATAGCCTGCTATTCCCCTCAAGTTTGAACAGTGAAAACTCACATCTTTGTTTTGAGAACTTTCATGGTGTAACAAATACTTTAAGGAAAAAAAATGTCTGACTCAAACACCTAGAATTTGTTGCTCATAAACCCACAATGGCTGAAAACCTCGAATGGTGTTGCTCATAATCTGAATTGCTGAGTTAATTAAGCATCAGGGATGTTGTTAAGTCTTAAATTTTCTAGGTTATAATGTCAAGTTTTCCCAGTCTCCATGAATTTTGGACCTCATGCCCGTTCATCTGACACTTAATTCTACTCACCCTTCTGGGTATCACTCATTTAACAAATTGACACCCTGTAATTAGTACAGAGCAACAGGCCGGGAAAGATCAACATGCAATGAAACATCTTTTTTCCTGGAGCAGCTTGCATTGGGTCTGGGAAATAAAGCCACTCAAAAGGGAACTAGCTGAATAATAAAATGAAGACGCCTACAGTTAACTGCTGCAGTAAATGGGACTGACAACAGGACAGCAGTTTAGAGGAAGAAAAAGTCACGGCTATTCTGCACAGACGAGGAGGTAAAACCATCACTCTGATATTTTCCACAGGTGAATCACTTTAGGAGTTACGATAAAGAGCTGTTCCCTCCACCCAAAGGGGAGAAACACAGAAAACAGCCTATGAAAGCCCCTTACGGGCACTGAGGAGAGTTCTGAGCAGCACACGCAGTGTAGATCACCCCAAGGCTGCTGGAAAAATCTTCGTGTCCAGAGCCTGCTCTCTCCACGTAATGGGAGAGATGGGATGGCCCAGGGCTGCGATGCAACTGTGGCCTCCACCCCCATCCTCACGTCTATAAAGGTTGTTTTCACTTATAACCGCCTCGTTACTGTATCTAAGGGACCTACCATTAAAGGGTGTTTCTTAATGCAGAACTCTGGTCCTGCTGCTAAATTCTACCTGATGGTTTATCCTGAGAGTCTCCAAGCCAATATCGCCAGGCTGACGTGGGCACCCTCCTGAATTGGATTCCCCTAAAGGACAATACATTGCTTCCATCTCACGGCACCAGGGACTCTCTTGAGAACGAAGACACCCTGGTCTCTCCTTACAGACCTGCGTGCACAGCTCGGCCAGCCCTAAGCCCACCCTTTTCTCCACTTTGCGTGGCTCACAAGTGCGTTCTGGACAGTGCCTCTTACAGGCTGGAAGCACAGACGGGGAGAAAGACCACATCGCATGGTGTTAGAAACGAGAGGCATGAAGGGTGCCATCACCCCCGAGGACTGGGCTGCTCACGCTGCGCCTCCAAAAGCACCGCACGTCACCCTTCAGTGGCTTTATGAAGTGGAATTCCCACCGGTCACAGATAACAACAAATTTCCTTTTCTTTTTAATTTTAATGAATATGCAGTGTTGCTGCATCCAAGAAACTTTTAGAAGCGGGTAAAATGCCCATAGTCCGGCCAGGCCAAAGCGACGCCCTTTCCCCGTGTGCGAACACATGCCAAGCAGTTACTGTCGCCCTACTGTGCTGTCACAGCTCACGCAGCTCCCACGTTCACAGTGTCCTACTGTTCTAATCGCTGCACAATCGCGCGTCCTGTCAACGTACCAAACGTGACACACTGCTCTCCCATCTACACTTAGGGTATTTCCAGCCTCAACATTATTAGCGTAGAAAACAGCGGGGTCGGTGTCTGCGTTTACATCGTGTTGGGTTCCCTGTAAGCGGGGTTTCTGTGTTAAAGTGTAGGAATGTCTTTATGACTCAACGTATTTCCATGTTGTCTTAGAAATGCCTTTTCCCCCATGCCCCTCCCTATCATTCCTACAGCAGGACAAGAGTTTCAAAAACTCTCCACTGATAAAGCAGGTCAATTGTAATTGAAAAATTAAAAAAATTATTTAAAATAATAATAATTTTAAAAAAATTTTTTAAAAATCTCCCTGAACCACAATTTTGCATTGACGTCGCTTCCCTCGTTTGCGCTCTAAGTGCAGGCTCGGGAAGCGGCTTTTGTGGTTGGAAATCCCTGCACGCTCAGAGGACTGGTTGAAGGAGAAAGGCCCAAATGGTCCCTCGCTGCCTCTTCTCCCTCTGTGTGTGGGAGCATCTCCGTACACCGGCCCATCCATTCAAGTTCATTACCACAAACTCAGCTTATTTACGTGAGTGCAAGTGAAGAGGGAAGCCATCGAGTCCTGCAGAGCCAGGAAGTGATGACATATAGCGTTCGCTTTGATGGGTGCCCTTGGTGAGCTAGTAAGTCAGCACACGGGCCCATCCATTATTTGAGGATACGTACGGAGATTTCCATCCCTGTGATTCATTTCTTGGCGACTATCACGGACTTCAGGGTCCATGATGAATGTTTTTACAATGAATACCAAATTAACCCAAACTGATTAGAGGCTTTTATAAGTTATTAATGGGATGTCACTTCAGTCTGGTCCTCTCCGTGTATGCGACATTTCATGAAATAATCTCCTTTTGCTGGGAAGAAAAAAATCCATCTTTCTCCCCTCGCTGGATTTGTCAATGCGGATAACATGCTCCCTGCCCCCTCTGTGACTCAGAACTGGGTGAGCAATGCTGCCCTTGGGAACGGTGTGACCTCGGACAGGCAGCTCGCCCCACTTCTGCTCGGGAAGGACAGACAACCGCCAACCACCAGAGGTCCTGGCCTGGGTGATGTGCTTTGCAGGAGACCAGACTTCAAGGTCTTGGTGGGGAGCTGAGAGATGAATTGGTCTGATGGGAACAACACCAAGGGAGCAACTGGGGAGAGGACGGGACAATTGTGTGGGTGTAATGCCAGGGGCCATCGTTTTATTACTGACAGAGGAACCAAGAGTCTTGGGGAAAACCAAGATGCGCACACACGGGTCAGTTAACTCCTAGCCCCTGGTGTGGACAGAACACGGAGCGTGGGCCGAGTGGACAGACTGCAGGAGGAAGGAGTGCGGAGCATGCTGAGGGGGACCAGCAGGAGGGCAGGGCGTCACACAGCCACCGCAGCCGCTGCCAGCTAGAAAATGCCATCACAGACGCCTCTCTTAGAAGCCGAGGTCAGTAGGAAAGAGGCATGCTGTCTCCTCCCTCTCCGGAATGGGCAAGGCTCTAGAACACAGAAGCCTTCAAGAGGAATTTAGTGAAACTGGAAACAAGTGAGTGAACAGTGCACGTTGCATCGTCCGTGCGCTGAAGGACTGGCCTTCACACATTTGGTGGCGGATCGGCCGCGGCACACCTGTCACTCCGACAGCTCCAGGAATGGGCCACTGTCTGAGAGTCTGGTCTGCCCTCCCTGAGACGTCGTCGGGAGAGCTGCTGTTTGGACGATTCATGAAAACGCAACTCGAACGTGGATTCCTTGACCATCCTCAGTACGCTATTCTCTCCCTGACTTTCCCTGGAAAAGTATCCCAGGGCCTAGGAAGCCACGAAATTAAGGCAGTTCTTGAAAACGTCTGAAATCACTCCATTTTGGTAAACACACTTGATTTTATTCTCTTGTCTCCACACCACAGCTTTCGTGCCCCGGGAGACTATGCGTCGGCCTCCACTTCTAACTGGGAAAGCAGAGCCTGTGAGCATGCTTCCTTTCTCCCCTGGGGTCTGTCATCGCACCTTCCCACGGGACCCCAGGACAGCTCCAGCTCCAGCTCCAGCAGACTCCCCGCCAACTACTGGGCTTGGTCTTCGTGGCTCACACTCTGAAGCTGTCTCTGCACAGAAGACGCCCCAGCACACGTAGTCAGTATCCCATTCAAGCTGTTCCTTCACCACCATCACGGTACCAAGCCCACCCGAGAGACCCCTTCTTGTCGCTGATCTCCCAGTATGGCAGCCCAGACGCCAGCCTTGACTCCTTCACGTTGTCTACTGCTGGGCAGTCGTATTGGCAAAAATGTCCCTGGTTCTCGGTTCCAAAGCAAAACCCTTGTTATGCTGCAGTGTCACATGAGTTCCCCGCGCTGGCGTGTGAACCTGACCTCCAGGTGTTTGTCGTGGCACAAAGCAGGTCACCACAGCGGCCCTCAGCCTTTGTGTGTTTTCATGACATGTCTCTAGCAGAGACGACATGTAAGAAAACGGAAGGATAGTTCTAAACAGACAATTTAATCAAAGTCTAGGTGGCAGAGACAAAACCCTACCTACGTGGACAAGCACAGATGGGGGGCAGGGCTTCAAGAAAAGAGCAGAGAAAGAGACTCGGAGAAGTTCTCAACTTAGGCAGAGCTCATCTGCGGAAACTGCTGCACACACTGACCAGGTGAAGAGGGACAGGAAGGGGCGGCATGGGACAGACTCACGTTTAACATCTTGCACGTATTTTCTCACTGAGTCATCAGCCAAATCCCTTTTCCCATTTCTAGGCTCAGTAGATAACGTCAGATTCTGGAAACAACCTGGTTATCCATAGTGAACAACTAACACCACAGAACGGCACCATCGCAGAAGCGAATTTTCAGCAGAAAGGCGGCCTCCCCACGTTCAAGTTCCTCTCTGTCCTCGAGCAACGCGTGGCCAACCCGGCTGTGTTATGTGATCAGAAGGTCTGACAACATTTCCTCTGAACAGTAAGAGCTACTACTTGGAGGCCACACCCAGGCCGAGGAGAGAGCGCCGGTGACCCACTCCTGGTACTGGCACCATCTTCCTGTCATTTGTGGGGTTCCCAGCCCCAGGTACCACTGGAGTCGCTGCCCACCAGGAGGGGACGGTGCTCGCCAGCCCCTCGTGAGCTGTCACTGAGGTTGAGTTCTCTGCTGCCCAGGAGGCCCCCCATTTGAGTCTCACTCATTATGATCAGAGTTGACGTCCTCTGGGGAGCAAGCTTTACTCTTTGAAACAAAATGGTAATGAGGGACCTGTGAGCGTCTGCAAGGCCTGCTCGTGGATTGTGGGTTTGCTTTCCTGAGAGAGCCAGCAGGGCGCTGCTCGCGGGAGGGCGGGGGGTCAGGCTTCCCGGCTGGGGACACACACGGAGCAGGGGGTCCCCTCGAACAAGGGTCGGATAGCACAGCCTATGGGCCAGAGACCTGCCTTTGCAAACAGGGCTTTACCGGAACTTCTGTCCCCTCTGCTTCTGTGCGGCCGACCGCTGCTTTGTCTTTATAACACTGCAGTGGGGCGCGGACGCGGGGGCCGCTGGGCCTCACAGCCTAAAACACTTGCCACCTGCCTCCTTGCTGACACTGCTCCCCCATCAGGACGTGCGCTCAGTGACGAGTCATGGTGCTGCTATATGCAGAACAAGAATGCACAGCAAAAATCTCAACGCTCGGAAAAGTGTAAAAACTCCAAAATCCCACGAGCACATCAGCACGTTGGCACTACGCCCAAATATTAGCACGTGCTACTTCACCAACCTTCACTTCCTTGAAGGAGAAAGGAAGTCACACGTCCCTTGCCGGTAGTGACACCCTCAGCGTGGACATGGACGCCAGCTATCGGCCTCCATCCAACTATTTTCGCTTACGTGGCTGAGGACCAGAAGCACATTAACCAATTACTTAACTGATTAATCCGTTCGTACATTCATTGTGGATCTCAACAAATACCGACTGAGCCCTGGACACTTGGAATACAAAGACAGACGTGCTGGAAGCTTAGACTAGAGGCCACCTAACTGAGGACAGACACGCCAGCCTGAAACAAGAAATCACGTGTGCCAGGAGTTCGCACAGTGAGAGATGGGAGTCCGAGAGGGTTATGGGCGCGATGGGGGCTAGTTCTTCTCTAAGAGATTAAATACGGCAAGTTCTGTAATCACCCAGCCCTCCTCTGCCCACTGCGGAGCACGGCATGACTGCACATCAATTGTCCACGAGGCAGCAGTGTCCCCAGGGAGGGCAGGGGCTGGCCTAACACGTAAGGCGCTGCAGCGTCATCACCCAGCCCCTCTGCCTCCACATTCTAGAAGCAATTCTGAAGTGTGAGCACGCACTCACATACACCCCCTCCTTTTGCAGTTGTGGGGTGCATTTTCTTTACGTTGCAAGCCCTTTCGAGGAGGCAGCCGAAGTCAGACAAGCTGGCCCCTCCCATGTGCTGGTGGTGAGGTGTGAGCCTAGAAGCTGAGTGGGGACCATGGGGAGACACAGGAAGAGGCAGCGGGTCTGCAGGAGAGAGCATGACCAGTGGTTGGCTCACAATGCCTGTTTCCTGAGGCCTGGGAAGGACAACGGCCCCTCAGTGAGGTGGCCCAGGCCCGTGCTCGTCCCCGCGTGGTGGGAGTGGGCAGGGTGCGAAGCTGTGCTGCGGTGGGTCCGTGGGGAGCAGGGACGGCCCCCACGGAGGCTCAGTGTCACATTCACAGAGTGACTGAATGGACACGGGAGAGACTGCTTCCCAGGAACGTCTTCAGTCATCGACGTGCAGAGACATTTCAAGTTGACGATGAGAGATTCAGTCACTTGAGTCTTGAACACTCAGGTCTTCTACTATCTCCCACGAAACCGCACTTTGTCCTTGTGGGAGAGTGAGTGCTTTTGAGGAAAGACGGATCTTATCTCACTGTTGTGCCTGAGCTGACGGATTGGCGTCCCTCTGCCAAGTCAGCTGACAACGTCCTCCTGGCCTCTGCCACAGTCTGAGTTTGATCAGTTTAATGTGCTTTTCAAAACCTCTCATTACTAAATGTGCAGCGTAAGGGACACCTCAGTGAGAGCTGAGGGAGCCTGTGGTCTCTGTGCTCCTGTTTCTTTAAATCAGTGGGGGACAATGGAACTACTATGCAACCAAGAAAATATAACGGTTCTGTTGGGGAAAAGAAGGCGATTTTAATTTCTAAGACACTAGACAGCCTACACAATAAATCTCACCTCAAGCTTACAAAAATGATCGTTTCTGTGCAATTTTAGGAAAAAAGAGCCCTAAAATTCAGCTTTAGTTAATCAGCTTAAAGACGCAGAAGAACGTGGTGACTTGCACACAGCCAGACCCTGGATCTCCAGGCTGTGGGGTCTTTCTGCACGGAGGTGATGTGACCTCTTGAGATAAAGCACAACAGAACTGACAAGTATCGCGTGGTTTTAGACAAGTGCAGTGCTAGCACTGGGACAGCCTGGGCGATGATCTTACCCGGAGCTTTCACGTGGTGGCTGGGCCAGCTGACGGCAACCTGACCTGCAGGAGCTGCCCCGTCGCCTGGTCAGAGACACCCGGGGGCAGAACCCGCGTCTCTAACCACTTGCTCAGAGACCTCCCACTAGGCCCTTCCTGCCCCTCCCAGTGTCTCCCAATCGCTTAGTTTTGCCAGTTTGAGTAGGAACGGGGAAGATGTGTGCTGTAAAGCTGAGGGTCACGCGAGCCGTGGGGACATCTGCAGGGAGGTGCTACATGCAGGGGGCTGAACTCCAAAACGACCAGCAAATATTTTTTCTTCATAAACCCCTCCAAAGAAAAGTGCCAGTGTCCCAAAGGCAAAACAAAGGAAACCAGGCTCCGTGACTCCACAATTCTGAGAATTGCCACCTGTAGCTCATGGTAAATCTGTGACCTGGGCACACAGCTGCAGTTCGGGACCAGTGTGAGGATACACGTCCTGGAGACCAAAGCGCATGCCGTGCAGGTTTTAAGAGGATTTGCTATCAAAAAGGAATGGGGATGCTTTACGTGTGCAGACACCCTGGTGTACTTACCCCAGGTGTGATTCTTCTCTCTCTCTCTCTCTCTCTCTCTCTCACGCATGCACACGTGTACACACACACAGACACACACACGTGGAGACTGAGCAGTCAGACAGTGTCAAGTCTATAAAACGCCAACGTCGTCACATTCAAACGCGGTCAGTGCTGTGACGTGCTGCTTACCAGCTGCTGACCCTTCGGGCCCCATCCTGCGTACTGAAGCTTGGCATTGCTGACTTCTGGGGGGTCTAGACTTTGAGGATCCCTGCGGAAATAAAAGCAAAATGGTGGAAAACAAGACATTAAGAGGCTACAGTTTTATCTCCCAGCAGTACCTCCCTCCCTTCTCCTTCCATTGCCTCAGTTTCAGGAGCTTGTGTTATTAAATCCTCTGTCTCATTCAGCCCCCACTAGATTTCTCCAGACGTATGTAATTTATGTGAAGCTGAAATCGGTCCATCGCTGCTTAACACAAATAGTAAATATTTAGCAAGAAAGAGTGTGCAGACAAGTCTGTAGATCAGTTTTTTAAAAATATACCCAGAACAGTCAAAACTGAAAATTGAAATGCAAAGCTACGCAGCAGGAGATCTCCACAGCTTATGTTTCCATCTTTGGCTTTCCTGCCAGATTGGTACTTTTCTGAGCATAAAGCCAGGTCATTCTGACCTTCCAAAACCAGTGGCCTCATGGACGGGCACCATCCTTTGTCTTGTGCTGAAAGATTCAGTTCTCCAGAAAGAGGGAGGGAGGGAAGGAAGGAAGGAGAAAGTGGGGAGAGGAGGGAGAGAGAGAGAGAGAGATTAAGAGGAAGATTGTTTTGCTTTCAAACATCCCTTACATTTTCCATTTATTATATGCAAAATACATGCCAACAGAATCTTGCCTACGTATTTAAAGGTCATCATAAACAAAAACCATAATGAAAAAACTTAAAAACCCTAACACTTCTACCAGTATGAAATATTTCAGTATATTCTGTAGCTCCCACGGTCTACAATGTGCAGAAAAGTCTGAGCTTCATATTTCTTTTGGATGGTGCTACTGCCGGTGAAGAATGCTGTCTGTGCTCTGCTGAATGGGCCAGACTCCGTCAGGTGAGCACACTGTCACGTGGCTGCAATGTTTCTCATGCAAGAGACACAGCTGGGTACGCGTTCATCCATCTATAGGAAGACTAAGGTTGAATGGTCTCTGGAAAAGGAAGACACTCCATTTTCGGAGCTGCTTGAACAAAGGAGATAAGGCAAGAAGGGAAGGGAGGTGAAGTGGGTAAGGACGTGCTGCTTCGGCTTGAATCGGTAGAAAGTTCTAAAGTAATTGCTTAATAATCCTACCAGGACAAACGGAATACGTTTCAGAGTAAAAAGCACTGGGGAAGGTGAGTAGTCGGCCTGCGATGCCCCAGGTAGTTTTAGTTGGTGACCTTAGGTCTGGAGAAACGAGGGAGACATAAAGATGGGGCGATAAAGAGCCACGTAAAGATGACAGTGATAATAGGATGAGATGGGAGGCCGATGCCCAGGGCATCAGAAGAGTAAGGGCGAGTCTCCACTTCCAGGTTGCAAATAAACTTCAACAAACCCTACCTTTCTCGATGTAACAAAGTGTTTTCACGAACATGGGTGATTTCCTCTTTAACCTTGTGTAGGGAAAGGCTTTCTAAGGATGCCTCAAAATCCAGAAGCAATTAAATCAATCAGTAATAAATCTGACTACATAAACATTTTTAAAAACTTGCAAGACAAAAACATCACAACCAAAAGACAACTGAGGAACTGGGAGAAAATACTCCCACTACACAAACTATGGGCAAATGGCTAATATCTCTACATGTGAAGAACTCTAAAATTAAGGTTACAAAAGACCCCAAAATGATAGAACTATGAGAAAAGACATGAACAGACAATTCATACACACAAAATAGCCCTTGAACATATGGAAAAGTACTCAAACGCAAGCAAACTTAGGGAACTGCAAATTGAATCTATACTGAATTATTTTCACCTACAAAACTTCCTAAAAGTAAAAAGGAAAGAAAAGTACAACGTCATGGTGAGGCTGTGGGGAAACAGGCGACCTCGTGCTTTGCTGGCGAGAATGTAAATTGGTACAATCGTTTCAGAGGGAAACTTGGCGATACCTGATAAATACACACTTAACTTTTCACCCACACTGCTTCCTAGAAGATACACCTCCAATGATACAAAAATGCACATGCAGAAGGTAGAATTCATTGCGGCTTTGTAATGGCAAAATATTAGAAACAATATGTGGCTGAACCCATACAGTGAAACAGGATACAGCTGTAAAAAATGAACAAAAGTCTCCATAAATGGATATGTAGTGATTTCCATGGTGGAGTCACGCAAAGCCCAACACAGTGTCTGTTGTATGAGATCCCTCACGTAAGAAGGGAATAGGAAAATATACATGTACGAGGTGTGATCAAACAATACAGTGAACGTTTAAAAAATTTATTACAGTAAAAACACACTGCCATTAATCCCTCTCAAAACACTCCCCCTCGCTTTGAACACACTTGTCCCACCGTTCTTGCCACTTTCTGAAGCAGTTCTGGAAATCCTCTTTCCTAGGTGTCTTTGGTTGCACTGTTGTGGTGACCTTGATGCCCTGAATAGTTTTGACTTTGGGGAAGAGCCAGAAGTCACATGGTGCCAGAGCCGGTGACTAAGGTGGATGAGGACACACTGTAATGTTTTTATTGGACAGAAATTGCCATATACCAGAAGCGATGTGTGACACGGAGCATTGTCATGATGGAGGGTGATTTACTGCACACTTTAAAACACACCGTCTCTCAACCGTAGCTCACACCCGACTGACTGCACTGAACAAGTTGAAACTTGTCACCCACTGTTACTAAGGTTTGACGCGCTGCTTCCCGTATTGAAAACCCCTGGCCTTCCCGTTGGATGGCACTCGGCAGCAGCAGTCACTGTAGTTTGTGATCAGAACGGAAAGGCTCCGTGTCACACATCGCTTAATTTAAAAATTAATCTCTTGCTTTGGTCAAAGGGAAAAACATCTTTGACTGACTTAAGGAGCAAAGTGGAAAGACCCTGAGAGAACAGCGAGGACTTTATCTGCCAGCTTCTCACTGTGCTGCCTTGTGGAGCACGTTCTTCCATTAGAGAAGACGGTCCTTCGCACATGGAGCCCACAGTGCCCTCTGCCTAAGCCCACGGCCAGGTTCCCTGTCATCAAGTGACTTTGCATCGTGCACGGGTCTATCCTGAAATGCTCAGGTGCAGGTGTGTGTGTGTGTGTGTGTGTGTGTGTGTGTGTGAGAGAGAGAGAGAGAGAGAGAGAGAGAATGGGAATGCATGAAAGTATTCATTTATTTTGGTGTTGTTTAGTGTGCTTCCCTCATTTTTCTGTATCTTGCTTTTTATTTATTCATTTATTTTTAAAGAACCCATGCCAGGCTCTGTATGAATCATCTCCAGGGTGGACATGGATTGGTAAAAAAAAAATGATTAAGGATGAATCCAATTATCTGGACTTCATTATAGCTCAAAATAATCACGCCACGCGCTCCAATTTTGCTTATTTGAGCACTAAACCAAACAAGGCATAAATCATGTGGAAGTTTGAAGAGTAAATTAGTGTAGCAAAGTTTACTCATTTATCTTCCTACGCTGCTTGAAGGGATTGAAAAGCTTCCCAACGAAAGAGCATTTGAAAAAGATAAGCTAAAAATTGCTTTTCTGGCTCCTAACCTTTCACGGCTAAACACATAAAAAAATAGCATTTTCAATGTCAAATAACACATGTTTTCCGAGTCCTCCTATATGCTTAGTGTGGTGGGTAATATAAAAACAAAAGACACACTTCTAGCCCTAGAAGAGCATCTGACATATCACAGATGCTCCTAAATATTAGCTGAATAATGAATAAATGGATAGATGGATGAAAGGATTCATAAATGGGATCCAGTCTAACCATCAATTTGTGACGTGAGGGTCAGTAAATCCTTAAACTCATATAGCATTTAAAGATTTGTGTTATCATTTTTCACATGTATCTTAAATTACACAGTTAAGTTCTTGAGGGCAAGGGGTCCTTGCTGGCAATAACCCTTCCTGAGTGACCGATATTCGAATGAGTACATGTCCTACTACTAATTTAAGACGTCTCTGTGTGTCGATGGCGTAGCGTAAGTTCCTTTCCTGGTGACGGCTTTGGATACAGAAGTTCTGACACTGAGGTGCTCTATTCACTGAAAGACTGATGGAGGTGACGTGTCTGACATATTTGTGACATATTCCCCCATCCAATTCCCGGGGACACTTTCACATACAGGATCACCAATGTAAGTACAAATAAAGCCACAGAGAGACAAGTTTTATATAAAGGGGACCTGTGTCTCATGTCACTGTATACGCAGTGTCTAGACTGGCTGGGGCTCAATAAACCTCTTTCAGAAGAGGACCGACAGAGGAGGGAGGGGGGTCTGGACTGCCAGCTGAATGACACAGTGTATTTTGGGGATGATGAAAAGTTCTAAAGTGGAATGAGGTGACGTTTGCACAACTCTGGGAATACACTAGAAACCACTGCATTGTACAATATAAATGGACAAATTGCATGGCATGGAATTATACGTCAATAGCTCCAGGTCAGAGAGAAGCAGGGGAGGTCCCAGCCCACCCGCTGGTGCCCCAAGACTGCTCACTGTCTGAGCAGCTGTGGATGACCCAGACTTTCCATCCTGTCTTCCCACGGCAGCATAACCACCTTGCTCCCACGCCTCCAGGCCCTGTTCCCTGAGCAGACATCTAGTGGAGGAGATAAACGGCGGGAACAAGCTCGCAGGTGAAATCACACAGGGGCTGCTGGGAAGCGAGGTCTGAACGCTGCCGTCCTGAGCACGCGAGATGGTGGCCTTGGACGCTGCAATGGCTGGAACCCCAGTGAGCTTCACTTCTGAGCTGTGTGGTCTGGAGCTTCGCTTTTCTTCTCTGTGCGATGGGGTGAGTCCTCACTGGGTTGTCGTGAGATTTAGAAAAAAGCCTAGCTCAGCACCGGGGGCCTGGAAATCAGTCCAGAAGCATTACTGCCATGATGTCACCGCTGCTGACGACGCAGAAGGGGGGCCGCCAGTTCAGTTGTTCCGGTCTCTCCAAAACAATGGTGTCTGTGTTGTTGGAAACACTGGGGGGAGGGGTCCTCACGCTGCAGGAACTGGGGATGTGCAGCGGGGACGGCAGCGGGGACGCCCTCCACGTTCGGCACACAAAGTCCCAGGGCAGCCTGGGCACCTGAGCCGACTCCTCTCGGTGATCAGAACGAGGAGTGTAACACTTGCCTCCCTCGCAGTCGGAACAAATACACTTGTTTCCCGCCTTGCAGGCTTCGCCTGACACCACACAGCATGAAAAACAAGGGTGTGATCAAGGACCTTTTCGCTCCCGCTCTTCAGTGAAATCTCGTTCCAGAACAAAAGAACTCCAGAGGCCGCCCTGAAATACAGGCTAAGCGGGAGTCAGTGACTTCTTCTCAGCACGGGGCGGGAGCAAAGTGAGACGCCAGCCTTGGAGACGAGGAAATGGGCTTTGTGGGCCGGCCAGCGAGCAGCCCCTGAGACAAGTGGAGCAGTGAGAATGGATGCAGGTCAGCGAAGCCACCAGGAGCCTTTTGTTTGCGCTCAGTCCTTCCCCAAGGAAATGTCTCACTTTCTCCACCAACTCACTGACATCCACTCCCTTCGGGGGAATCTGCCCTCATTGGCCTAGAAAACAAACTGCCCACAACCCGTAACTCAAGACGTGGTTTCTACAAACATAAACGGGGTAAAAGACAAGTCATCAACATCTTCAGATGCCCCTGCTGCTTGAAAGCGCTTTTCTGTGGTTTAGAAGGAAAGTTGGTATCAACCACCAGCCCGATGGAGCTGAGGGGTGAGGACAGGCTCAGTAAGGCCGGGTGTGGCAGGGAAGGGACCAGGACTGTGTCCCAGCCCTGCTGACCACTAATTCAGCGTCTCGGCCACGTCACTTATCCCCGTGTCACAGAGCCGGAAGCAGAGTGGTCGATAGCCCTGTGACCTCACAGTATCTGAGGAAACATTGTGTGTGCAGCTCTCTGAAGATCATAAACGGCTCTGTGGGGTCCTGGAGTGAGACAAGGTTCTGAAGCAATAAGTCTTTTCAAGTTTATGATGTTTAGCAATTAATCAAACAACAGGTAGACGCACAACCTGCCAAAATTTCCAGAGAATAAACACACGGAATGACTAGGATAGAGTTGAACCTGGAGGGGACTCCTGAGGTCACTGAGCTTCATTACAAACGTCCATGAGCCCACAGAACCCCAAACACTCCTCTACCCCTGGCAAGTGCAGTCACAGATACGTGGAAGGTCGCGTTCTCAGTTTCCTGCTCCTGTACTTCAGACACTTGCTTCCACTCTCCCTTAAAGGTATTTGTAACCAATGTCTATTTTTCTAGTCAATCATCTCTTCCAAGAAAAGTTGGGAAAAGAGCCAGCTGGGACATGCAGTGGAGGAGACCGTTTGGAGATGAGCCGTTCATGGTTCAGGCAGTGAGAAATTGTACCATTTAAATAGAGGCCACACGTCCTCCTTATTAAGAAGGGACCTGCAGCAGTGTTTACATTTAAGCTGCAGAAAGCTGAGAAAAGGAAGGCTGCCTTTCACACACGAAAACAGGGCTCCGTGAGACCATCTTGCTGTACACGAACTGCAAGAAGGTCCATGCCTAAACTTCAGGACAAAGCGTGTGGTGTGGTTAAAAACGCGTATTTAATATACTTCCTAAATTCAAAGCATAAGCTGCAGAGAGAAAACCCAGCCGCATCCTGGGGTTTTCCAAACATGGCCGCAGCATTGTTTCTGGTCTCAGACGCATCGCTCCCGTGCCCCCGACCACCAGCCCTGGCTGCGGGCATGAAGACTCCACTTCCCAGCCTCCCTGCACTGAATTCACCTAGGTGAAGTGGTGTGTGCAGCTCCTCGGAAGCCCCTCAAATGGAGGGGGCATATCCCTTCCCTGTGTGCTTTCCTGCGAGCTGAACATTCTACGTGACGGCTAGACATGGAGCCGCCACCAAGGAGCGCAAGGTGGAGGCCCCCAGGCTGAGGTTGCTGATGAAAGCTCCTTCTGACTGAGAACTGAGTCTGTTATCTGAAGACATGAATGAGGCCCTTCATGGAATTATTTTAAACCCATATCACTGTGTATATTGCTAACAAAACAAAGCACAAGCTTCATGTTGATAAATTTGACCAAAGAACAACCTGGAGAAGCCAGACAACATCACATCTCCAACAGCTCAGGAAAAGAATGAAAAGCAATACATTGGAAAGCACAGTGGTACTGAACAGTAGAGGAAAAATATCTGTCAAGCAAAAGCAATTCAGATTCTACAGCTAATTAGCAAAGCAAGATCCAGGAGAAGATGACGCATTCCAGATACCTTGCCTCTCCTCTGTAACTCTCCAGCTTCCTGGTGCTAGGTACAATCACCAGTTATAATCACTGGGTACAATCACTGGGTACAATCACTAGGTACAATCACCAGGTACAATCACTAGGTACAATCACTGGGTACAATCACCAGGTTCAATCACCAGTTACAATCACCGGGTACAATCACCGGGTATAATCACCGGGTACAATCACTAGGTACAACCACCAGTTATAATCACTGGGTACAATCACCGGGTACAATCACTGGGTACAATCACTACATACAATCACTAAGTACAATCACCAGTTATAATCACTAGGTACAATCACTAGGTATAATCACTGGGTATAATCACTAGGTACAATCACTAGGTACAATCACTGGGTATAATCACTGGGTACAATCACTGGGTACAAGCACTAGGTACAATCACTGGGTACAATCACTGGGTACAATCACTACATACAATCACTAAGTACAATCACCAGTTATAATCACTAGGTATAATCACTGGGTATAATCTCTAAGTACAATCACTAGGTACAATCACTGGGTATAATCACTGGGGACAATCACTGGGGACAATCACTAGGTATAATCACCAGTTATAATCACTAGGTACAATCACTAGGTATAATCACTGGGTATAATCACTGGGTACAATCACTAGGTATAATCACTAGTTATAATCACCAGTTATAATCACTAGGTACAATCACTAGGTACAACCACCAGTTATAATCACTAGGTACAATCACTAGGTATAATCACCAGTTATAATCACTAGGTACAATCACTAGGTATAATCACCAGTTATAATCACTAGGTACAATCACCAGTTACAACCACCAGTTATAATCACTAGGTACAATCACTAGGTATAATCACTGGGTATAATCACTAGGTACAATCACTAGGTATAATCACTAGATATAATCACTAGTTATAATCACTAGGTACAATCACTAGGTATAATCACCAGTTATAATCTCTAGGTACAATCACTAGGTACAACCACCAGTTATAATCACTAGGTACAATCACTAGGTATAATCACCAGTTATAATCACTAGGTACAATCACTAGGTATAATCACCAGTTATAATCACTAGGTACAATCACCAGTTACAACCACCAGTTATAATCACTAGGTACAATCACTAGGTATAATCACTGGGTATAATCACTGGGTACAATCACTAGGTATAATCACTAGATATAATCACCAGTTATAATCACTAGGTACAATCACTAGGTATAATCACTGGGTATAATCACTGGGTACAATCACTAGGTATAATCACTAGGTACAATAACTAGTTATAATCACTGGGTATAATCACTAGGTACAACCACTAGGCAAATCACTAGCTATAATCACTGGGTACAATCAATCACCCTCTCATGGTTGGGGCCTGTAGAGACACCTCCTTTCTACTGCAAGGTCCCCTGCTAATTCATGGCACTGCATGGCAATTTAACGCAAGAACAAATGACAGCGTGGAATGAGAAGCATGCTTCCCTAGGAGTTAGCAAGTAGGAGGAGGGTTTATCAGAGGAAGGGGTTTTGACGTTGGGACTTGAAGGCTCAGGAAGATTTGCTGGACACGAGCTGCAGTGAGCATGAAGCTTCAGGCATCTGTATGTGTGGGCGGGGGGAGAATGGAGCGTGCAAAGGTGTGGACGCCCGGCAGCACCTTGTGCTTGAGCAGCAGTGGGACACCTGGTGGATTTGGCCGTTCATGGAGGCAGGATGGGCACGTATGAGGCATCTCATGCACCTTCCTCCCCGCCCTCACGGCAGGCAATACTCATCGATCTCGGGTGTTTCCACAGAGCTCGGGCATAACTCTAGACTACTTTCAAACTCAGAGCTCCAGGAAGCCATTACAATCAATCAGACTTGACATTGAGGTTGAAATTTATTTTCTGAGCAGAGGTAAGGGAATTGTGGGGAAGCGTGATTAATTTGATTTGGCCAGATTATGGAAGATCTTAGTTCCACCACGAACTAGGCCTGGAGTGCTCTCTGCACACCAACGTGGGCACTTAAATGCACCACCTCATCGTACTGCAGCATTTCATGGCACCTCTACATGAACCCTCCGAGTCAGACACTTTATTGCTGTTCCATATATGGAGTAACTGTGCCCAGAGAAGGAAAGTAACTTTCCATGATAACACAGGTAGAGAGGCTGACAGATAATTTACTCCCAGATCTATTGGACTCTACAGCCCATGTTCCTGTTGATGCTCAGAGTTTGTATGTCAGAGAGAGGAAGGAAGAGGGAGGAGGAGGGGAGGGGATTGGAGGAGAGGGGGAAGCAGCCATGACCATCTCACTTGGCGGCCCCAAGAGCTGTCCATGGTCCTGAAAATCTGTGCACGAGGTAACAGCAGGCTTCTGCCCCGGGGGTACCATGGCAGGGACACATGAAGTGCCATTTTAAGAATGTCTCTTTCTTCTACATTTTGGCTTCACACTGGCTACCTCCCCAGGGTATACAAACAGTCTTACTCATGCAACCTCTGGCAGCTGTGAAGGTTGCCTGACCTGCAGGGCCAAAGTGTGTCTGCAGAAGGGCCAGCTTGAGTCCCTGGGGATGCAAGCAAAACAAGAGCCGGCTGGGACGGAAAAGTGCTCAGTAAGCCACAGAGGAGCTGACAGTGAGGCTGAGCATTCTTGTGTCTGCCCTCGTGAACTTGCTACTTTGAATCTGCTCATGTACCAGGCTCAACTCACAACGGGACACAGGCTGCCAAAGACTTAATTAAGGGGATCTGGAATATAAACATGTGAACTTTGCCTTCATTTTCCAAGAGCACACCAGCTACCCATAATCACAACTGGTGCGGTGCCTACACTGAGTGCTCCCGCATCCCAGGGCCTCACGACTCCCCATCAGGCCTCCTAATTGAATCTGTGCCCCTAACCTTCCCTTCCCTTCCATCTACTCTACAGACAAGCATCAAGCTAACTGAAGCCGGCCATTTTCACCAGCTCTTCTGCTGACAGCGTTCATTGTGCTCTCACTGCAAAGACCCGTTCCTGGGTGGTGTTAGATCCTCCCTACTCATGCGCCTTCCAGGAAGACGCCGGCTCACTGCAAAAGGCAAGCCTGGTTAGTAATTTACCCAACCTGGAAGATCTTCTCTCTGTCTCCATCTATTAAACAAAACAAAATAAAAAACTGATTCAACTGTAAGGCTCGGCTCAAGCCAGACTTTCTTTAGAGACCCTTTGCGACACCCTGATGCCTGAAACACTTCTGTGTTCAGTGTTTGAAATACTCATTTTGGGGCGGCCGGATGGCTCAGGTGGTTAGAGCGCGAGCTCTCAACAACAAGGTTGCTGGTTCAATTCCCACATGGGATGGTGGGCTGTGCCCCCTGCAACTATGATTGAAAACAGCAACTGGACTCGGAGCTGAGCTGCGCCCTCCACAACTAGATTGAAGGACAATGACTTGGAGCTGATGGGCCCTGGAGAAACACACTGTTCCCCGATAAAATTTATTAAAAAAATATTCATTTGAGGGCACTTAATTATAGCCGTATATTGTGATATGTCTCTGTTTTTTCTTTTCAACAAGATTTTAAACTTCTGAAGGATAGCAGCCATCACTTTTGTTGCTCAATACAGCATTTCAGTATTTGTTGATATATATTATCTTTTCTGGGGCAAAACAAGAATGCCTTAAAATTCATTGCTCAATCAGATTGAGATGAGATTAAACCATTTATTGAATATTGAGAACTGTGGAGAGTTGAGCCTACAGACGTCTCTTTTAAGAGAGAACTTAAAATCATGTGTGCATTATAATTACATGAGCATCACGGAACAAGCCTTAGCTTTGAAAACTATTAAAGGGAATTTTATTATATGGGGTACATCACTCCTTCTTTTGTAACAGACAGGATTTGAGCTGGCTAGAAAGTAAAGTCTGATAACATTTATATTATATGACTGCAAATATATATATATGGTACATATTCCAACATTAAAAAAATGACATTCCCAAGAGTTCCCTAGAAGCAGAACGTCTGCTGTACCTTTGGCACATATCACTCTACTTAATTCTCATAATGTGCCTAGAAGGTGGGCACTATTACCATCTCTTAAAAAATATGGACACCGACATCTGTATTAGCACAACAGCTCTCCAGGTCCCACAGCCAGAAGCCAGCAGCACTGGGGACTCAAGTTCAGGTGTAGGGAGTACAGGCCTGGAGTTCTTTTCTCTTGCGTCTGGACGTCGGGCGCGGTGCTGGGCACTGTGGGTATGTCACCAACCTCGACAACCATTGTCTACAACAAACACCATGTTCCTCTGCATCCCCGCCTATCAAGTCAAACTGCCAGCAGGGGGACTCTATGTCAGTTTGTCATTTTCACAGATGTAGAATGTAACTTCATGAGTCAACCAGAATTCCAGAGAAATGCAATTTTTATACAATTTTGTTTGCTGCCTGAAAAATACCGATGAACAAGCCAGGTTACGGCAACAATGTCCACAGAAGACGGCCTGGTGTGTAAACAGAAACACCTTCCGACCCCATGCTGCTCTGTCTGTCACGACTGTTTGCAGGACCCCAGAATGTGAACGCTACCTAATTAGAGGAATGCCAAATGTTTCTCAAAATTGATTTCTGTTATAGAAGGAGTTGATATTCTCTACTGCATGTATTTTGCCTAATATGTACATTATACATATAATATATACATGTATATATGAGAGTGCACATTAAAAATGTAATTTCTTTTTAAAAATGGACTCAAGCCAAAGGGGAAACTAATTCAAGAAAAAAGTCATGTCAGGTGTACGTGAAGCAGCCCCGTGTACAAAAACTTCCATGATTACACACGACAGACCCTGCAGAGAACAGCTAGCTGGCTGTACAATCTTGATTGTGGAAGACGGCTTCATTTTGTTGAAATTCTAATACAAAAACTGCGAAACACTTTGTTAAAAATAACTCGCTTTACTTCTGGCTTGATAAACAAATTTGTGCAAAAGACATATGGCCTCTAAGAACACCCTTTTGGAAGATTTAGTGTGTGAAAGTCAAACAAACCTACTCTAAGTACCAGATGAAAGTTCAGCTGCCTTGGGATTCTCATTATGACTGCAGTCATTACACGCATAAAGGTTCTACCTCCAGCTACAGAGGCCAACACTGGAGAAGGAGGGAGCTAATGCCTGTGTCAGAGACCCCTCCTCTGGCTCCTGAGAGACAGGAAAGAGAGTATATGCTCCCCAATTCATTCTGCCAGTGGCACAAGGAAAGGAAACCAGAATTCACAGGGCACTGAAATTTTAATTCGACCCTTCTCTATGGCTGATTGGAAAGCCTGAAGCTAAGGGAAAAAAAAAAAAAATCAAGTTACAAATGACCAATAAGCTCATCCTGCAGACTGGACAGACTCTGGCCTGCGGTGAAGAATTTAGGGGCCAGAGTGATGAAAGTTGTGATAAAGGTACAGACAGACCTGTGTCTTCAGAAGTATCAAGAAAAGCTCCCAGGTTTTCGGACTATGAATAATGTACATTTAAATATGTTAATAGACTTGTTTTTATTTTAAAAGGACCACTGTGGTTTCCTCTGTACGCCAAACCCTCCAGCAGCACAGGTGTGAAAACAGGAGCTGTGTTCCTCTCCTGTGTGCGGAAGACTGTGAGGGGTCAAAAAGCTCCTTTCGGAGGCCGAAGATGCAAAAACTCGAGGCCTAAGTCATCCAGTTCAGAAATCCACTGTCTCATTCATAGAAATAAGCTTTTCACAATATTTTAACTTAATTAAATGATTCATTTTCCAGAAACGATCTTATGACAAAGAGGAAGAGTTGGGTGGTGGAGCAAAGCCTTTTGGGAGAAGCTGCTTCTGTTTACAAGGTGATGGGTGGGCCCCAGACTGTCTCATCCACCAGACATTGTTCCCAGTAAATGTAAGAAGTACTCTGCTACATATTTCAATCTTGAGTCCTTAGAAAAGAAACAAATTAGCACCACTGAAAAGCTGATATTTATGGCTATAATGTAACCAAAGGGGGTTGTTTTGAGAGCGTGGGACTTGGGCTTGGATTCCCTAGGCTGTGTGCTAACTATGAGATGCTGGGCAGTCACTTCAGCACTTGGCGATCTCACTGGGGACCCGGGATAAGGATGCTTTTCTTGCAGGCCTGTTGTGCTGGGGTAAATAAAGGTGCATGAAAGCCAATGGACGAATAATGGCAGTGATTATTACTATGATTATCTTAGAAATACGAAAAGCAGCTCGTTATGTGTTGGCATCCTATACGGGGTTTGTCATGATGAGACTGAAACCAAGTGTTCAACACAGACCATTTTGTCCTCCGGTTTGCAGCTGATCGGGCAAACTCTTGAGCCAGGTTCTCAGAATCCATTTCTCGTCAATTCTGACAGGTGCAGTAAAATATTAACACAAGGTGTTAAGCCTACAACGCTTTTAGAGTTTTTTGAGTTTTACAGATTTGTAGGAAATGGAATGAAATAGCCATCATCTACAATAAATTCTATTGTTCCCAGAAGGGGTAGATAAATCTCAAGGCATAATTATACTCTGCCTGCCGTGACCTTTGAAGATGTGTATCCGCTTGAAAAATAACAGAACGATTCTTCCTTAGTGAAAAACATTTGAGTTTCTATTTGAAATATGACTGTAATGAAACATGCCTACAGATGCTTTATTTTTACTATTGTGGGTCATTTTCCATTCCTTTGGGCTTGGTTTTTCTCATAGTCCAAATAGAAACTATGGGTCACATTTTGCTGCCTATCTACACGCAGCTTTCATTTGTCCAAAGTCCAACTGAAATGATTTCCTCCGTGTGTGTTTTCCAAGGATATGCCCGGATTCCACCTAAACCTAGTAGAAAACAGACGGCAGCAGCTGTAAACATTCACACTCTGATGAGCTCTCCAGGGGAACAATACTTGTTAGCAACTCCTGCTGTTTGTTTAAATCCGCATGGGAAAATTAGGGGCCCACCCCTAAAAAACTCACAGGGACCTACACAGCAGCAGCAGCAGCAGCAGCACAATCCAAGTTGTTTGAACATTTCCCCAAAACCTCACCTTGGAGGTGGGACATGAAGGAGAAAGATGGGATGGGGCTGGGTTACCAGAGGGTGGGGGAGGGGAGGAGAGGAGGAGGGAGGAGGAGGAGGAGGGGAGAGGAAGAAAGAAATGAAAACAGTAAGCCATTCCTGCCCCTCTCCTAGTTCTGAAAGTGTTTTCCTGTGTGTCCAACTCTGCGAACGGCTTCACCGAACATTAGCCATGTCTTCGCGCCTTTGGGCTCCAAGGATGAGCCCGTGTGTGGCGTGTGAGTACATCTACTGAAAACCTTTCTAAACCACGCTTGCTCTCACCTCTTTCCGCCCCCCAACACTTTTGGGTCCCAAATCATGTATTTTTGAGAGACCGATGAGCCTCCAGCGCCACCCTCTCTACTGTGTGTATCACCTAGAGCCCTGGGGCCAGCCAGCCCCACATTCTTGCAGCTGATTACAAAGCACAGGGACCCAGGGCAGGGGGTGGCGGGGTTGGCCTGCCACGGGGCTTCACGCGGGCCAGTGCAGGGCTTAGCTGATCCCCTGACCCTGGGCGCTACCTAGGGAGGAGTCACCGAGTTCCCACCACAACAGGGCACTTTGCAATCAAAAGCGAAGATGCCCATTTCCTGCCGTGAATTTCCGAGAACGAAGCCATGAGTCAGTGTGCTGCCCTCGGCTTTGCTCTGCAGATTTCTCATTAAAAGAAAATGAAAACACAATCTTACCCGTGAGGAATTTTGCTCAGGACGTAATATCCAGTATAGGAGTGCTGATAGATCTGAAACAGACAAAGGACAAAACAAACAACAAAACAGAACAAGCATTGAGACAAAGGCTGTGACTGTGGGAGTTTTTAAATCGCTGTGGATCCTGACAAACATCAGGGGCCAAAAGTCATTTAGCAGGAGACCCGGGGGCAAAGCCTTTGATTCATTTAGGAAGTTCATTTACATATCCTGTTTACTTTATTTTCATCATTCGCACATGGTTTGCTGGGCAGCCCTGGGCAGCTGGAGGCTGGATGTCATCTCCATGGCTACCAGGTTGCTGATTAAATCAGGGGCACAGATTTCCAGCTCAACTAAATGGAGCACAGAACTAACGAGGATACTGTAGCCAGCAGGGACTGTCACATAGTCAGCGAGACCCAATGGGACAGGAAGACCATGTGCTTTGGGACTTTTCTGTACATTATGGCGAATTCCACCGTGTGTCCTGAGGGAGGGTGGTACTGAAGCCAAGACGCTTCAGTGGACAAACCCTGTCCCTCTGTCCAGTTTGATGCACACGTTTAGCTTCAGAGAGTGGTCCATAAACTGAAATTTATCACAGGGGCTGGGGGTGGCTTGCAAAGCTATGGTAAGAAAACACCAAAACAGTGCTTCCAAAATCCTGTAACCCCCTGTAAATCTCAGATGCCCCTCAAACTCCTGAGAACCGTAGTTCACTTCCCTTTGTAACTAACTTCTGATAGTTGGTACCCTGAGGAAGTGTCCGGTGACTAGCATTTAAAGCCACCTTCCTAAAGACAGTAGGTGAGGGACAAGCCGCCAAACAGGACTCACCTCCTGGAAAGCACGTGGAATGAGGGGAGCATCTGGGTACCAGGAAAACTGAATCGTAAGGCATTTAAGTCCAACCCAAGCAAGATTTGATCTGAGGGTGGTCTCTCTCTAATCACTACATTGGAAATTGCCCAAATAAAGGGTGCATCTCTTAACTCTCAAGTTACAAGTCCAAGTTGATTGCTATTAACTGAAAAATCCAGGATATCAAAAGATATAATAAATATGCAAAGTAAGGTTGAAAGCTGCGTTCTTGAATCCACCTGGGAATAGTGATTTCAATTCATTCCCTGGTTACAGCATTCCCAATCAAACAGCTAGACTTATCTCTTTGCATACGTCTTTAAATAGTGTACCAAGTGCCCTGAAATTCCACTCTGTGAATATCCTCTGAGTGGAACCAAGGAAGGAAAGACCAAATGAAAGCAGCCTTCCAAGGGCAATGGTAAGAGATGAGTGAACTATCTGTTTTCAGTTCTATGTCTGTATTGCCAGGCAAAGGGGGGGGGGGAAGCATAAATGGATGGGAAGTGCAATAAAATATCTTGAAGACTGAATCACTAATTAGAAAGATGCAAAGAAAAATGAGAGAGACAGATGAAACCTGAGACACTGGGTCTGCCAAGTATCTATGTAAAAGAAACAGTGCAAATGTTGGTAAACTGCTCATGGAAACCTCAAAAATCAAAATGCAATTATGATTCACATGTCACTTTTAAAAAAGGGGGAAGTGGGAGGAAGAGGAAAGAATTTTCTCATTGCTCTGAGATAAAACAATCTAATACTCTCTTCCACAAAACAGCCTCTCCCCCGGGGCCAAAAGAACCACAGGCATAAACGATACATCTCTTTAAAAGACCACAGATTTCAAGTTTTCATTTGCACGATGCCTTATCTTGAAAGGCATACAAAAAAAAAAAGCTTCATCTTGACTGAAAGAATTTGTTCCTTACAGAGAGAAGTCTTTCTTTTTTTTTGTTTATCTGTTGTACTTATGTTTCTTCCTTTAAAATAGACCCTAAGTACTTCTCATCTTTCAATAGAGCCTAAGCATACAGAGTGGGAAGGTAGTGAGACGGGTTATTTTCTAAGACTACACTTTTAGACGTTCACGAACGTGAATTATTTCGGTTTCTTCCTACACATCAAATGTCCCTGGCAAAACGATTATGTGAAAACTTGTTTCCCAAAACACCTTTCCCAGGATGGGAAAACAATCTCAGCAAATTATTTTTTAAATGCATCATGCAAAATAGTTGCTACTGGCATTCAATAAATGGGGGATGGGGAATAACCAGTCAAAGATTTGTCCTGGGGGACGTTCCTATTTGGTTTGCTTCTTATGTTTCTGAAACTTCTACAGCCCAGCGCTTTCTTCCTCATCCTCTCCCCTCCCTCGGCCCCACTGAGCCCTACTTTGAATTTCGCTGTGGTCTCCCTGCCTCTGCCCATCACGCACACGCACACAGACGCACTTTCCACGGCCTTCCTCTAGGAAACCACCCATTTTGTAGTTTTAGGCCATTGTGACCTAAATATTGGCAAATCCCACAGATCTACCTCCTCAATTGTAGACCAATACACCAGATTTCCACCTCTACATCTCCACTGCATACGTCACAGGCATCCAACACTCAGTGTTCTCCAAAATAAACTCTTCAACTACCCCGAAAACCTGGCTCGGGAGCTCAAGCCTTAGCCCAATGGGACGAGCTCCCAACTGTACGGAAGTGCTTTACGTCCCTCTACAGGCTTTCCCCTCCAAGATCCTGCAGAAATCCCATCTCATGGCAGAGCCAGTCTCTCTGAATTTTGAATCTCCTGTTTCAGTCCTGTCGTTCAGTCACTGGCACTATCCCAGTGACCCAACATTTTGCCAAATATATTACTTCCCGCCTCCTCTCTGCCCCCACGCTTAGGGCTGGCGGTCCAAGGAGCAGTAAGTCCTGATGTTGAAGCCGAGTGATGGAGGAAAGTTTCCCGAATGAATCAGTCCTTCCTAGAGGGGCGACCCCTTCTTCCAAGCAGAATGTCACCATCACCCCTATGTTCTAATGTCTCCACTGGGCACACATTTCCACACACCCTCCAGTGTATTTTATATCATGTGCATGAAGTTAAACCTCTTGCTATAATGATTTAAAAAGAACAACCTTCGAGACCCAAGTAAGTAAAGTACAGACTGAAATATTCAGTGAAAAGTAAAGATGTTTAGCTCCTGTGACATAAGTCAAATATTAGGAAATGACTCAATATATAAACTAAATGTTCTCCGTTTCTTCCTCTGGTTGCATGACTTTTCTTCCCGTCTATATGGAACTTACAATTTAGTGTAAAAATCTAGTGAAAACACGGGAGACACGTAGTTGTCAGTTTTAAAATACGAAAGTAATGAAAAATCCTCAGGCTTCAGTATTTATATCTCAACGCCTTCTTCCCTCCTGGGATAACTGGTCTTCCATAAAACGTTTTAAATATAAGAGAGTAGAGACGGTGATTTCCTCCACACCTGGAGTCTCTCGGGGTGTCTTGTTTTGCTCTCTACACTGTGCCCAACCTCATGCACTTTTGTGGCCAATTGCCATTCACCTAACTTAATAGGAGAGAACGTTTCTTGCATCCTGTGTCCTCCACATACATGCTTTTCAGTGATGAGTTGCTATGAGAATACCTGCGTATCAACAGAATACGATGAAACATGAAGACGCATTTACATAAAGGAAATATTTCAGAGATGAACAGTAAATATTTCAACTGTGATTCTCATTATGTTTCCAAATATCCATGTCAAGTGCATCTCTGACATCCACAAACAGCTGAGTAGTTGTTCCTTATCATTTCCTTCCATCTCCACTGAAGCCATTGCAATTCCGGGAGTCTGTCCCTGTGTCTCACGCTCACCTCCAGGAAACAAATGAAATCAGTCGTCGTGGTGCTGGGAAGAAATTCCGAGGATGTGATCCATGAGGCTTTCCTTCCGAACTAGTTTTCAAGGGCACACCCAGGTGGGCTGACTTCCTCGGGCCTAGTCCCATCCCTGTCCGCTCCTCGACTGGCCACTAAGCAGCAAACACCTGCTTTTCATACTGGGGCTGGCAGCCGATTTCCCTCTTCACTGCTTTTTCTATTTTGTTGTTTTGTGCTAGGACGTTCGTTCTGCTGACTCATTCCTGATTTGGCTTGAGAACACAACACTCTCTTTTTTTCGTGCTTATTTTCTGTCTTCTTTTCCTCACCTGCACTCGCAACCTGTGGGACCAGGCTTGTGGACAGGCGAGATGAAAATAAATAAAACTTCTTTACGTTGTGTGAGCCTCTAACGGTCGACAGAACATTTCCCAGCACCCTTTCACTTAACCTTCACAGCACCTTCTCCTGTGGCTGGAGCAGCTACTTCTTGCTTCATCTTTTAAATTAAGAAACTGAGGCTCAGAAATGCAAACGGACTGGTCCAAGGTCATACAATGTCGAAGGAAGAGGACCGGGAGGTTAAGGTCTTTTCATGTGCAGCTTAAAACTGTTTCTCCTCCACCATGTAGGAAACAAACAGGGAAGCAGTGTGCCCCAAGAAGACACCTGTCAACCTGCAGTTACCAGCACCCAGGAGACTTCCCGGTTGCCATCTGCTGTCCCCCAGACCACCTTTTCTTTATCAGCCAGAAATGCTACCGACAGAGAACAATATCACGATGACAATGACCCTGAGAAGGTGACCACGGCTCGCTCACCCACTGCAAGGGACGGAAATCCAGGCCTCTGAGAACGGCACAGAATCCAGTGGGTCCTGGCGGTCGGGGGAAACCGGGAAGAAAGGACAACAACCAAAAGAGGTGACAAGGGGGACGGCGAAGCTGCTTCTTTTTGGCAAACACAGGGCTGAGCTGTCTGCACGACACGTTTGAAGAGCTCCTGCCATAGCAGCACACGCAGGTCTCCGTGGCCTCTCCTAGCACCGTTCACGACCCTGACCCCTGCTCTCTCCTGACACTGCAGGTCAAGTGCATTGAACTTACTTCCAAGAACAGACAACGAAGATGGCGCACGACTACCTGTTCTCTTCTCTGAGAAAAGAGCCTTAGAAGTGGAGAATCGCATTCGGCTTCTCAGCACCATGAGACGAGACACATCTACAAGTCCCTCCTTTGTAAGAAGACACACTGGAAATACCCATGTGCTTCCAGGTGCCAGGCTGCGTCCAATCCAGGCACCAAAGGCTCGCAAGGAGGGACCCACGCAACTCTTCCCCTCACCTGCTTCATCTCCGCTTGGGTTTTCTGCCCCATGTGTGCACGTCATGGCTTTTTTCAAAGGACATAGGACAGGGAACAAGAAAACACTAGAGTAAGTAATGCACAGTGAAGGGGTTGTATCGTGAAATTGTATTTCAGTTCTGTACGTGTACTTGACGTAAAATGTACTTCTTGCTGTCTTACTATGTGTCATGATCCAAAAAAGTGTGAGCTATTGTTGTGTCGCAGGGGTTCTCCCAGTGTTACGGGTTGACTTCTGTCCCCCGCAGATTCGTATGTTCAAGCCCTAACCCCTCCTCCACACCTGAGACTGTGACCTAATTGGGACATTGGGTCTTCACAGCGGTGCTCTAGTTACGAGGACGGCATGAGGGCGGGTGCTAGTCTTGTGACTCTCAAAAGAGGACATCTGGACAAAGAGACAGACACACATAGTGGGAAGCCTGCATCAAGTGCCATAGGGAGAAGCCGTGTGACGACAGGACTGGGCGCTGCATCTCTAATCGGGAGCACCAAGGATTGCTGACGCCACCGGAAGCTGGACGAGGTGAGGTAGGAGGCTCCCCTGCGGGTCTCAGAGGGTCACAGCCCTGCAGACACCCTGCTGTTGGACTCTGGCCTCTGGACTGTGAGACCATACGTTTCTGTTGTTCTGTGCCACCCAGGCTGGGTACTTTGTTGCAACAGCCCTCGGAAGCTGGCACCCCAAGCATGAGCCCTGTCAGTACCAGCACCGCCTGGGACCTTGTCAGAGATACACGTCATCCCACTGCACCAGAGACCCCGGGAGTGGACGCCCACAGGCTGCGTGTCAACAGCCCCCAAGGTGACTCAGGAGTGTAATTTGCACAAGCATGTGGCACAGTCAACAATTTGGAGAGAGATTGCCATCACAGAATAGGGTTCCTTCAATTCCTGAAAATATGGTGAGGACCATTTATAGTTTTGTGAATGGTGGCCAGAACTCAGCTGATGCAGAAATAAGCTTTCCAGCCACATCATTAACTACACGGAAGTCACGCTAACACCGCCCTCCCACAAACGCTACAGATGCTGTGAGTTTCAGAGCATCAGCTCCCAAACAGGAGAAACCCAAATATTTCCTAGCCACTGGTGTTTCATCCAAAGTTTCTTTTTTTTTTTTTTTTTTTGTATTTGATGAAGCAAACACAAAATAGACGAGGTGTGATTTTTCACATGTGCTCAGTTCTCTGCAGAACAAGCTTGTGGGATGGAAGAGCTGGAATGGGGGTGGTGGTGTATCAAGCACCTCGTCCAGGGGCCTCATTAAGCCATCATAGAGACTTGCAATGTAATCTCCCCTCCTGTCCGTTTCCTCAGTTGGGTAAGAGGGTGTGCCAATAACCAGAGCTTTTCTACACTGTCTGCCCCAGAGACCGGCCTACTGGTGTCCTTTGCAGTAGCAGTAAACTTGGAATTAGGACATAGCTTTCCGTCTGGAAATCACTGCTAAGAATAGGAAGCCAGCAGCCAGCTCCCGAAAACTATGGCAATGAAACCTGGGTTCCCCTGTAAGTCAGCCTGACGGTGTACACCTGCTGTTTCCTGATTCTCTTCCTGCCGTCAGCTACCATCGTCCCGTTTTCCTCCCTCTCCCCGTCCTCAGACCTGCGAGGACCAGCTCAGGAAGAGCGTTCCCAGATGGAAGGTGATTTTCCTGAGTTCTATGTCTGCTCAGGTTTGCTTATCTCTGTGGCTCTCAGGCTCTGATTCTAGCTCGCTTTCCATCCTCTTGGCTACATCTTTCTGGAAGAATCCAGCTGTGTGAGCCACAGGCTAGGACTTGTACCCTCAGCCATGGACGCGACTGCAGGAAATTCAGTGGGTCTTGTCCAGCTGTTCACACCTGGAGGTCTGGAATATTTTGCAACAGTCCCATGTTGACATAGAATCTACAGGGAAACCGGGGTCATGAGGGTCAACCAGGGGCCTCTACATTTCCAGGATAACCAAATCTGGCATGTGTGACCGTTGTCATGACCAGCCTCTGTGATGACCTCTGGACTGGAGTGACCAAATGCAATGTCACTTTCCACCCAGACAGGCACAGGAGAGCGGAGTGATCCATCACTGGGTTGGGAAAATAGACAGAGGCGGTCGGCAGCGACCTGGTCCGGACAGGCCAGGACATAAACCAGGATATGTGGTCTCCTCCTCCTCACCTTGGGAGTGCTCCCACCGGCCGGAGGAATAATAAGTTATTTTCTCCATTTAACGAGGGGAAGGCACTTATCAAAAGGAGAAATTCACCAAGGAACCGGTAACCAGGTCTAAAAATCGGCAAAAAAGCAAGGGCGGGGGGATGTGGTGAGTGCATCATCTTACATCACAAGGCACAGGCCTCTTTCCCAGGCGCGAAGTGGGACATCACGCATCCGTGTGGGACGGCACCGAGTGCTGCCAGGAGCTCTGTGTCCATCTTGAGGTGAGTGGGAGGGCATGAGAGCTGAGAGGGAAGGTGGCAGGTGGATGGACAGTGACCATGGGGCGTGAAAAGGAAACTTGATGAAAAGGGGCTGGAAAGGCCCTTTTCCATCAAGTCAAGAGAGGTAACGTTTAGAGCCCTTTTGTGTCGAATGCAAAATCTGAGAAAAAATTTAGAGAACATGTATTGAAACAAATGTGGATGAAACCTTGTGATAACTGGTTACACGAGGGTTATGTCCGCTCGTAACAACCTCAGAGGTTGTCAGTACACACCGGAAACCTGCTAGACACACATTCTCAGCAGTTTTCCAAATCATGCCGCATTTGCCGGAAACAGCCAAAAAGAGCGAATGTACAATTTCCCAGGCAGAAAAAAAAAGTAGATAGAAACAACAACAAAAAAGAAAGGCAGGTTCACAATAGACTCTCCTTGGGAAAAAAAGAACTCTTGAAAATGTGGGTGTGGTCGGTGTTTTCAATTTTGGGTTCTAAAAAGCGACTTCACTTCCATCTATGAATGGCCCCTACCTTTCTCATGGTCTTAGCAGGTCTCACAGGGTAGGCCATGCTAAAGCCAAGAACAGGCGATCGTAAGATGGCATCTCTTGGATATAATGCAATTGTCTGCCTTTGGGGATGGGGAGGAATTTACCGAAACAATACGGGAAAGTACGGTCTGGTTTTGGGCTCCATCCTGGGTGTGAGGGCAAAGCTATGCAAGTGAAGGTATGAAACTAAAGTAGAACAAATGGAAAAGGGCTGTGACGGCTGTGAGGACGACGCTTATTGCTTTTAACACCGTGAAGAACATTCTATAGGCAGCACCAGAAGAAGAAAGACTCATTCAGAGTGAACAGATCCTAAAAATGACTCTTGTACAGCAGAGGGGAAAATGTTGCCTTTTGGCAATTCTGCATGGAGAGAAATTCTGTGCTCTACACAAAAGGGCTCCAAATACATCATCTGGGGTTGACAATTCCAAAAACCTTTGAGGAATCACAGTGTGGGACGCCTTTGGGAGGAAGTTTAAATGAGGGTTAGAAGAGAGGGAGGTGGCATTTTCAGACGCCACAAGATTACGATGAGGCTGGCATCAGAAAGAGATGTGTCAGTACCGACTCTGTGTCTGCCATATGCTTCAGGCCGTCTAATGAGCACTGGAGGAAGAACCCTGCCACGTTTGGAGTGGATTCTGAGTTCTGTGTCGCTTTTCCCGGAGCTAGAAATACAGAAGCTCATTAGCGAGCGTGGCTCCTCTGGACACCAGATGGCAGCTGAGGGCTTTTCGGAGAGTGGGTTCCACAGCAGACTTTTTTAAGGTGTGACCCCCCCCCCCCCGCCCCCGACTGTTAGAATCACCTGATCTGCCTGTTAAAATGCAGATTTCCGGGTCCACCCCAGGTGTTGTTGCATCGGAATCTTTCGGGCTCTGAATTTGCATTTTGACAAAGCTGTACAGACGCTTCCACCAGCGCTCCCAGGCGTGCACACTGATGTTTGAGAACCCCTGTCCAAGGCACCTGGCGTGCAAACCTGGCTCCACTTGGAACTACCTGCGGCCCTTTCGAAAGTACTGAAGCTCAGGCCCCGCCCTCGGAGGCTCTGATTTTCGAGATCAATGTCAAGCAACTCTAAGGTACAGCAGGAATGTCCAAGTTTAACTCCATGTGGCTGCACAGACACACACACACACACACACACACACACACACACACGGCTGGGCCTTGGGTGCTATAGAAACTTCTCGGTCCCCTCTGCCACCCCAGATACAAAGCCTCCCCTGCTGGGCAGTGTAGGTTGGTCGTGGTCTCCCTGAGTGTGTCCACATTTTACTGGTGGCCGGTGAGGTCACCTTCAGTGGTGACCTCTTAGCAAGCACTCTTCTCACTACTGGAACTTTCCATCTGTTTTCATATGTAACCAAAGAATGTAAATAGCAGCTCGAGCATGGATTTCCCTGACAACATGGCTTAGGACAAAGCGACAACAGGAACAATATTAGGCTCAGGCTGATGAGCAGATAATCGTGAGTAAACACAGACTTTGGATGAGCAACACGGCACGTACATGCCCCACGAAGGAGAAGCACTGGGGCAGGAGGCCCAGTGCGGACAGGCTCACCCCTCCCCCAGCCGTGGGTGAGTCATAGCCTGCTCTGAGCCTCAGTTTCCTCACCTATGGCGTGGGGACGGTAACACAACCCAGCTTACGTGACTGTAGTGAGGTCGTGACCCCCGTGTGGCTGTGTTAGCCAGTGGGACGTGACGACCAAGTTCTCCACACCTGTAAGCGCAGCCCGGAAGTCTCGCCCGTCAGGACGTGTGCAGGCGGGGCTGTCACCTGCCTTGGTGTGACAGTGGTTTCCACCTCAGCACAGTTAGGAGCTGTATAAAACTCTGCTCAGAGTCAAACTCGATGATGTCCTGTGACTGGAATTCACAAGGACTCTGTGGCGCAGCATCGTGAACGGGAGAAGGAAACACGGTGAGCGCACAGGTGGGAGAGAGAATTCAGCTCAGTGCTTGGATCTCCCTTCAGCCCCAAACGGCAGCCTTTTCTCCTCCCAAAGGATCTCTGTTGACAGCCCTCAGGGTGGGGAAAGTGCACACGGCCCTGGAAAGCTCACTGGGGCCAGAGAAACTGTGCTTGCCTTTTTGAGCTGCTCTTTCCTATGGGACATTCTTCTGGAATGATCCATCCTACAGACATATGAGGGAAAGAGCTGGGGAGTGCAGGCAACATGAGCCCCAGAAACAGTCACCGAGTCCTGCTCACATCGTTGAGTCCTGGGTCTGCAGCCCCGACGGCCCAGCTTTGCCCATTGGGTGGCCACTCACGGGATCCATGTAACGGCTAAAATCATAAGGCTAAAGGGTCATTAAGGACTATTTACCTTCCCCCAGAGCTAGCTGGCTCTGGTTTCTGGTCCCAGCAATCGTTTAATGATGAAGACGGCCAGGGCCTGGCCTCCTGACGTCCAGCCCAACGCACCTCACTGCACGCTCCTCAAAGGGAAAGCGAAACCCCCAAGGAGGTGCAGACTTTACGTTCTGACCAGCTACCTCCTGTCAGAGTGGGACCTCGGGCTGACCTGACCGCAGTGCCCGAGGCAGACCCCTGCCTGAAACCCTCTACCTGAAGGGTCCTCGCGTGTTTGCCCAGGGAAGCCTCATACCAACCCACGAGGGCCCCATGTGACATGTTACCTTCACGTCACAGATGAGGACACTGGGTCTTAAAGGAGTCTGACTTGTGCCAAGTTTGCACGTTGACCTGGGGACCAGGAGACAGCAAAATGGGCACCCGTCACCCAGTTTGCAATTTCTGGTCAAGGGCCAGTCCTCAGTAAACACCCAGCGGCAAGGGGTCCAGCAGTGCCGGTCCGCCCTCCCTCCCTCGGCTTTGTTAGCTGATACACGTGTGCTAAGTGGTTAATGCTAATACCTCGGGATGCTTCCATTAAAGGACAGATTCACAGTGTATATTTCCTCCCAGGAGAACTGAACTGGAAGTTTCTGCTGATTGCTTTGCTGCTGACATTAATTCAAGTGCACACAATAAAGGGACCCCAAATAGACCTGAATAACATGTTTTTCAAAGAAAGGTAGGCCAACTATGTCAGAGAAAAGAAAACAGAGCTATAAAACCCACTAAACCATGCAAAGCAAGGCATGGAAATCTGTCTTGAGTGTAAACGTGTTCCGTTTGCATCTGACTCCTGCCTGGAAGAAAGCTACAGCAACACTTGCAGGAGAAGGGAATGCAAACAAGCGAATACCACTTTCCTCCCTCTTCCCGTCACACGTCACAGTCGAACACCGTTATCAGCTGGTTATGACACAGGCTCCAACTCTTCCCATAATGAAAGAGACTCAGGAAACAGGAAAATTATAAACAGGCGGAACAAAACCAGTTAAAGAAGCTGAGCTACACAAGGGAACCTTCTGTCAGCCATTTCCTTGAAGAGAAAGAGGGAAGGAGGGAGGGAGGGAGGGAACAGAGTGCAGGACGAGGGGCCACGTGGAGGTGCTGGATGGGAAAGGGGGACCAGCAGAAAGGAGAGAGCACAGCAGAAGGGAGTGGAGGGGAGGAGAGCGGTAACCATGGAGACAAGGTGATGGAGAGAAAGGCGGAGAGGGTGTGTGCAGCTGGTGGCCCTGAAGAGGCGTCATGGAAAGGCCGTGTCACCAGGTACACTGCCCTGAAGAGGCGTCATGGAAAGGCCGTGTCACCAGGTACACTGCCCTGAAGAGGCGTCATGGAAAGGCTGTGTCACCAGGTACACTGTCCCTGGAGCCCGGGCGCGACTGGCCACTGGTTCCTCTCCCTCTTTCCCTCTGCAGACGCACTCCTGCAGTTTCAGCATGCGCTTGACGCTGTCCAGCTAAGGTTGAAGTCCAGGGGAGGGGCTGCCTCGTCCTCACGGTTTTAAGAATAGCCGATGGCATTATCAACGAGAAGGTTCCTTTGATAGGGGGCACCTAAAACGCATGTCTTTCCTTGAAAAGATTCTACCTTGTCTTCCCAGGTGGTGATAGAACCGTTCATTGTAACAACATTTACAAGCCACCTGGGAGTGGATGTCAGGATGTAACGCGTTCTGGCCACCACAGCTATTGTTAGGCCTGTGCCTAGTTAACTGCAAGAAACTATCCAGAATGTAATGATGATACCAATTCGTCTCAGGCAAGTTGCCAAGTAGGCATTAGCACAGCAAGTGAATTTCACTGGCAGCCCTCTCAGGTTAAAGCACCATTTAGACAGAGAGTTTGAAGGAACTGTGGGAACGATGACTCAGCATCAAGTTCTGACAGAGGTGAAAGGCTGGGAATTACAGTTCGGCAAGAAAAAGCCACATAAACTGCCAGGGTTTATGAAAGGACATGTCCGATGGATGGGAAAGAGTGAAAAATCAGTGTGGACTCTGGAAAGAGGAGAACCTAATAGAATTTTCCAGAGAATGGCAAATGGAAGCAGGTTCACGCATTCGCGGACACACGGACACCCCAGCACAAAGAGGATATAAACACAAACAGAACAGACGTTACTTGGGGTTCAGTACAAAACGTGACGTAACACTGATGCGGAGGTCACAGGTTGGCTGGGAGCCACGCGCCGAGGCAGAACTCAACAGATTCCAGTTCCACAGGAGACACTTCCGGCAAGAAATGACAGACTCGGTGTCAGAAGCTGGAAGCTCCCAGGGGCAGGCGATTCATTTGCAGCCCGACTTCTGCACCGTCCTTTGTCTGCGGCCCACACAACCCTGGGTGTATTCTCACCTCACGGTCCTCGTTCATTCCCGCCTTCTCTGTGGGATGCCTGCCCTTCCGCATTTCAGGACTGGATCATTCTCCTCTTTTGTCCAGACTGAATTTCGAGTCTCGCTGTTGGATGAGGCCGTTTGGAATTACGTGCAGCCATGATGCTTCTTGCTGCCTCTCACGTGCAGCAGTGAACACAGTCACCACTCATTTCACACTCAGGATTTGCTGCTTAGCACTAGTGATCAGAAATCGCATCCCTTCGGCTGGATTACGAGCCGGTAAAGTAGAGGCAGGGTGTTCCTTCTCTTTCGAGGGGCAAGACTGTCTCCTCTGTCCATGAGGGCACACTCTGCATCTAACGCACGGCCCACAGCATGGAGTCGCTCGGGAAGTGTCTGGTAAGCAAAGGAATCAGGGAGTGACTAGACCAACGAGCTGTGCATGGCTGCGTCTGACATGGGAGAGGAGGTCGAGACCGGTGCTTGGGTTTCCACAGAAAATGTGAAAAGCAGAATAAATTCTGGAAGAAGGCTGGAGTGAAGGGAACCAACAGATGTACTGACGATAAAGACAGAGTCCAGAAAAGGAGCACGTGACTTACAGTACGTTACATGGACAGCCTAGGAGGTGGGCGGAGGTAAAGGAGGAAAGACCTGGGAAGACCAGGACGGGTGGTTAGAGCAGCAGAGGCTGTGCACACTGGTGCCTGGAGGCAAAGGAGGTGTGTTCTGTGCTGACTGTGATCAGACTGCCACCCCGTGTGCTACATGTGTGTGAGTGTGCACATGTGTGTATACATGTGTGAGAGCATGTGTGAATGCATGCACGTGTGCGTGTGTATGCATGTCTGTAAGTATGAGTACACATGTGCATGCATGTGTGTGTATGTCTAAGTGTGTACATGTGAGTGCATGTGTGCGTGTGTGTGTGTATATGCCTGTGTGTGTACTATAGAAGCAGCAGACATGCACAAAACGCACTTCAGAGCACAGGACTATATGTCACAAGTACAGGAAAGGAACCAAGCACACACGTGAACAAACAAGAGCACTGAATTTGGCTCGAAAGTCAGTCCTTTAGTGCACGGACCTGACAGCTTGCATCCTGGATGTGAAACCATCGGTGGGAAATGTGTACGATCGCAGCAGCAGACAAGGAAAGTCACCTGGGGGCTCGCTCACAGGGACAGTGCACAGAACAGAGGCGTCACTGGCTCCCCAGGCAGGGTCGGTAAAGCTGACAGAGAATACCCTTCCCTTAAACACACACAGACACAACAGCATGAAGCTTCTGGAAAATATATCAAGCTGGAAATAAGGGAAATTTCCAGGTGCCGGAAGTGAAGACAAAATTTGTGATAACATCGAGTTCCAGCTTAAGCCTGGGCAGTGCAATGGGGGCATCAGGCCTGAATACAGGCTTCGGTCAGGTCTGAGGTTTTAATGTCCTCTTGGGGGCAGGGTTGGTACCTTGGGCCTCAGTGGGGTCATGAGCTGAAACTGTGGACCCCTAGAAAATCCACATATGGATTAGCTTCTCTTGAAAGTGGGACTAGAAAATTCTATCTACCAGCCCTGCGCAGGGGCAATCCAGTTTTCTGTGTAGCCAGAGCTCTGGGTGGGGTAAGGTGGGGTGGGGTGGGAGTGAAGCTTTGCCGTGTGTATATGTGGAGTTGTCTTTGCACCACCTACTGGTCAGGCCGTCTCCAGAGAGAAATGAACACAAACACAGTCCAGGGACGTTAGAACTCCTGCAGCAGCAGCAGCAAACCACGCTGTAGGGTCACCTTGACAGTGGAGAGCACACAGTTAAACCACTCTCGCTTGAGAAGAGCTCTCAGTGAAAAATCATAAATCATAAAAAATAAACCATCCTGAAGATGAGAAGAGTAAATGAAAAAAATCTTCACCCTCCTCCCAAAAGGTTTTTAAAGAACCACACAGTATTTCTAGCTAGTACAAAACATGTACCCACTGAAATATAAAGTTAATGGACCCATTATGCAACAGATTAAACATAATTGAAATGAAATTAATGAACTAGAATACAGATTAAAGCAAAGTGTGTATGTACCACATAGCACTGAGAGATAATGAGATAGAAATAAACATTAAAAGATACGTAAGATAAAGTAAGAAAGCCATACATATAGAAGACATTCTAGAAGGAAAGAAAATAGGAAAAACATTTTCTCTGAATAAAGAGACTATGGTATGAATTCATTTAGACTTAAAATATGGTGCCTCAAAGTGAAGAAGTATAACTAGTCAGGAGCAGCATAAATAAAAATAAATCTCCATTTATATAAATCATAGTGAAAAGCAATCAGGGGAAAAAGATTTCCTACAGAAGAACAAAGATTTGATCGTATGCAGAATTTCTATCAGCAACAATAGAGGCTTCAAGAAAATGGATTATCATCTTCAAAAATGGAAGAAAAAGAAACCCATTATTTCAGCTAAGCTATTATCTGTATGATGAGGGCCAAACACAAAAATCGGAGCAGTTTCTCATCACAGACATTCACTGGGATGCCCGGTAAAGGAGACTGAGTCGCGAAAGGAGAACCGAGGTCAGCTATCAGCAGAGAGCAAAGAAATGGCTAAGTAGGCAGGGCAAGCCAACCAGGTGTGAGAGACAATGGTGATCGTGTGACTCTTTGGGGAAGGGCTGCACAAGACGGAGCTGGACTGCTGGACGGCAGTAACACATGAAGCGGGGCCAGAGACGATGCAGAGAAAATAGCCGCCACGAACATTTGATCAACCCTAGAAAAAATGCAATAGGGAGCAACACGGATAACGAAGAGAAAGCACGGTATGTAGAAAAAACAAAACACGATTTTAGGGATAGCCAACGTTTATCAGTCATCAGGGTAACCAAGGCTGCAAGCAATTCTAGAGCCCCCACTTCCACGATAAATTCATTTCATTACTGTTACGAAACTTGATCAGGCAGCAGTCGACCGCCAAAATGTCCAGTGTGTACCTAAAGTCCACCCCAAACAGGGTCCCCTCGTCACAGCATCGACACCACGGCGTGGCGGCCATCTTTAGCACCACTGGGGTGGGCTCATGGGTGGGTCCCTAAGACAGGTGATGGCAAACTGCATCCGGACTGCACTGGCCTGTGTCCGTCCCCGTGCGGCCGAGTTCATTCTCGAGCCCAAAGGAGAAAGCAGCGCAGCTGACCTACTGTTAGGCTCCTGTCCTGGATCACAAGGACGGATTGGGCAAGAGTGGACGGGAATTATGTGGGGACAACGGCTGCCTTTTGTCCGTCAGAGCTGCTGCAACCTAGTTAAAATGTCGCTGGTCTTGTGCACCATTGTTTGGCTCTTGGAATCAGCGACAACTGACAATGCACTTGGATGGCCAGTTGGAAACGGGGCAATGACATGAGAGCCCATGTCATGTCACTGTGTGCAGGGCCAGCGCCATGGCTCAGGAGGGTCTGCAATACATAACATCAGCTGAAAACCCGAAAAACGTTTGTTCTGCACAGTTCACATGCAGAAACTCACTGTTTGAATGTTTCCATCCGGGCACGTCTTTTTTCACCTTATGATGAAGTGTTGAATAATCTCTGTCTCTTGGTATCAAATTTAGGACTTGAAATTTAAGTGTACTTGGAAAGTGCAAGCACAGCCTCACAAATTAATAGATAGTATTGGTCTAAAATTTATCTTGATTTTAGTAAACAAACACCTCACTGTTTTAACAGAAGTCTAAACAGCAAACATTGACCACATTGGCTGTTTTTTCTTAACTATTGGTTATGGGTTGAATTGTGTCCCCCCCAAAACGATATTGTTGGAGTCTTACCCTGTCCCAGGACCTCAGAATGTGACTTTATTTGGGCAAGGACTTTACAGAAATCATCAAGTTAAAATGAGGTCATGTGGGTGGGCCCTAATCCAATGAATGGTGTCCCCCCAAAAAAGGAAATGTGGACACAGAGACAGGCACACACAGAGGGAGATGCCACGTGATGATGAAGGCAGGGATGGGGGATGCTTCTACAAGCCAAGGGACTCCAACCATGGCCAGCAAACCCCCAGAGGCTGGGAGAGAGGCCCGGGACAGCATCTCGCTCACGGCTTCAGAAGGAGCCAACCCTGCCCGCACCGTGACCTTGGGCTTGCAGCCATCAGAGCCAAGTGAGGCCGGTGCATTTCTGCTGTCTGGACTACTCCCTGTGGGGCGGTGTCTGCAGCCCCAGCAAACTGATGCACTCTGGAGGTGGTCACTCAGGGCAGTGAGCCTGAGTGGGGTGGGCACCCCGCTTTTGTTCCTCTCTTTCCCACGCTGTGCTCCTGTCACAGCAGCTTCCACGTCCTGACAGCCCCGTTTTCCCACCTCGGGGCCTTCCCTCTGCCTCCGAGTCCTGAGAAGTCCTAGGCTGCTTCTTTACTCCTTTCAGACTTTCGTGACAGTAGACCAGTTCATTAGATAATCACCTTCCCGCCAATTATTAGCTAACAACTCCAAAAATACTTTAGTCACAGTCTTTTCAAACCTCGCATTTTAAATGATTCTAAAAAAAACCACACAAATGGACCCATAAAGATACTGCCTTGTGCTTTCAAAAAATCTGAAGAAGTGGGTTTTATCTCAAATGAAGCTGGGAGACATCCCTTTCCTAAAGATGCTCAGATTTGACTCCTCTGTCTACATCGGCGGGTTGGGCCTCTCAGGCTCTCTGGAATGTTCACACGGTTCCTTCAATGTTCTCTGCAGAGGCGCAGACCCTCTAGTCCCCTCAGCTATTCCTTCACGGCCTGCCTCAACATCCATTTTCTTTCTAGAAGTTTCTCCCATATTAGTCTATAGCATGCCAGGCTGTCTCTTGCTTTCTGTGTCCTTCACACCTTCATATCCCATGGGTATAAAGATGTCCGTGGGCATCTTTACAGTTTTCTTAACGTTGTGCTTGCACATTGTCACAATTAACACAGCCCAACGCTGACCAGCCTCCACGTCCACAGCTAGAACGCAAATTCCTCGGAGCAGGAGTTAGTCCCTCCCCCTCTACCCCCGGGAGCAAGCAGCTGAGCACCAGGCTAGTGGGAGACACTCAAGGCATTTTTCACTGTCAGCACGGAGAAAAAATGGAACGGTTTTACTTCAATGATTTTCGTAATTTGGGTCAAATGCCCCCTTTCCTGTCCATGACTAAAATGAATATCTGATTCTGGGAAAAGTGAGTCCTACGCCGTTCTAAAACGTGAGATGAGGGTTTTTATGTACAAAGAAAAATGCTCCCAAGTGCAAACTCCACCAGGGTGCCAGAACTGATTAGCATTCTAAGCTAAAGGAAAGTGCTACAAATCAAGGCCGCCCTGCCTCTGCCTGCGGTTCTCTCCCCTCCGCGGAAGGAACTGAGAGAAGACAAGAAGAGCTTCTGCACTTAGCGAGAGAGGGCCTTGTCACCCACGTCCTCTGCAACATGATGGCAAGGGCCACCTCGTCGGGACTTCTGAACTCACTGCAACCGTGGAAGGAATATCGATCATTCCGCCAGCACCGCCCTCTTAGACACACTCAGGACAGCAGCATGTGGTTGATAAACCCACAGTGGGTGGTCTTTACTAAATGATCTATTCACTCCCTTTGCGGGTGGGGTGAGTCAGGCCCAAAGAGCTCTCAAGGTCAAAGTAGAAAGCAGCAGTTCAGGGGGCCACCTGGTGAGAGCCCAGGACTCGCCCCCAGCACAGGCGGCTTTGGGAAAGCTGGGAGGGATGCTATCGGAGGAGGCGGCAGGCTGGAGGGCAGGAGAGGGAGGCGCTAAGGACACAAGCAGGACAGCGACAGCGGGAGAGAGCAAACGGAGGAGAGTGATGGAGCAGGCGAGTGATGGAGGCAACGGGAAGCGAGGGAGGGACACTAAGTGAACACCCTAAGTCCTTTTGTTTCAGTTACATTCCAAAGCCGAGGCTATTTTTACGTTCATCAACATCGATAAAAGCTTGGACAGCAACATCACAGGAGATCAATTATTCAATGAGGGGTCGAAAAAACACAACGTTGATCAAAATACGAATGCTATGCCCTTACAAGCACGTCTGCCCTCAACCTGGGTCTGGGAGCCCCGTCTGAGCAACCCCCACAGGTTGGGTCTCTGTTCACGTCTCCTACTCTGCGCCTGGGGAAAGCCCGGCTGTCCAGCCAGGCAGTGCCCGTCTGGTCTACGTCAGAGCAGAGCCCCACGGGAACCCACACAGCCTCTTCACCTGATCTTGTCTGACTGAACCGCACCGCTGAGAGCCCCCTGCATGAGCGGCATTGCGGTCGGTGCCGTGGGGCGAGCGCAGAGGTGACGCAACACATCGCATTCCTCTCCAACACTTAAAGCTGGGAATCAGACGTGGATACTAAGGAAGCCAGACACAAATGCAAGAGTGGGTATGATTACGTGTCACAGACTCAGGCAGCAAACACGACAGGAATTCAGTGTCACAAGCAGTTTCTGGCCAGACATGACCTGGGGTGAGAAGGACAATTATTGCACCTAAAACTCATTAACCAACTAACATCTATTCAATCATGAATTCATTCGATCAGTATTTACTTAGGTTACACGATGGGGCAGGACACAGAGGATACGATAATGCATGAGACATACTCCCCACCTCCAAGGAGCATGAGTCTAGCAAGGGACACACACACACACACACACACACACACACACACACACTGTGATCTGCCATGCGCTGTGCAAACAGCAGGAGCACCTGAGCACGTTACAGAACGGCCGAGTGCTGGTAGAAAGCTCGTACGATGTGAGAACTGCCGTCCACACTCCACTGAGCTGTCCTTCCTGAGCAGGATTTCCCGTCCATCAGAATCACCTAGACTAGGGCAACCATGGGATAAACGTGCCTCCTTGCGTAATCCTTTGGTGCAAGAAAGAATGAGAATCCATCAGAATCTACTGCCTTGGAAGATTAGGGGACCCGTCGTCCTTTCTGCAATTTCCCCTGGGTGACCGATAAATGGCACATTTCCTTGTGGAGAGAGCCTCACGCTTCTTCTGCCTTTTATGGAGGCTGCTTTAAGACTGTAGACCACACATATCACACGCTTATGATGTTATTAGCTGCTAAATTGTTGTCAGCGCAATTCCAGTCGATGACAGCTGTGAACAATGCTGCCTAATTCACGAGCAGAATCGTTTTGTGCAGAAATTGGGCCCGTGGTTAAATGGTAGAGGGATTTGCTTTTCCTGTTTGATCTGGTTCTGATCTGTCAGGTCCTGAGCTGGTCGCTGTTATCTCCTCTGCTGGACCAGGGCCAGGGGCTGCTTATATTTAGACAGTGGAAATGCTGTTGAAACAGCAGAGGCTTACGCTGGGCAGTTTTGCTCCCAGCATGCAGCAGGGCACACAATGCAACCTGCCACACGCCCTTTGTTCCCGTCTCCTTCCAGACTTTTAATTATCTCAGGCTCTCTTCCCAAAGAGAGGCCACCGAGAAAAATGACAGTACCTCCTTCTGTGTTACCGTGACCACCGCCGTGATGACCGTTCCCGTGGGCGCCATGATAATCGGCGTTCGTCACCATCCTTGCTGTTGCCGCCGTCTCCTTCATCGTCCTCACTTTCGGCCGCGGCCATCACTTGGTTCAACTGTGAGTCTTAACCCTCATCTCTAGCAATGGCTCCTTTCCTGTATCAAAAAGCTTTCTGCAAAGTACTCATTCTGGGCACCTGTGGTGATGAATCAGGGTCAGAGGGGACGGAGCAGCTGCCCTTCCAGCACGTAGAGCGTTTTCATCACTGCGGAAAGTCTCATTGGCCACTGCTGTGTCAACAGAGGAAGGAGACTTGGCAGATGGGACGTTCTCAGATTTCGACTTCCATCAATCTACAGAAGGAGTCTGTGACAACCAGCACTGTCCCACGTGGGAGAGGGTGGTCTACAGGGAAAGAAGTCTGTGTCAACAGAACTAAGGAATAACAAGAGAAGAAGTGTCCTCCCCGGGGAGTTGTGCTGTACGGTGACAGAGACCTGCCAGCACCCCTGAGTCACAGAGCTCTCTGCTTGTGTAAACCACAGCACAAGTTAGAATGATCACAGACACACACGTGCACGATGAGAAAGGACGAAGGGGAGAGATAGAAGGCACCCGCTTAATATCCATTCAGTTAATGATACAAGTAGAAGAAACTCTGGGACTCGTTAAAATTCTCAAGTGATGTGCCAAGCAACAGCAAAAGCAGACACCTACGTCCCACCCGCCCCACCAGTCAACGGAAGTGAAACAAAACATTAAACGAAACTAATCAGCAAACCCAGGAACACACAGGGACACGCCGGTGGCAGCTGGAAGGATTTGGGTTCACGGAATCACACGGCCAGTTCTCTGCGTCGAGATTCTGGTTTCCACTGACAAATGGCTCTGTGAGAACAGACCCATCTATCAGTTTAACGAGCCTCGTGCTCATTAATGGAGAAAACGTTTGTCCCCCAAGTCACCAGGCGGGCGCCGGAGTCCACACGACAATAAATAAACCGCGATCATGAGCTGTAGATGCTGAGATCAGGTCCATTCGGTTAGTTCAAAGTCACAATTAAAATTTGATTTCATTTAGAAAACAATTTTCTAGGAATACCTACATTTTTAATTTGGTGAGGCCCAGGGATATTTAGTTCCCAGAGAAAAGCTACCTCTTTATTCAGCTGGTGTTATTAAAATGTCCTGAATGTGAGGTAGTTGGGTGACGTCCTGGAATAAGCCCCATGCTAATAAAGAAGGCGAGACAGTCTCAGGACTGAGAAAGCCAGGGAAAGGCCTACTTCTCAGCACAATCGTGAGGACACAGGTTTCCTGGAGGGGACTGGAGCCCTCAGGTGTACAGCGGACACAGAGGAAGGCCGCCTGCACCAGCGCCACATGTCCCTCTGGGGTCACGAAGGAACCCAGGAGAACCATCCTCCCTGTGACAGCAGGTGAAATAGTCTCGGGAATTCCATCGCTGGCATCTTTTAGAACAAGCCATTTGAACCGGTGTAAGCCCCTCTCTCCGCTATGACACACTTGTGGGGACACCAGCATTGAGCAGGAAGAGCAGAAGCAGCACTGACTGAGCTGGGTGACAGCATGTCACTTCCCACCAGCGCTGAAGATGCCGCAAGAACTCTCGCCCTGCGCTCCCCTGACCTGAGACCTGTCTGCAGCTGTGCGTTGTCATCTGGGGGAGCAGATGTGACCGGAGGAAAATGACTGACTGAAGCCTCATCCCCACCATACACGTGTCCCGGCTGATGACAGCTGCCCGGAGACGGCAGTCGTGTTTGCAAAGCCTCATGCTCTTTGCAACCCTCCTTCTCGGCTTCCACTTCAAGTGTCTGGCCAGCTCCTCACACAGCATATTGGAAACCGATCAGCCCTGCACACATGCAAGGCTGCAGTCTCAGTTGTTTCTGTCCACACAAAGCAGTGAAGCGGGGGACACAGTGATGGGATGGTCAACACAGCCCTGGGATTAAAAGGGGGGTTGTGGCCTTGACTTTACCACCATTGAGTCACAGGACTGTGGCTGAGTCAGCGTCAACTCTCCAGGCTTTGCTTTCCCCATCTGTGAAGTGGGGGGTGGTCCATCTTAGAAAGGTCCGTTCAGCTTGTTCAGCTCTGCAGTTCTGTGATGTTGTTTCGGCTAAAGGGATCGACAAACGAAACCCGTGTGATCTCCACGCAGGAGTCATTACGTGCAGGTAAGTGCCATGATTAGAGCCACGTTAGGCAACTTCCCCCCCACAGCTTGTGGGGGCTGCATACAGCGAAGGATGCGTTAGGGGGCCGTGGTCCCGCTCCCGACAAGAGGTAGCAAGAGTCCAGATGAAGGCCGTGGCAGCGGGAATGGAAGACAGAAACAGGGTTCCACGTTACAGGGGCGAATCAGTCCATTTGGTTCGATTCAAGAACAAAGCAGCTGTTACCACGTCGGTCAGACATGATGGCCTGTGGTTTACGGGGAGAGGCCACCTGGATGCACACAACGGACTTCAGCACACGCAGTGCGCTGCTGGGCCAGAAGGGGCGGCCCTGATCTAAACGCAGCGAGTCACCACCTCGGCGGTCGGAGGCAAACCCGCAGCTGCCCACACTCCCTTCTGTGGTGGAACAAAGGCCACAGGCGTTTGCAGAACCAGTTCCCGCTGTCCCTCTCCTCTGGCATTCATTCCTGCTTCTGTTTGTCCCAACGACATTTGCTCATCCTTCCTTACCTGCCAGGTGCAGAGAGAAACAGCGGTCGCTCAGCTCCCTGCTCAGTGGCAGGGGACACGGGCACGTTAAGCAGTTTATTAAGTTCCATGCGATGCCAGGGGCGTCTGGGAAAGCTTCCGTAGGGAAGGCAAATTTCTGCGCCGCTGAGGTCACCTGCCACACAGGGTCAAGGAGATCGGAGTGGGGGACAGAGCACGTGTTGTCACGCGGGATTCATTTCGCTGCAGGCACAGAAAGTGCCATGGGCAGTGGCTTCGACAAATAGGCCTTCAGTTGTCTCGCATAACAAGTGCTGAGGGTTTGGAGCAGGTCTGTACGTCATAGATGGAGACTTGTCAAACCAACACGGACCTCTTCCTGAAGGGCGTTACGAAGGAGGCTGGCGGGAGGAGGAGAGGGAGCCGACACGCGCAAACGGGGCAATGGCCTAAACCAACTGGCATTTCGGAAAGGCCGTCCTGGAGGCCAGGTGGGCAGCAGGCTGAAGGCCGTGCCGTGGGGAGGGAGGTCTGAGCGTGTGTGTGCGTCTGAGGCCGGGCGGCACGTGCGTGGCTTTGTTCTTCCCCGAATCTAACTGACGATTTCTTACACTTTTTAAAAGGGTAGTTTTGAGACCATCAACAAAACAGAGTCAACACAGTTAAAAGCAGCTAACGGGTAGATGTGCACGGTTATTAGCCAAGTTCTAGATTTAGTAACATCGGAGCAGTTTAGTAGGAAAGAAAGGTATGCTACTTAGCACGCTCCTACATTTCTAGAATAAACATGGAATGTTACTAAGATGTCTCACGAATAAGATCTAATGCTTTTGTGACATAATTTTATAGTTTTGTGTGGGTGATGGAATTTCAAGCACTTAGACCGCATGAAATCACTGCTAAGAAGTTCAGAGAGGACACTTCCCCAGACGGCTCTGCTCAGCACCAAGTATGCAAGATGGCCCGTGCGAGGTCCCCACGGCTGGGTGGGGGCAGACAGTGGATGAAAAGACGTCCCCTGTCGGAGTGGCTGACCACGTAAAAACTGCCAAATGACACTGGTTTATGGCAAACAACTGGGAAACGATGCAACATGCAACTCGTCTGAATGAATGAGAGGAAGTGGGTCACAATGAATATTATAAAACTAAACTGCAGAATCTCTCCTTTGCGTCTTCCTGTCCTCAACGTGTGGCCTGAGTCTTTGCCCCACGCTCCCTAACTGAACGGGCAGGTCACTCACTCTCTCGCTGCCCATTCTGTCCTTAGACACCACGCTACTGCAGCCACTGCCCAGGGGGGTCGAATGACTCGCAGGTTTCAACCCACCTCACTCCGGGGCGATGGGACAGGGCCTTCCGCCTGGAGCCTCTCTGCTCAGACACATGCCACCTACAAGTGTGGGGCTGCTGACGTCCCCTTCACCAGGGGAGGACAGAAGCCAAGGGATACATGCTTCTTCCTCTTTTAGTCCCCCAGACAGACAGCTCCGAGGTGCATAACGCTCGACAGAGGGTCCCAAAGACACCAGAATAAGGTGGTCATGATGGCGACCAATCCAATAAAACACGCTGTGTCAGCACTGCCCTGGAGATTAGAGGAGAGGTCGGGGTAGGAAAGGCACTGAAACCCTCTATGATCCCTGCACGTCAGGCTCACGTGCTTGAAGCTCAGAGAAGCCAGTGTAGGGTAGGGTCCCAAGGCTAAAAGTCTCCTTTACCTATGTCAAGGTCGCTACCTTCCCCCAATGAAAAAGACAGACATGACCAGTTATTCCCAAGAATCTTTGTGGAGGAAATGAGAACTTTTATATAATGGACACTAAAAAAAAAAACAAAACAAAACGAACAAACAAACAAACAAAACACACAGAAAATGGAAAACCGAAGAGACAGAATTTTGCAAAGATCTACATTGAGGGGAATAAAATTGAAATCTCCAATAAAGAATCCAGTGGTCAAATAGCTTTTAAAAGAAATTTGAAAAATTCTAGAACTGGACTTGTACCTCCACGCACACCCATTGCCTGGGTTCCTGAAAGGACGTAACTGAAGGAGCTTTCTCCTCTTTCACGAGGAGTCTCTGAGTTGCCAGGGGCCATTGCGACCTGCGTGACAGGGCAGGGACCTGACTGTCACAGGAGCTTCAGAAACTCTCGTGGAAATAGCCTTAGAAGAACTAGCAAGGCAGCGAGGTCTGCATTTTATTTGCCAGAAAGTAAAGTTCCACAAATGCCCCTTTCTAAATCTCTTACAAGCGGAACACCTGCTTCACTCATACAAATAAATTTCACCTTTTGGCTCGTTGAAAATTAAAGAGGCAAAATTAAATTTAAAATATGAGCATGTTAAAAGAAAGAAAAACAACAACAACAACCCAACAACTAAGAAAGAAAGACCCAGTTCAGGCTGCCACTAAAGACCAGGATGAGACTTTATAGGAAATTCTGGTGAAATTTTATGGGAGACTCATGTATGAAGCCCTGAAAACAAGGGTTTCCTATAACGAAAGTGATAGTCCAACTCTCCTAGCTCTAGAATACTATGGTGGCTGGGAGATAACTAACATTTTAGTTTAGGGAGACCCTGACAGTTGCTTTTTGTTCTTAGGATAAAATTGATGATGCAACTGGGAAAATGGCAAGAAAAATAATTGCACAAGAGGGTAAGATAAATCTCTAGAAAGAGACAACTCTTACCATCTCCCCAAGAAAACCCTATACAAAAGCCCCCAACACTCCAGGAGTCATCTCTTTTTCTGCCAAAGGGATTTTTATACCTTTCCTCTCTCCTAGGTGGCAGTGTGGCATAAAAAGACAATATCCCAGGACCCACTGTTTCAGGATTCAAAGAGCACTGAGATGAAAGGTTCTAGGAAAAATACTTAATAAGCGATCAGAACAGAGAACAATTCTTCTGTAGACAAAAGAGTGGTACTCACGGGCTCCACGTTATATGAAAAGAGAGCGTATTCTTTATCTGGAGATATTTCGTATCTGATGGCTCTTAGTGATTCCTACAACGAAAAAAAAAGAAGGATTTGAAAGAGTTACACACAACTCAGACTCTTGTGAAATTGTGCTTGCTGGTGCCGTTTTCAGAATTTGCTAACAAAATTAGTACGCAGCCAACTTGCTCAAGTCTGTTAAAAATGGCAATATCCTTTCTTTGTTAACTGAATACCATTCAGTTAAGTGATGCTTTTGCCCGTTTTATTCGTAGTTTTTCCAATTTCAACAAACGATTTCGGTATCCTTACTGACCTTTTTTTTCCTACGTATTATATCAATTACCCAGAGAGGCTTGTGGGAATCTCCAGTTACAACTGTGGATTTGCCCATTTCTGCTTTTAACACTTCAAATCTTATAGCTCTATTGCTGGTTGCATACCTTCAGGATTCGTATGTCTTCTTAATAAACAGACTCCTTTGTCATTATGAAGTATTTCTTTTCATTTCTGGTAATGGTCCTCGTGCTGTGGTCTACTTTGGGTGATAGTAACATGACCATTCAAGCTTTACGTCGGTTAGTATTTGGATGGTTCATCTTTTTACACTCACTCACTTTTAACAGATGACTTTATGTTTAACATAGAGACCACAGATGGTTTATAATTGGGTCTTGCTTTTTAAAACTAATGCCCAAATCCTCCTCCAGGAGGAGTAAGGGGAACTTGTGGACACAATGAATGTGTGACCATAAGGAAAATCTGCCCTTAACAGTGCACTTAGCTTCCACTCCAAAGTGTGTAAGGTTTCTGCCCCTGTGTATACACGCTCAACAAAGTTTAACACATTTCAAAGATTTCATGTGCATATGTTTATGTTTTTTTATGTCAATGTTTAGAGTATGAGCAAAGCTTCAGAAGTCTTAGATGAGGTTATATTAAGAGGCATGAACATATTTCACCATAGTTAAGGGATCCTTTTATAAAAAGATGGATGTATTTCTCAGGAGTAGTTAATTCATTTTACATACGTTTCCACCAAAAGTCTACTTACACGTGGACTATATTTATCATTCTGGCACCTGTCATTCTATTATGTACTCCCAACTTTTCACCAGGTATAAACTTTCTTACTTACTCTAAAGAAATTCATTTTAATTTCTCAATGTGTAGGTATGTGGCCAATACTTCTCTAAGATTTTTAAGTTCTTTATTTTATTTTTGAAAGATGTTTTTTTGCGGCATATAGAATTCTAGGTTGACAGTTTTATTTTTCTCCCACTCCACTGTCTTCTGGATTGCACAGTGTCTGGTGAAGGGTCTGCTGTCATTCTTCTGTTTGTTTTTCTGTAGATAATATGTCTCTTTCCTTTGGCTGCCTTTGGGTTCTATTTTTCACTGGTTTTCAAAACTTTATGATGTGCTTTGGTGTGGCTCTCTCTCTGTTTCTATGCTCAGAGTTTTACTGAGTTCCTGTATCAAATTTGGTATAAATGCAGTCATTATTTCTTTAAAAGTTTGTTTTGCCTTCTTTACCTTCTTCTCCTTCTGGGGCTTTACCAGCAAGTATATCCGTCCACCTTATATTGTCCAACAAGTCACTGAGGCTCTGATCAAGATTTTTTTTTTAAGTCTTCCTTCCTCTCTACTCCTCACCGTCTCATTGCACATGGTTCCTCTATTGCAGAACACACGTATTTCATTGAAACAGTTACTTCTTTCAGATCTAGACCGAAAACTACCCAAGAATTAAAACTGCATTTTATCAATCCTGGTGTCCACTCCCCTACCTCGTGCAGGCCCGGGCCTTGCTTGGAGAAGACACTCATTTAATGTCAAATGACAGTCCAGGTGTGACAAAAAGAATTACATCAGAGCTCCCTTGACCTACAAAGAGCAGCGAGTTTGGGGCCAGAAAGATTAAGCTGCTACTTTGTATCTTTTCCGGTCTGCTACAGACATAGGTATAGAATATTCTACTCACCTACTTAGAAAATTAAAAACAGAGTAGCTTATGAAATAAAAATTAGAATAAAAATAAGCAAAAAAACCTTGTTTTTAAATAAGAGAAGTACGAAAAGAGAGGAGGAAGAGAGAAATAAGGAAAAGAAAGAAAAAAGGAGAAAAAAGAAAGATCATCAGAGACATAAGGGGAAACAAACCCACAGGGACGAAGAGGGTGAACAGAATCAGATGCAGACGTAAGGACAGTGTGCGCCATGGCTTTTTACAGGATTCTTGCCACAACGCTGACGCTGTATGCCAAGTTTTGGTTCCTGGAATAAGGGGGTTTGAAACACCAAGGTCGGTCTGGTTAGAAGTCAGCACATGTGGCCACTGTGGGGACCGACCAGCTGCCACCTGCTCCACCGGCCACGTTTTGCCGTCTGTGAGAACACGAGGCCTTTCTGCTGCCAGATCTTCCTATCTTTTCAAGGGAAGCCAGAAATCTGGATTGGAATTTGTCAAAAAACCAATGTGTGGGCTAAACAAACAGTCCAGTGGGCACTGTGGGTGTCAGCGTTTGCCCTCTGGACTACACACAGGAACATAGCTTTTCCGCCAAGGTTTGACATGTGTGCCAAGCGCTCTCAGCCTCGGATGGGAGAGCTTGCTGGACACGCCGCCCGCTCCGGCCTTAGATGCTGAGCCGGTTGTAGGCCTGGTGGCAGGGGCGTGTCAGCCCAGGAATGCAAATGGGACAGAGCCCACGGCCGTTTCCCACCTGGTGGGCAGCAGATGGGAGGACACCTACGCCATCGCACATGGGCTCTGGGGAGGACAGACGGGGCGGGGAGGCCAGGAAGGCGGGCTGCTTCCCCCTCCAAACGTGAGAATGTGAGCACGTGAAGCACTGGATGGAAATTAAATGACGTAGAATGAAGTGAACAGTAAAAGGCCCACACACTGGACAGAGTATAATAAACAAAAAAGTGGTTGCAAGCATTCATCTCAGCCCAGCCCTGGACTTGCTCTGCAGCATTCTCTCCTTGATTCTGGAATGGGTCTAATAATACTTGTAATTATGTCCATCTCTGTGAGGAGGCAGAATTCATTAATTTTCAGAGACAGATAAAAATTCAAATTCCGCAGTCTAATGATTATATAAAATCAAAGGAAGTCATAAACTAGAGAAACAAGACTTTACTTAAATGCTAATTTAGTATTTTAAATATATAATTAAAACAAGTAGATGAGTAATTAAAACAAATATAGACATAAAAAGTGAGAAAAACTGACATATGCATAACAAAAGGATGTCTTTTTTTTTTTTCAGTTCACTTGTTTTCCCTTCTAAGTATTTCCAGCAATTGTCTTACATATTCATCATTGGAGGAAGTCTAATCTCTTAGAAACACGAGGTTGAATTTTTAAAAATGTGATTACAGTTATTGACTAAATGGCATTGAAACAGCCATTATGGAAATCACCAAACTAGAAAATAACATACAAAATTTTACCACCCACCAAGATGAACTATTTTCATAGTTCAATGTTCACTGTCAACCTTTTCAATACACATAGACGCTATTTACAGTTAATTAAAGTGTACAGATAATACTGCATTCTGTGTTAATTTAATATAATATCATAACTGTTTAATATTACTATATAGTTTTCATAACTAGTATTTTAACAGCTACATCATATGTCATCTATTTTTATTTACTTATCTTATTTCGCTAGCTTTAGGTTTTTTAAAAAAACTTTTTAGATTATTTACTTATGAAAAAGTCCCTAGAGTGAGTCAAAATGAGTAAATATTTTTACTAATCTTGAATGTCTTGCTAAGTTGCTATCCAAACACCTGGGCCAATTTAAATGACACAATGAATGACTGTATCAGTCTTACCACTTCCTGTCACCACTGGTATTACCAATAAAAGGGGCACATAAAGTATCAATATCACAGGTCAATACTGTGGATATTCTGAACGGGTCTGTTAGGTCAACAGCCCTAAATGTGAACGTCCGGCCAAAGTTTTGCTTGTGGGCCTTCTTGGTTTCCTCCTCTGAGCAAAGAAGGGTTTGACTGATGTCATCTTCAGAGACTATTCCACTGTTAGACTTCAAATGTCTAATTCTCAAGCGAAAGCTAAACACTTCATCCTTGTGAGAATTTTGTTTTGGAAGAATTGGAGAAATGATGCTAAGTTCCTAAAAGAATTACAGTCCCTGTGAAATCTAATTGAGGTTAGCAGAATGTAGTAAGTCCATTTTAAATGCACTTCTACTGGAAAGAGAGAGATAGATGATATATATCTAAGAGAGAGAGAGAGAGAGAGAGAGAGAGAGAGAGAGAGAGAGAGGGAGAGAGAATGAGAAGGAGGAAGGGAGGAAGGAGACAGGCAGAGAGTCCCGCAGAAGAGCGATGCTCGACAGAGGAAGGGAGGGAAGGAGTCAGTATTCTCCTCAGTGGAGAAAAGATTCATGAGACTTTTCAGGAACCAGACAGCTATTGTTCAAACATCCAAAGACCCAATTTGAGCATGAGATGTATTAATTGTTTCATTTTACAGGGGAAAAAAATGGGACACATAATATAACAAAGACCTCTCATAATTTGTTACTTTGTGGACAAGAGAGTCTTCCAGGAGCATAAAAATAAAACGCCTTGTTTGACATTTAAATTATGTTAAAAATGAGAGTAACGTATAATGTCCCGGAATGCTTGGGATATCAAACACTGTCATTCAAGCAAAAGTTAGGTTGTTTTCTTCTTTTCTCTTTATTTGCAGAAATCTGAGAGTGCCCCTTGCTGTAATGACCACCTTGGAAGGAAGGCCCCGCCTGGCTCTGGAAGCCCAGCCCCCCCCAACTCCTATAGGGGAGGGGCCCCAATCCAGGCCGTGGGGACTCCGCCATCTGCTGCACTGACCGGGCCACCTGTGTGGTCCTGCTAGAAGCCCCTGAGCTGCTCCAGCTCTGGCCCCGCCTACCACTCTGGAACCACAGGTGACTTATGCCCACATGGCAGCAGGCTGCGAGTGCTCACACAGACCTTACAACGGTCCTGAGAGGTAGGCAGGTGGGGTTCACAGCCCACACACAACCGCTAGGTCCTGTCCCTACTGAGCAGGGCGCAGTTCACACTTGGGGGGGCAGGCCCCCAGATCACACCCTCGTGCTGAGCGCCCATCCAGTGATCTTAAAAGTTTTCCTGCTGGACTGGCCTAGTGTTTGCATTCACTGGCATCCCTTCCATTGATCCAGTCCAGGAAAGAGCCGGTCTTGAAAGCCCAGGAGCCAAGAGGAAGCTGAAGGCAAGGGGTTTGGATCCCCTCACGTGACCTTGTGTGGGAAATGGCTTTCGTAGCGGCCAGGGAAAGAGACTGAGGTTAGAGGTCAAGGTCGTAGGGAAAATTCTAAAATTCTGCTGGTCACCACATTGATGGCTTTGTTCCCCTGCCCCTGGTTTCGGGGTGTTTTACTGGCCCACTGCAGCGAGCCTCATGTGTACACACAGCTCTTTTCCCGAGACTGCCTTTCAATAATCTGAAAGCTTTTGGACTTCAAATCAGAAGAGGCCACCCGGGGCGTCATCAGAGAGGTAAGAGGACAGAACGCTATGCTGAAGAGCCAGTGCTGTCACCCTCCCCGGGGGCAGGGGGCCCTTCATGACACCATGCTTCTTTCTCATGAAGAAGAGAGGAGACAGACATTCCATGGCGGGGTCCTGCAGAAGAGGCACGCTCGAGGCTGGTGGGAGGAATTGCCAGAAGTTTACAGGACAGCGTGGCCCGGCAGAACTTCGGTCCAGAGCTCTGATGCTCTAAAGGAGGATACAGGCCCCTAAAAGACACTTCCTCTTTGTCCCCCTTCTGAAGTCTGTTTATGGAGGCGCATAAATGCAGCTTTGAGACCAGAATAAACGCAACATGATCGTGAATAGTATTGACCAGACTGTACACATTGGGTGCTTAATAAACGTCTGTACTGTGAGTGAATACATCACGTTTTAAGAACAAGGCTGCCGGTTTGCAAGACGAGGTCCTGCTTTCTGCTGTGCCTGACGCGGTTTGTGAAGTGGCCTTATTACTTGGCGAGCACAACTTCAGTTGGAATATATGATCTGTCACAGCTATTGATCAGAGAAAGCGAAGGCAGCCCCTGGTCGCGTATTTCCTGGCTAAGTGCAGCTGTATGCACAGCGCCCTGCATCCACTAAACTGTCATCCTCCCGGGAAACACTGATAACGTCCCGACATTAAAAGGCACTTACCCTCAGCCACAGTCTGATCATTTTCTCCTCTCGATTAATATTAGAAAACCATTTGTGCAACTTCAGTATTTTTAAGTGGGTTGAATCTGATTTTCGTCGAGGAGTAATTCTACCAAGGATGATTTTTTTTTTAACTGCAAAAATGCAGGCACTTTCATTGTGTCTGGGTCTTACTTTGCAGACTACAATTTAATGCTATGAAGCTATTGTTCTGGAAACTACGCCATAATGCCATCTTGCTAGGCCTACCTGCCCCCAGCAAACAGTCTCTCTAGAGGGCAGGGTTCATTCGATCCTAAACCTCACCCAATTTTTATTTAAAAGAAAAAGGCATTGCCACACCAAAAAGGAACGCAAGGTATTTAAACAGCGAGTGAAATGTGCTTGAGGAGGGAAAGGAAGGTGGAGCAGCGTTTGTACACGTCTGGGATGGGGTGGCAGGCACAAACATGGAGCCATCCTGCCTGGGACCCGCCCGACCCTCACCCCGTCCCCGAGAAGCTGATTCACTCACTCTGGGCTCCTCACCTGTAAAACCAGGAGCCACCCTAATCCCCAGATTATAGAGTTCTGGGATTCCTAAGTTTCTGACTCGCCCCAGAGGCGTGTCGCGAGCGTTCTGATTCGGAATCTGCCTTCAGTGTACCGGACAGGGACAGCACGTGGCCACCGCCCTGACCGGGAGAGGTGCTCCTTCTAGAAGCCGGCATGAATACATCATATGTACAAAAAAGTTACCTCTCTTTAAATTGATTTTGGCCACGGAACTTCAGTCGATGTGTTTAGTAAACACTTTAATTGTACACAAACCCCAAATCTTAATGCCATTTGAATCTTTGGGAAAAAACAGGTTTTCCCAGATGGCAGAGCAGTGACATCCCTAAGGACCCAGTGTCCACTTTCAAACAAAAACGTCACTTCCTGACATCAGAGTAAGTACAGTTAGTGCCCAGGTTAATATTCCCTGTGCCTGGAGATGAGTTATTTTTTTTTGTTGTTTCAGGTGTACAAAGAATGCACTAGAGACCGAGCAAGTCCTCCAGACCGTTTCCCACGCATTACCGGAATTGTCCTGAAACCGGGTAAAGCCTTGGGACTTGAGCTTTCAGTTACTTATGATCTGCACCATTTGCTTCCCGCACCTGTACAGAAATTTCCCGAACACTGAAAGACACTGGGCTTTCATCTTATTAACTTAGTGTGGTTTCTGTTTCATATTATCTGTCATTGCTCAGCCTGTAGTGTTACAAGTTCATTGCCTCTGCTTGGCTCTACGGAGAGTTGAAACCCAAAGTCATTTTCTGCTTTATTGACTTAGTGGAATGAACACTGAAATTATCCCAGTCATTAAAGAGAGTACTTACAATTTTTTTGCCTTCTATTAACACCGTGGAAGTATTTGTTTCAACATTCCGCAGTATCACACTTCCTTTCTGTTCTCTGTAGATGAATTCTTTATCTACAAGAGAGGAAATAAAAAGAGAAGCATGAAACGTGAAGGGGCTCAGAAGTCTTTGAAGGACATTTATGCAAAATGAAGGGACCACTTCTGAAAAAAACATGCCCTGCATTTCATCAAAGGGTCCTTTAAATGTGGTGAAATATATTCAGCTCCTTTAACCTCTTGGGAAGCTTCTCTCGGAATCTTATCTCCTGTTCTACACACTGACATACAAAGCACAAGGACATACACTCACTACATCTTTAGAATATTCTAGACCTTTCTTCAGTAGCACACACAGAGTGGATACTGGGAGCAGACTAAGAACCTGCTCCCATAAAGGTTAGAAGAGAAGGGGACGAATGTCTTATATCTGAAATTTCGGGGCAAAATCTGTCTGTCTGTCTGTCTATCTATCTATGCATCTATCTATCTACATCCATATCTTGCAAAATTGTTTTCATTTTGTTCACAGACTCCCTTTGCCATTCCTGGAGGAACTGGCAGTTCTGCTGTCACAAATATATTTGAATCCTCAGTGACACTGGTCCTTTGTATAATCGACTGAGATTTCGAATATCCCCTTAGAAAACTAATCAACCACTTACACTGACTAGTATGTCAGTAGAGGGATGTAGGTGCGTGTGTCCGTGCGTGCGTGCGTGTGTGCATGCGTGTGTGTACACGCTGCGATAGAAAGCGTAAACTTTCTGAAGACAGCATTGTTGGAGGAGAGGCAGGGCACATGATGGGAAGAAGAAAAAATACCATCTTCCTGGGCAAACGTGGTAACACTGACGCAGTCTGATGGGAAAGGCATTTCACACTACAACGAAGAACACTGTGCAGCCCGATTCACTCAAATGCTATTATCATTTCTATTCTTTCTTTTTTATGCGTTTCTTCTAGTTGCCTTGGCTTTACTTTTCTTTTTCTAGTTTGTTCAGGTGGAAGCTTAGCTCTTTGGTTTCACTTTCCATCTTTTCGAACAAGAACTATTAAAGCTAAAAATATCCCTCTGTGGATGATGTTAGCTACATCTCACAAATTTTGATAGGCTGAATTACATTATTATTCAGTTCAAAGTCTTTCTAATTTTCCCTGTAATGTCTGTTTGGCTGGATGAATATTTAGAAATATGTTGTTTAATTTCCAAGTTACGTACAGTTATTCTGGCCCTCTCATTTTTATTGATTATTTTTTATTAGTTTCAGGTGTACAAAACAATGTAATAGACATTTACACCCCTCACAATCTACATCCCTCCCCCCTGACATCGTATGTAGCTGTTACAGTTCCATTGACTCTCTTCCCTACGCTGTGCTCCACATCCTGTGACTATATCTATATATTAAATTATAGTTGACATTCAATATTATTCAGCTTCAGCTTCAGGTGTACAGCTTTGTAATTTAAATTCACTGGATCAAAGAATACCCTTTACATGATTTCAGCCTTTTATAACTCATTCAGACATTTTTGTGGCCCACGATATGGTCTGTTCTGGTAAAAGTACCATATGCAAGTTTAATGAAATTATTGAGATGGCTGGGTTGGGTCCATCTTTTTGGGGGTGTTGTTTTCTACTTGTTCCCTCTGCTTCTTGTTTCCCCCTTTCTTGTTTCCCGGCTTTCATTTTGTTGTTGAATATTTTTAGAGTTTTAATTTCCCTATTTGTAGCTGTATTCCTTTGCATTTTTTTAGTAGTTGCCCTAGGGATGATAATAGATACTCTTACCTTTTCACAGTCTACAAAGAGTTAATAATGTACTGCTTGTCATTAAATATGGAACCTATCAATTTCCAGGTCCCTGTCCAGTCACACGCGATCATGATTATGTGTATTACATCAACATACTTTATACATTCTACAAGACAATGCTATAATCATTACTTATGACAGTATAGAGTTTATAAAGAGAGTAAGAAGAAAAAATCAAAAAGAAAAAATGTTTTTTGCATTTACCCACTATTAACCATTTCGGATGCTTTTTATTCATTATCAAGGACCTGAGTTTCCATTGGATACCATTTTCCCAGTTGGTGAAGAACTTTCTTTAGGATTTCTGGTTGCATGGATCTATTAGCAACCAATTGTTTCACCTTGGTTGTATCTGAAAATGTCTTCAATTAACCTTCATTCTTGAAGGACACGTTCTCTTAACAGAGATTTCTAGGTTGACAGTTTTAGTTTTTCCTTTAGGCATTTTGAAATTTTTTTCTACTCTCTTCTGGTCACCATGGTTTCTGATGAGAAGTCAGCTATTAATTAAATTATTTCCTTGCCTGTTATTCCCATGCATTTTTCTTTTGCTGCTTTCAAGATTTATTTGCTGTCTTTGGTTTCCAACAGTTTGGCTACGAAGACTTTATACTGGGATTCTCTGTGTTTATTTTATTTGATGCTTCCTGGCATCTTGTAGTTGCCAATTTATGTTTCCATCAAATCTTTAGCTATTAATTTGCCAAATGTATTTTCTACTTCTTTATCCATCCCCCCTCCTGGGGGTCCAAGTGCACCTTCGTTAAATTAACCATGTTGGCTGTTATTAAATTGCCTCTTTCATAGCTAATTGTTTTTATCTGCTTGACTTTCCCATCAAGTAAGAACCTGATGTTGAAATTCTGAAATCAAAGACAAATCAAGAACGTAATGTTAAAATCCATCATGATGGATTGATTAATTCTCTCCTGCAGATCCCCTAAATTGTGTTTTACATATTTTGACTATTTTACTAGATAAATGCAAGTTCAGAATTTTCAATATCTTCCTGGTGATCTGCAATTTGTATTATTTAACTACATTTTGCTGTTTAAAAACTGATTTCTGGTTTGTAGACTAGGTAAGATACAGCTTGTATTTCTCATGTGACAATTCCAGGGGATAATAATATATGTAGTACATACAATGTGCTTAGTTACAGCGGCGCCTGGCTCAAGGTCAGCTGTCGGGACACGTCGGCTGCTCCCGTTATCACAGCGGAAGAGGTGGCGTCATCTCTGTCACCTTTTTGTCTCTCATCTTCAGTATCCCACCCCTCGCCTCCTGAAGCCTTCAGGAACCATCTCCTACTGCTCACTCCCAGTGTCCTGTCCTGACCTTCCCCATGGACTCCAAGGGGACTCTCTCCCTTAGCTCCATTCTCTATGCAAACAAGCCCACACTTCTTTTTAAAAAACTTTTCTTTTTCTTTTTCTGGCTCCTTTGGCAGAGATTACTTTGGCCAAACTCCTTCGTCTGACACTCAAGCTCCTTTGTGTTCCCCGGGGTCGGTCTTCCCTTTTAATTTGCTGTCCCCTCCCCCTCCATTAAGCATCCTGAGCACTGCCGTGTATTTTACAACTCCAGCGAGGTCTCTCCCTTGTGACGTTCCCATGCCCCCACCGGGCAGAACGAAGCCCTCTCTGCTCGTGCCCCACACTCTATGCACCTGTTTCACGCTCATCGCAGCATCACAGCACGTTAGCTGTCTGTCTGTCTGTGACCACTCTGCTTCCCCCACTAGCGTGCCTGCCTGTCAAGGGAAGAGGCCACCCCTTGCTGATTTTCTATCTCTAACGTCATGACTGATATGGAATGAGGTGCTAAAAGTAATGCCGGATGCATTTAATGAACTAATACTATCACTAGTCTGAGTCACGAATGACCCAATGTCCACGGGGAACACAAAGCAGAGCCAAGGTGGGAGGGGGGCTGCCCCGGGCTGAGGGGGGCCCATCAAAGGTGAAGTGAGAGGACGCAGGGCTGGAGGTGGTGGTTTTCTCAAAGCACAGCTTCAGTGCCTCTTCATGAGCCTGTGGCAGCTACTTTGTCCCTGTCACTGACACGCAACAAGGTGTGAAGAGGGGAGTGCCACGGCCATTTGAAGGCTGTGAGGATGGGGGTATAAAACGGAAGTCGGGCTCAGTGGGATTCTAGGAAATACAGAGTCTGAGGGGCTTAAGGAAAGATTTCCTAAAGAAAATCTTGCCTAGCACCACCCACTGCTAGTTATTTTTCATATGCCAAATATGCAGTACTCTGCATTTAAAATATGTCATTCATTTAATTGTTCTGTGTGCTTTAGTAATCCTTCAAAACTGGAAATACAAATAAGTTGCATTGGTAGCTAGCACAAGAAAAACGTTTACTTTTCATTTTATTTTGTTTCTGTAAACTGTGATATAAAAATATATAGCAAGGTGACAAATTATTTTTTTTACTCTTCCCGAAATAAGATAAAATTGCAGTCATTTACCCTGAGTGTCATATATCAGCTGAATCTATGTGGGACTTATTTTTGCTCGACAATAATGCATTTTTTAGAAAGCTTTCAAAGGTCTCACCCATGATGACAATTTTAAAAATGCGGTGGCATTTTATGGTACTATAGATTTCTTAACAATTGAGATAATTTAGCTGTGGTTGGTTTTGAAGAGTTTATTAGTCCTTGATTATATAAATTATCCCAAAGAATCTTTGCATATGAATAGATTTTAATATTTGAAACAAACAATGCACATAATAAATGGAGTAAATTTGATTTTTCTCATGATTATCTCCTTTTAATTTTAAATTACTGCTAATAGAAACAATGTCCCATTATTGCTTCTTTTCTTTTCTTCTCAGATATAATTCACTTGTATTCACGTATGTCCTGACAACACCCAGCATGCACTACAGTTCCTAAAACCGTCAACATCCATAGATGGTCATAAGATATGAAACCTGATTTGTAATCCCTACCATCCACACTGCAGTCTAGAAATACCATTTTGTACCAAAGGAAGTCAGGGTTCCTTCTGTAAATGGCTGATTCCAGGTCTGGGACCAGAACTATATCAGATACCAAGGAAGGTGGTGCCAAGGTCTGTTAGGGCCACGTCAAAATGACTCAGAAACCGAGTTGCAGAGGCTCCCACTGACAAGATGGGACATTTAGAGCGTCAACAAGAATAACTGCCATGGATTAAAGCTCATTAACTATGTATAAATTCATGAACTTAAAACGATACTCACATTTTAAGTTCATGAATTTATGAAGGAACAACTAATTAAATTGGTCATCATTGGAGGATGCTTGTAAGTCAACATATTACTTAAAAATTGGTAAAGAAAAAGGAAAGCATCAATTCCCCTTCTTTCCTGCGCAAACTGTATCACTGGGGGGAAGTTTCATCTTAGAGAACCAGTCAGGGCGTGAAAGGGTTGATGGAGTTAGCACGTCCCCTTCCCGCAGCGCCTGGTGAGTCAAACATCCATCACCAAGGGCTGCGACCCCACACGATGAGAGAGTTGGCATTGACGCCTCCTCAAGGAGGAAAGTGATTTGGTTCTAACCCCACGGCAGCGTTTCCTCAGCCAGGTTACCTTATCTCTCAGCCTCTTATTTCAATATGAAAATGCCTTATTTTTCTGAAAGGGTAACTGTGCTCATTCACTGATATCAGCCATAAAGAGACATTTTGAAAGAGAAAAAGAAGGAAGAAGTGAAGTTGCATAAACAGGTATAAGATGCTGCCTCCACCAGTAGCGCTCAGGTCTCTGAAGAGGAGAAATGGTTTCGTCTTTCTGCCTCACTTTCATCTACTATTTTATTTGTAAGGGAAGGAATGTTACGAATCACATTCTCAGAGAACTTTGGGTGGGATCTGTGAAAAAGCTTGCCTCTGCACGACTCTCATCCTTCTGAGTTAAAAGCAAACAAAATAACTCAAAAAGCAGCAGGCAGTCTGGTATACAGAATGAAGACAGTCATTTGATGAAACAATGCTGTCTGTTCCCTGGGGTGGGAAATCAGAGCAACGACGATTGGAGGGTCTTTCCTTGCCCAGGGTAGAAGGCAGGCGCCCCTTGGAGGACTCATCACCCCTCAGACCTGTCAAGCCTCTGAGCGCGGGGTTAAGGCATGGACACTAGGTAGTTAGAGCTGTTGCTTTCAGAGCGGATTTGGTGCGTGTAAGAAATGGGACGACAGAGGCATATCTGTGCCGTGGTGTGTGGCTGCCTGGTCTGCCCGCGTGGGAAGAGCCTGAAGCCTTGTTCGGTGGCACAGCCCACCGCAGTGCCCCCACCTGCCCAGACCCCTCCTCCAGGTGAGTACCTGGCAGTCTGCCCGAAGCATCATTCGCCTACATCCGCTTCTGTCTCAGGACTGGCTCTGACCAGAGAGCTCTGGCTCTGACCTGTGGAGACTTTGCTGGGATTATTAGAGCGAGGCCAGTCAATTCAGAAAAAGGCTTTCTTCCCCTACCTTCAACTCCAGGGAATTACAAAGTCAATTTCCTCCCTTAAACAATATCTTTCTGCCTTATTTATTCTACAGAACAGAATGACATCAACCAGATCAACATTAGTAACTCTCCTGTGGGTGTGTGCGCACACTCACACACACACATGTAAACACACACACCACTGGAATATTAATCAGCCTTGAAAAGGAAGGAAATTCTGACACCTGCTACAACATGGATGAACTCTGAGGACATTATACCAAGTGGAAGAAGCCAGTCACAAAAGGACAAATACTGTGTGATTCCACTTATGTGAGAATCTAAAGTGGTCAAATTCATAGAGACAGGAAGTAGAGGGTGGGGGCCAGGGCCTGGAAAGGGGGGGGTGGGGAGTGCTTGTTTAACGGACACAGTTTCATTTTGGGAAGAGAAAATTCTGGAGATGGACGGTGGGTACGGTTATGTAACAATGTGATTATACTGAATGCCTCGAAACTGTACACGTAAAAAGGTTAAAATGGTAAATTTTGTATTACAGATATTTTACAGCAATTGAAGAAAAAGTTCCTGGGACAGAGAAATGGGTTTGACGTAGAGTACGGCCAAAACAGCGGGTCTCACCAAGTGCATCGCTGTTATTCAACCTCTTCTTTTCTTGCTTTCCTCCAGACCCAAATGTACGGCTTTGGAAATCATGGGTTCTTCACACAATTCAGCATGAAAAGAACTACTTCTGCTAATTTAAGAAAGATCCTACAGATCTATTAAGATCCATCGTATGGCCTGTGGCCTCACAAATTGCCACTAAAGTACGTGTCCTCGTGTGTCATGTAACGACGGGCATCTCAACAGCTACAACTGGTTCTGTCCTCCCAAAACGTATCAGCTAACAGAGGAGACTGTGCAGCCCACAGTCTGCAAACCACAGGGTATTTGTACCGCATGACGTCATCGATGCTTGACAGGAACTTGTCACTGCCAAGGGAGGTGACCTCAGCCGCCCACTGCTGGGATCTCCGTGTAACGTCAGGTTTCATTTGTAGGACACAGTGGCCGGGCGCTGAGGTTCCACTCAGCTTCCTGCCCTCATCTCCATCCCCTTCTCTGGGGGGGTCGTTACTGCCACAAAAGGGAGAACCTCACTGCAGTGTAAACGGGGAGGAAATGGTTATTTTTAGCTTATAATTCTCTCTTCTTCACCCATGAGGAAGGCACTTGAACAGTCAGAGCTTTAGCGATGTGGCGTTATGCCTGGAAGCTACCAAGTGTGAAGGAAAAATGACTAATAGAATTACCAGTGCTTCTATCACGAAAAATAATACAACCTCCCCTAAAGCACCTTATGCGACATTCCATATCAAAGTACAAGGGGCGCTGGGGCTTGCCAGGAACAGAGAACAAAAAATGTCATTTCTGTGATAGGATTATCTGAAAGCCAAAATAGACTTCATAATGCCGTTACAAAGACTCTCTCAGATTTAAAAGCTTTTTCCATTAACTGGGCAAAGTAAAACACAATTATGCTTAAAAGTGTACACAGTTTAGAAGAAAAATGTATGATGTTTATATATTGAGTGCAGTGACTTTAGGAAAAAAAACACCCAGCTTTCTGGCAAAGACCTCAATGACTTTTAACTTTTATCATTAGTCACGGGACCAATTTTATGGGTGGATTCCAGTCTCATGGAGAATCACGGACATGGTCACATGACAGTTTATGGCACGCGTCAGTCTAGCACAAACCTACAGGACTGCATTGTGTTAATAATTTAAACGTCTTAACAAATTCTATTTGCATCATGTACGTCACGCGGACAATTACATTACCAAGTAATGTTTGACCCAATCAATCTCACTTGGAAATGTAAAAGCTATTAAAACAACACTATAGCAGGATGCTAAGAGGTTCGCTACAAAAAGTTAGGGAAATGGAGCATTTGTATGGCCTACAATTCAGTGACACCAGGGTACACTTTACAAGATACACTGTGTATTTATGAATCTGTTCTAGAATTTTGCCTATTTTTACCCTTTTTGACGATGAGCGCGATACTTTTCTTTCCCCCCAGCCTTTGATCTCCTCTCTCACGGGCTGTACATCCTTCTAGACTATTTACAATGGTTTTGTAATTTCCTTGACAAGGTGGGTACTGTCAGTTAGGAAGCACATATCTGACTTCTGAACCAAACGTCAGTGACACAAACCAGGCTCCTTTACACCTGCCCTGACTTCTCAAACACATGCTCCAGCCTTTTCATTCCGCCTCCAGCGCCAGGAAGAGGTGCGTCCAAACTCCTTTCGGACCTGACTATTATCAAGTGCTTAGGCAGAGACAAGGGTTCAGGTATAACAAGATCGGCCTCAGTGCCTGAGATTGGGGTAGAGGGACTTCATGAAGGGGTGGTCCCCACAGATGCCCCACGTTGGGAAGCGAGAGTCAGGCTAAGGGCTGGGCAGGGAGGGAGCAGAGATGAGCGGGCACCTGTGCCCATGAGCAGCAGCTCACACAGGTGACCTGCCCTCTGCACACAAAGGTAAGAACTAACCAGACAGCAGCTCAAAGCTCCTGTCTAAGATTTGTAATCTGAGGCTCTTTCAATTGAACGGAATGGGGAAGGGCAGTAATTGCTACCTTCTCCAAGATTTTAAGAACTGTCAAGAAAGAGTCACATGGATTCTGAGTTGCTTCAAAAGAAATAATTAGGCCTAAAGATAGAGACTCTTAGGGATACATTTTTGATTAATATTATAAAGAACTACCTGACAATCAGGGCAGGCTTTCAGAGTCACTGCGCTGCCCTGCGTGGGACGTTCAGACACAGCCTGGGGGAGCACAGCCAGGGATCGTGGACAGATTTCGCCACTGGATGGTGGCTGACGACATGCCATCAACCCGTCCCCACCCTGCTTCTGCCTGCTGTCCCCACACACGGATGGACCAGTGTCCACAGCAGCCCTACTACAGAACACACAAAGGGCCCTGCAAAGACACATTCCAGAATTCCTTCACGGTCTCATTTCATCATGTCTACCGAGTCTCTGACGACTGACACGTCTCTGGATGTCACAAATTCCCTTTGACTTTAAATGTACTATGTTTTTTTGGAATCTCTTAATTTCGTTATACTTTCTGAATATTCTCCAGTTGCACCAAGCTCATTTATTAAAACTTCCTTGTCATTTCATAAGTACCAAGGGCCTTTAATCACTCAACCTAAAGTGCTTTTCATTATGAAGGGCATACAGTTGGTATTTAATACACTGAATGGTCATCAAAGAAAAAAGTGCCGTAGGAGATTAGCTAATACATTTTGTTCACTTGAAAGCCAATTTCTGTATCTGCTGGAGACTCTGGCAAACCCCAAATGCCCCAGGCCTAGAAAAGCACGGTATAATACTTCTGGCTGCCAGAGGGACTTTCTAGGGAAATTGTCCCCATCTTTGTAAATCAATTACTAGTAGGAAGGGAAGATGTGTGAGTACACATTAATTATGCTCCTAGCTGAAAGAGCAGCAGGAAACGGCGATAATGCTCCTCCACGACCACACCAACCAGCTCCTAGGAAGGGGAGCGCTGTGCTTCTTCCATCCTAAATACACGTCTTTATTTCAAGAGAAAAGAAAACCGTTTTTCTCTTTTAGGCATTGTGGGGGAGCAGCTGTTATACGCTTTTAGCATTCTATACAGAAAAGAATAAAAGAAAAATGGCCTTTAAAGTGGTTATTTGGAGGAATTTAGCTAAATACCGAGTATCACACTAATCTGATACAGTGAATAAGAAAACAAGACAGCATGCATCTAACTATTCAAAAGATATTCTCTCTCAAAGCATCAGCCATTTCAGCACTACAGGGTAAATGTGCCAATGCAACTCCTTTGCAGGTAATTGTATTGTTATGTGTCATGAAACACTAAAAATGTCAGAAATATGGGTTTCAATCTACTCAAACCTCAGCCCCACAGACACATTGCTCCTAGTAGCACAGAAAAGGGCAAGCATCTTGATCTTCCCTGAGAATTCTTGAAAGCACCGATGGGGAACAAGCACCTTTTTGAGTGTCATCCAATATCACATCTGTCAGAGTTGAGAAACAGGTCATTTCGAACACAAAGGAAAGATCTACATGCAAAATGCTATGGAAGGAGGAGGCGCCATTCCTAACTTAGCAGCGTAAGGACCTCTGATAATCTGCTCCTTCATGCAAGTAATGAGATTGCAAAAATTATCGAAATCAACTTTTCCCAAACTTTGGCAATTAAACAATGGCTTCCAACAATCAGAGATGCATTTAGTGTAATAATAAAAATAAAAAGCCATATTCCCATAGCCTTCTCCCCAGCTCCATGGTAGCTTGGAAAACCAACAGCTTCACAATCATGGCAGCCATTAAAGTCATCAGTGTAGAAGCTACTGGAAGGGGGAGGGACAGTTTTATAGATCTCCCAAAGCCCCAATTCTTAGAGGACTGTCATCATTTCACCTGCTTGGCAGTTTCCTGAAAACTGCACTCACACGGCTTGTCTTTATTGGATCTGACTCAGAGCTTGCTCACTGCAAAAGCCCTTTCCCTGGGGCATTTGTCAAAAACAATCTGTGACAACTGTTTAAAATAGCAGCTGCTCGAGGTGATGGTAACAGTTGGAGTAAATGAAAAGTTGACCAAGAAACTAAAAGCAAAAGCTAGGGAACAAGATATCCATGAGGGCTTTGAAAAAGTCCAAATATTGCTGGGAATCTAGAAGGCACATTGGCGGGGCTATATGAATGCCCAGGAATTTGTGAGACTGCTCTCATCACTCACCTCTGGCTGACCTTGAGACTCTGAGTAAGCAGGAAAGGAAGGTTATAGCAGGGTTGTAAACTAATATACACACAGAGTGTTGGCAGAAGCTGGGAGACTTCCTAGTTCAAGGAATATAAGGAAAATTCTGTCCAACCATCACAGGACCACTAAGCTAATGCAGCAGACACTTTAGTGGCCACATATGAAAAGAATGCAGACTTTACTGAATTCCTTCAGGGAATCCATTGAACACATCAACAGCAATAGCAGTAATGAACAGCACAGGACCTGGGGAGTGGGTTACCTAGCTTCCAGAGCTGTCATACTATATTATTTAAAATACCAGTATTTAACAAAAACCATGACACGCACAAAGAAACAGAACAGTATGTCTTCCACACAGGAAAAGTTGTGGTTAAGAAAAACTATTGCTGAGGAGGTTCAGGCATTAGACATATTAGGAAAAAAGCCTTTAAGTTAGCTATTATAAATATGCTCAAAGAGCTAAAAAAACACCATGTCTGAAGCATTAAAAAGAATGAGAACTACATCTCACCCAATAGAAAAGAGCAATAAAGAGATGGAAATTATTTGAAATGAACCAAATACAAATCCTGGAGTTAAAAGTACAATATCGGAAATGAAATATTCAAGAGGGGTGCAAAAATAAAATTTGATTTGGCAGAAGAAAGGAGCGATGAACTCAATCACCTAGTTTGAGGAAAAGAAAGAAAAAAGAATGAAGAAAAATTAACAGACTTTCAGAGACCCATGTGACATCAAGTGTATCAACATATACATAACAGGGGTCTAAAAGGAGTCGTGAGAGAGAAAAGGGCAGAAATAACATTTAAAGAAATAATGGCAAAAAATACTAGAGAAGTGAACCCTTTTCAGCTCATTCTATGAGGCTAGTATTAACCTTGATAGAAAAAACAAAGACATCACAAGAAAACTATAGACCGATATTACTTACGAATGAATATAAACACAAAAACCCTCAACAAAATATTAGCAAACCAAATCCAGAAACCTAAACAGAATTATATACCATGACAAAGTGGAATGTATCTCAAAAATATAAGGTTAATTCAACATACTGTTTCCCTAAAATAAGACCAGGTCTTATATTAATTTTTGCTCCAAAAGACGCATTAAGGCTTATGTTCAGGGGATGTCCTGAAAAATCATGCTAGGGCTTATTTTCTGGGTAGGTCTTATTTTTGGGGAAACACAGTGGGAACTCAAGCAATGCAATGACGTATTGGTCCTTTAAAAATTTTTTAAATTAGTTTCAGATGTACAAAACAATAATAGTTAGATATTTACACCCCTCACAAAGTGATAACCCTCCTCCCCCAATCTACTACCCCTCTGACATCTATACAGCTGTTACAATTCCACTGTCTCTGTTCTTTACGCTGTACTCCACCTCCTGTGCGCATATATATATATATATATATATATATATATATATATATATGGTAGTCGACATTCATTAATATTCAGCTTCAGGTGTACAGTGCAGTGATCAGGCATCTACACCATCCATGAAGTGGTCTCCCTAATAGACAAGTGTCCATCGGACACCCTACCAAATCTTTACAACATCACTGATTATATTCCCCAAACGGTCTTTCATATCCCTGTGGCCATCTTGTGGTTACCGATTATGCTCTCTAATCCCCTCACCTTCCCCCTTATCCCATCCTTCTCCCATCTAGCAACCCTCAGTGTTTTCTCTATATCTCTGAGACGGTTTCTGATTAGTTTGTTCATTTATTCTATTCTTTAGATTCCACATATAAGTGAGATCACAGCGCTATACACAATAGCCAAGAAATGGAAACAACCAAAATGCCCATCGCTAGCCGAATGGATTAAGAAACTGTGGTACATTTATACAATGGAGTATTACGCAGCCGTAATAAAGTATTGGTCCTTTTGTGTCTGGCTTATTTCACTTAGTGCAGTGTTTTCAGGATCCATCCACATTGTAGTGAAACTAGCATTTCATTCCTTTTTAAGGGCTGAATAATTCCAGTATGTGCATACCACATCTTGTTTATCTGTTTTCGATGGATGAATACTTTAGTTGTTTCTGCATTTTGATGATTATGAATAATGCCGTGTGTGTACAAACATACAGAGGGCGCCAAAAAATGTATACACATTTTAAGACAGGAAAAAACTGTATTAAAATTGTAATACTCAATATATACTGACAACAAAAGTTGAATACAAGTCATGTGTATACATTTTTTGGCACCCCTGATATATATATATATATATATATATATATATATATATATATATATATATCATATCACAGCTAAAATGTTCCATGTAGAGACATCAATATAAACTTATATCTAGCTTACTAAGATACAGATGGAAAGAGATGGATAGATGCACACACACAGATTAGTGTTCACACAAATATGCCCTCACTCTATCAGCTGTGAAGACAGCCTTCTAGAAGCAAGGATGGCCTGGAACCAGTGAGGATAGATTTGGTTTCTCATATCATTATTCAGTAGAAGAAACCAGGGCTCCTTGGAGAAATGGCTAATTCTAGGGCTGGGGCAAGGAAAATATCAGATAAGCCTATAGCATCTTGTATTAGAAAGAAAGAAAAAGGGAGAAGGAAGGAAGAAGAAAGAACAAAAGAGAAAGAAAGAAAAGAAAGAGGAAGGAGAAAGAAAGAAAAAAAGATGGGAAGGGAGGGAGGGGGAAAGGGAGGGAGGAGAGAGGGTGAGAAAATCCCGCAATGATGGAGACATGTCTAAGGTACAGAAGAGCTGAGAGAGTGCCCGATGGACCAAGCTGGACCATTTGAGGAAAAAAAAAGTAGCATTGGATTATAACACAATGTTTAAAATAAACATCCATGAGTTGATATTAAATAATGACAATAAATAAATAAATGGTGGAGAATAGACAAATCTCCAATGCCTAAGAATTCTCAATAATTCATACAGACACTGTGCTCGCAAGAAGGTAGAAATGACCTTTCACTCCTGAGGGTGGGCTGTGCACAATGGCTCCATGCACACAGGACAGTGTGGGAAGAGGGGAAAAGAGAAACTCTATATAGAGACACCTGACAGATGTGACCTCAGCCAGGTGGCCACTGGTGACACCGAGAGCCATATGTCATGTGACAGCATGTACCCTATCATGACGCGAGGAGAATAGTGCTTTATGACTTGGTCTTCCTTCCCAAACCCGTCTAATAATGAAGCAAAATCAGAAAACTGCCACTTAGGAACGTGCTACAAGAGACCTGACCGATATCCCTCAAAACACCTGACTGACCCCTATCAAGGTCACTGAAAACAAGGAATGTCTGGGAAGTTATCACAAGAAGAGTGTAAGGAGCCATGAAGACCGAATGTAACGTGATGAGCTGGATGTGGCCCTGCAACAAAAAGGACATCAGGAAAAAAACTAAGGAAATCTGAATTAAGTACAGATTTCAGTTAATAATGACGCGTCAGCATTGGTTGGCTAATTGTGATAAAGGTCCCATCCGAACGTCAGATGATAATACCAGGGAAAGTCAGGGTTGGAAGTCTCAGATGCTGCACCCAGCATGCCGTGAAAAGAACACATTCCTGGTCGGCGAGAGACATTCCTCTGGTTCTAACTGCAGTGACAAAGTGGAACAGTTGTTCTCAGTTCAACTCACCAAACATGTACGGCCTTTTGTTTCCCAAACTACAAAGTCACTTTCAATACGGCAACTTTGACTTCATGGTCCCAGACACACATGACCCATGTCCCAGGTAACACACGATGGAGGATTTAAATGCATGAACTACAAGTTTGAAAAACTCATCCAATTTTAATAGAGTTCCACAGGAAAAAAAAATTGATATTGTGTATTTTCCATTTTGCTGTTTTGTCTTTTTAACCAAAAGCTACCTCATTCTTCATTTTTAAAGATAAACTTGGGTATTTTTAGTTAGGAAGGGCTATATTTAGAGGCAGTATTTAATAATCGTTTTCAGAAATATGGTACGGAGGTTTCGGGCTATAATGATCTGTTGGACAGAAAAAGAAGGATGAGACAAGAGTGATATTTCATAAAAATTAGGTCCCATAAGTTGATCCTTCGACTTGTCTATTCCTGGCCTCATCTCTCTTCCGTATCACACCTAACTACATTAAAAAAATAATCATGGAGGCTCTTGGCTTTGGCAGAAAGCACGGCTCTTGCTCAAATGACCATGTCACATTGCTAGTGCTTTTATAAATGAGAGGCAGCTAAATTTACACTCAAAGGAACATTATATATTAATAAGTGAATTAACAGGTCAGTGATCAAGAAATCACACACCCAGTTAACAAGCCAGACCCCATCTGTCTCCATGCTTATTTGCTACACAGATACAATGCATACATCGACAGCACAAGCATAAATCTCCTGAAACGCTGGCCTTACAATCCATTCTCCAGCGAGGCTAAAAATAGCACCGTTAACTGGGGTTTTCGTGTGCATCCCGAGCCACTGGGGGGCACTGTTTCATAAAATCCTCTGAGCCGAACTGAGGCTTTTAAAACCAAAAATAATAGCGGGTGCAGGTCGAGTGAAGACAGTTCAGAATCCATCAGCGTTGGTATGCAGGGGTCATTCAGGAAAACTAGTATTATACTGTTCGTGCGGCTGACCCATAGGTGGGGAGCAGTGGGTTTTAATCTCAGCCCATTGGGGGGCTGACATGTAAACTCAGCGCGTTTCTATGCACATCTGAAAACCTCCGTTTCTGTACCAGAAAACCACACATCTGTGGAATCTTTCATACCATATATGGAACATTTTCACAAAACATATGATTCTGATCTTAAACGGTGTAGCTATGTTTCACAGGGTTCTTGAAACGCTCCTTTATTGGGAAGTTTTTCTGTTGGAGGCGACCGGATGCTTTTAGGTGTAGCCGAACGGGCACCTCAGATCCCAAAGCCTGAGCCGTCTCCTTTTACCACCGTTTACAACGGCCGAGGTCATGGTTCCAAAGTGCCCTCAGACAAGTGGCCTCGTCTGGCCCCAAAGAATTACCCGAGGGAAGCGTGATTTTAAGCCTGTTTTTCAGATGAAGACCTAGTGACAAGAGGCCCAGGGAGTAGGTGTGGAACCAAGGTGACGGCTGGGTCCGGCCTGTAGAAGATGCTCAGTGACTATTGGCCAAATAAACAAACAAACATAAGGACAAACACACAAAAGGCTGAGCGTGTATTTTGTCCACTTGACCGAGGAAACGTGGCATTATTGAGATGTGCCGTGTTGAGAAATGTACCTTCAGCTCAGCAATTCTCAGTGTTCCCTGTCACAGAAGGAACAGAAGCAGCAAAAATAAATGGAATCTCGGGGGATCCAGAAAAACACGCGGGCAGAATAAGCCATGATCACTTCGTGCTGAGCAGACAGAAACCCTGGACGGCAAGTTCAAGTTCCTGGTCGTGAGCATTAAAGCCTCAATGACCCTCAAACTTTAAAGACTCTAATGAAAATGTGACCCAAGCCTGCGCCTTCTCTGGCACACTGTCCTGTTTCTGCTGCAAAGTGATCGTCCTCAAACACAGTTCTGATCACGTGGTTCCCAGGCTCAGAGCACCCCAAATGCTCACACACTCATCCCATGAAGTCCCTAGCACAGTATTTAGGGTCTTCTGCAGTCAGAGCTCCTCCAATGCATCCAATCAAAGCTTGTGCCACATGTCCCTCCTCCACTCGGGGTCACCAGGGGTAACAGCAGGTAACATGCATGACGTGCCACAGAGGTACAGTTCTGTCTTCCTCCACTCAAGCCGTTCTTTCTGTTGGGAACATTCTTCTCTCACCCTCCCCGACTTTCTCCCATGTCTGGACTGAAGCTGCAGTCCAAATGCGAAACGTCTTCCTAAATCCTTAGTGCAGATGTCCTCTGCGTTTTGGGGACCCTCTCGCAGTGACCCTTCTCCGGCACTCACCGTCCACTTGTGCAAAGCCCTGGACGGCTCCATCAGCTTCCTACACTCACACCGGGGCACACGCAGAGCCAAGCACACACACCAGAGAAAAGATAAGCAGTTCATGTTGGATGTCAGGCACATACCTTTTTACAAGGCAGCTTGGCTCACTTACATAGGTCTGAGTTTATTTTCAGCATTTTTGGGAAACTAACATGACTTTCAGAATGAGTCCCACCGCTGTCACGAGAAGATGGAGGTATGTGTCAAGTTCTGTGAAGTGTTCCCAGAGAACTCCTGTAGCGTGTTACACAGATAGACTGCCACTGGCATTATTTTTGCTTTGTTTTTACTATTCCATACACTTCAAGCTTGCAGAGCCAAAGGCTCAGTATTCTCTACTTGTACAATTTCCCATCATTGGATGAAAAATCCCAGAGAAGAGGGGCTGGGAGAAGCTCCACCAGCTGCCTCCTACTGGGGGTGGTTTTCACCACGTAGGCGGTGGGTGCTCCTGGCGAGTAGTGGATGGAGGCCAGGGATGCAGCTAAATATCCTGCAGGACATAGGATGGCCCCGTGCAAAGAAATACCTGGTCCAAATGCCAACAGAGTCAAGGCTGAGAAACCCTGATCTGGCAGAAGCAGGAGGGAGTCTTGGTGACATTTCACGGGCGGAAACACTAGCCATAGATCGTCTGTCTTAGGTGTCTTGTGTGTGGGGAAAATTAATTTCTTAGTGGGTTAAGCCACTCACGGGGGTTCCCATCAAAATCAGCCCAGGGATTCACTCTATTTTCTTTTCTTTTTTTTCTTTTTGAGTTGTTCACTCCTTCTGACCTCAGGGTTTTCAGACGGCTCTGCTCTGATCTATGCCAACCATGACAATCTGACTCAAGTCTTGTGTCAGCGCTGGGTTTTCTGTAACTAGGTTTAGCGCAGGCAGTTGCCTCTGACACCACTCTCCTCCATGTCTCTGTGCACACCGGTCCCGGACCACAGAGCTCCTTCCAGAAGGTATCTCATCCTTTTTCTTACGCCCATGAGAGAGACACAGAAGTCCCCTCCCCATCGCCCGCTGACCAGGAAGCCTCTTGAGATCTCGCAGAGCAGGCTGGCTGGCTTCCGGAACAAAAATAAACAGGGGAGCCCAGCTTTCAGGGATAATATAAGGGGTACGTTATAGAAAAGAGGAAAGCATGCATAATCGTAATCCTCGGAGATAAACATTGCTAACACATTGTTTTATTCTCTTCCGTAATTCCCCCTCCCCCTCCCCAAGTAGATGTGGGGAAATTAGGCCCGTTTTCATGAACCATGGGCACATGTGATGCTATTTTCAGTTTTTTCATCAATATTACATCGTGAACATCTTTCTGTGGCTGATGGTCTCGACAGGCCTACTCCCATCCCATTTTGAGGATGGAGCCACCTACCCTCCGTCTCTCTCTGAGTCTTAACTCCAGGTTGAAATCTCTCAGAAGATACAGTAATTGGACAGGTTCTTGTAGTGTTTTCAGGTTCTTAACCTATAAAAGGAGAAGTTGAGCTATAAGATCACAAAGGTTCTTCTCAGTTCTCCCAAGTCTTGAGCTTTGGCCTAACTATGACGCCAGCTTCACGGTGGTGGGGGGGTGTATTCACGTCTTCACCGCCGGTGCCCCAAACAGTGCCTGGCACACAGTAGGTGCTCCACACAATGTTGAATGACTGACTGACTGAATGAATGCACTAGAAGTCTACTTCCTTGAAGACGGGGGATACATTTTCTTTTGTCGTCTTGAAGTGTAATACAGGCTAAAACAGTAAAAACACATCCAAAATTCTCTAGCTATAATCACGGTGGGATGACCAGCATTGGGCATTTAAAGAAAAGTGAGTGTCAGGTGTACATTTCTAAACTTTGAAGTGTCACCGAGCATGCTGTGCGGCCGTTTCCCAGCGTGCTGGAGTGACTGTGAGAGCAGGTGGCAGGCCCATCGTGGTGGCTCGTGCATGACTGGGGGGTCATGACGGATGGGGCCCCCTCACAGAGAATATAACAGACCCATAGACGCCGTTACTGCCGTGGGTCTAATGGGCATGACTTTCCTGCTGGGTCTCTCCAGGTGTGCGTGCCATTCTCAGTGCTCAGGGGACAGCGACTGTCGAACAATCACCCTCCAGGAAAAACGCTGACAATTATAGGATAAATATACGCTACCTGGTAATGGGATGTTCTCACAGAGTAAAAAACCTTAAATCTCTAGGCTGCCCTCTCCCCCTTCTGGGTCAAGTCAACTATATTAAATGAAGTCTCGCAGCTTTAATGTTCATAACATCTTCATGCTGCTTTTCAAAAATTAATTCACTCTTTCCAGACAGGAGATTTGCAGGCTCAGCTCCTCAGAAAAGGGGATTATATTTAGTGCATTTAGAGGTCCACTTAGATCTGTGTTTCTCCTGAAATATTTTAAGTTTTCTGGTGTTTATCCCGGAGAGGAAAATATCTTAAAAACACATCACGGCCATGTGGCTAAAAATTAAGATCAATGAAATTTTCAAATCTTAAGAGATTCTTCCCTATGAAAATGTAAGACTTTGCGTAGTAGGTCCGTTATGAATTATTGTTGGGTCCGGGTGGAGGAGACGGACTCTACTCCAGTCGGTGTTTATTTAATGGCTGTTAACAAGGGCCGCAGCACGCAGCCTGGGACCGCTGGGACCCCGGGTAGGGGTACTGCCGGGCCGAGTCTCAGTGGTATTTTCCTCCTCTTCCCCTTCCGCGTCCAGGTCCACGCACAGCTGTGTGTGTACAACTCACCATCCCGGAGCAGCCTTGCTTATGCCGTCCTCTGTCCCCCACTGGGCCCTGCAAAGACTTTGCATGAAGAAAGTGATTCATCAGAGCATGTGAACGTCCTGCTGTCAGCCCTGCATCATCCAAGAAACAAAGCAGGGCAGGTGTCACCGTCAGACACCACAGGGGTCCCTCTGCTCTGAGGGGCAGTCCCAGAGGGGCCCTCGCGGTCTGGCCCCCACCTGCACGTACGGCCTCATCGCCTCCCCGTCTCCCCGACATTCCCAGCTTACGACAAACTGACGTTCAGATCAGTCCCTGGACATGCCACAGATCTGTTCCTAGCCCGTTTCTCTCCGCACTGTTAACAAAATTCCCTACTCCCCATTTACACCACCAAACACTTTTACTTGACACAGTCCTAGTTTGGTTCAAATGTCCTCTTGGCTCAAATGTCACCCTTGGCACCCTCCCTGAGCTCCTAAGGCCAGAAGCTGCCGTCCCTTTTACTCTCAGCGCACTCTGTGTCGCGGGAAAGTCCTCGTGCTTCTATGTCACCTCACGATCTCAACGTCCCCCTAGCCTGCAAGTGCCTAAGGGCCAGGCCTGTGCCTCATTTTTCTTTATACCTTTTCCCAATTATTGACGTAAATGAATGAATGAGTGAAATCGACTAATATGGAGGAGGGAGAGGGTGGAAAAGACACTGGACTGCGAATCCTGAGGCCTGATGTGTAACCTGGATCACTCACTCTCCCCATTGAAGCATCGTGGGGACTGTCAGGCGGTCTCACACTTGGCTCATCTCACACCCTGCATGTCCTGGGAGAGGCCCCACTCCCATATTGGACAGGCCACAGGGCCACAGGGTGCACAGGTGGCTTTTACAGCCCCACGGTGCGTCCTGCTCACACACACAGCCTTGCATCCAGGCACAGAAGCTTGTCAAGCAGAGTGTGGTCATGTGCGGTCTCAGAAATGGGACCTCTGGCCCTTGAATTCTTTTAAAAGTTCAGAATCATCACCTAATTCAAGAGAGCCAAAGACCAGGCAGCTTCGTATAGAAGAACCACTCCCAGAACTTTTGTGTCTTAAAACTAGGAAGATTCCGTATCATAAACCACGTTTCCACTTATGGAAGATGGTTGCCGTCATCAGACTATAACCATTTGAATCTCACGGGGCCAAAGACAGAGGAAATCCACTTCAGAACAGAATGAATCTAAATAGTTCAGTTCCGTCTTCTACACCTGCCAGTCATGGGCTATCAGGCCTCCATTGTTTCACATCAGGTTGAATAAAATTTCCCTAGAGACCTCCAATGAGTGAACCTGTTGGTGGCGGGTTCCCCAGTTCACTGAACCCCAGGAGGTCACAGGTCTGTGCTTCCTCATGACACCACAAGGACGAACGGAGGATGAGACTCAAGCCACCCTTTTGTGCTCTTGTGCAATGAGTCCCACCCAGCCTCTGATTCATTCACTCAAGTCACACGTGACCCAAGATCAGGATGGGGGTTGAAAACGTTACTAAAGCTGAGCCTCAAGAAGGCCGGGTTCTCCCTCAGGTCTGGCTCCTGCAACAGCCCTGGGGGTCGTATCCTTGGGTGGAGCGAGATTTCTGCACGACCCCACGTTAAAGCCTGCTCTGACTTCCCGTGATAAGAGAAGCGCTATCTTCTAAAGAAACCTCTGGTTAAACTGCAAACCTGGGGCACTAAGCAGACAGGCAGGGAACGTTCTGGATTGTGGCTGGCTGGGCCCCATCTTATTTCTGGGCCAGTCTAACAGGAGTCTCACCCCCTAACTGAGATTTTACAGCTGGTCTTCAGAACAAAGCCTCACGTGGAACAGGAAAGGGGACATGAGCACAAGACCTTCCTGCTGCTTAAAGGACCCCCTCCTTGTAGCGTGTAGGGGCCACACTGCCGGTTTGGGACACAGACAGACCTGAAGTCACATGTCCTCGCCTGACACTAGCCATGTGACTCAACTGATTCGCTGCCTCTCCCAGCCTCAGCGTCCTCACGTGTAGGATGGAGACACCACCGGCCGCAAAGGTCTGCTGTGAGGCTCCCGTGAGCTAAGGTGCGCGTAGCGATGGTGCGCGGCCGGAAGGGGGGCGAGGTGGGAGAGGCGGACGAGGACGAGAATGAGGGCTGGGAAGAGAGCAGAGGAAGGGGCCTCCTGGGGACATCCCAGTGCATGCCTTTGAAATTCCTATAAAATCTGCGTGCACCGTGGGCACGTGTCTCTTTTCCACCCTTTCCATTTTGGGGGGTTGTTGGGATCCGGCATTGCTGCTCGCTGTTTGTACTGACTTGCCACCACTCCTTTCTGGAACAAAATGCTGTGCTCACCTGTGCATGCCTTTAACTAACACTTCCCAGGCACCGCACTGGGGGCAGGCGTCCAGTCCCTGTCACAGACCAGCAAGTAAAAATAACCGGATGCTTTGTAAGTTACTACATATAATGTGCCGTATGCTCTCTGCACAAGGAAAAACCATGTCCTGTACCTCGTCATGACCCCAAATCATCGAGCAGACCAGAGTTCTAGGCATCGAGTATAATAAATATGCAGTGAAGGTTAGACAGTGTTGCTGGAGGTTGCTCCTGGGACACTGCCTGACCTGTTCACACTGCAGTGTAGGGTTTGGTCCCTGGAGACTCCGTCTGGTCTGGGGCCATGATGGACTTCTTGAGCTATGGAGGCTGGAGCTAAATCACTTAAAGAGACTCAGTTATGACCCCAGAAGGAAAGCCTGCAAGGACACACCAGTAGAAGCTTTGCTAAGGTCATGAGCAAGCAGAGAATGGGAGCCGTTACAACCCCCCACGTACGCCCAGGACATTTCCACGGCAGCTGCAGTAGGTATCAAATGATCACAGGCAATGGTGTTCGCTTAAAATCTGAGCTCCCAATAAAAGTTAGAGAACGCCCTTGCTTCCTAGTCCGATTCATTTTCTCTGTTCATCAAGGTCACGGGTGGGGACGAGACGACGTGGACGTGTTCCTGTTCTTCTAAACTCCGTCCAGTTCTGATTCTAAAGGGGAGGAAGCCACAGTTTCTGGGCAGATGTGGGGCTGTGAAGGCAGAGGGAGGTGATGGGGAGAGTACGGGGTTACATGAGGGTAAGAGTGAGACGGACCTCGCTTCGGCCTCCGTATGCGGCATCTCCTGTTAGTCACTTCAAGACGTCCTCTAGGCCTGTCCCTGGGGCTTGGGCAGTCAGGAAGACGGGCTCTGAACAGCGCAAAGAAGAACCCCAGGGAACCACTAATGCAATGATGTTCAGAGAGTAAATGAACAGACTCTAATTCTCATTCAAGGGAGTAAGGTCTGTTTGTGTAGCCTTACTTACTTGGGGATCTTAACTCAACATTGTTAAAAAAAAATAAACCCACCAATTTGGCTTAAGGATAAACAGCCAACCTAGGCATTCTGTGTTCAGTAAAAACCTATTTTAATGCAGGGAGTCACTGAGAAGAAAGTGGGACAAGAAAACATTCCACGAAAGACCGGAGTTACATACGGTGCCAGTTCCCCCCGATTTCAGCCCCAAAGGCTCCTCGTCACGTGCTCACCTGAGCACAGCCTGCTCTCCCTGGCACCCCATGTGCACACCCATGGGCAGACAGCATGCAGGGGGGACCCCACAGTGGGACGTGGGTCTCGTTCCTGAGGCTCTTACAGCAAATAAACACAGTGACTTCCGCAGTGCGTTCCTGGGCTCTGCCATCGCTCTATCAACCATGTTACCGGAGGCAAGACCGCGGACGAGCAGGGTCTGCACAAGTCGGCCCGTTCCCATTCCTGCCTCAGAACCTGCCGGGCACTGTTACCCAGTCCTTTTCAGGCACACGCACCTGGCCCAATGGCTGACTCATCAGTCAGTCAGTCAGTGAGTCAGTATTTAGGGAGACCTAACATGCCAGGAACTAGAGCAGTCACTACAGCACAGTTATCGCCCTAAGAAGTTTGCTGTCAAGGGCAAGACAGCGCTGCAAACAAATACCTGAACATAAGATCAGAGATGCTGCGTGCATGGGATTGACAGGTCACAGGGGATTACACTCAATTACGGAAGAGATCAAGTGATTCATTTTTTATTAATTAAGAAGGTGATCAATGTTTGAAAAGATGTCAATGATAATTAATTAGCCTCTAGCCGGCTGATGTGGTGAAGGACGTGGAGGAATAATTTAATTGAAGCAATAAATGGTAACGGCTGTGCTCGCGTGAGGGTCACTGCATTCAAGGATGCAGAGGCTAATGAATGGGATTTCCTGCTCGGCTTTCAAAAGACCGTTCTAGAAAGAGCACCCAGGGGCCTGCACCCTTGGGCTGGGTACTTCCCCGGCTCTCCTCATATGGAGGAAAGTAATATAAGAAAGGGGTGAGCGAGTCCTGCTCTGCGGGCTGCTGGGGTGACCGTGGGCGTGACATTCCCCGACAGCGTTGTCAGGCGGTCACCTGCCTGCCCTGTGATGACGTCTTGGACGCCATCTTGCTCGTCTGTCTCACTGGGTAGGAAACTGGAGAAGCTGAGGGTTGTGGGGGACCTTCCGGAAAAGTCCCGAAAAGCCTTGGAAGCCCGAACAACCCTGTAACATCCTGGGAAACGCCAGCCGCTTGAAGAGGAAAAATTACACGTAAACCTCACCCGAGACCCCTTTGTCGAGAAAGCACGGTACGTGCCTTTGTGTATACACACAGGTACACGGCCCCAGGCACAAAACGGGGGCAAAGCCTGCTCCCACCGAACGCACATAAAATGGAAATGGGACTGCACCCCGGCGAGTGCCAGTATTTAGTTCAACAAACATGGAGGCCGTGTTTCCCAGGGGAGCGGCCCCCACCGCAGGGGCAGCAATTGAAAAATTCAGAAGACGCTGGGAGAGCATGGGCCCTGCAGAGACTGCAGAGATGCGAGTCCCTAAATCATGACTGAAACAAGACCAGCAGCAGGGCCCAGTGTCCTGCCGTCGCCGAGGGGACAGGAGCGCCCCTCAGGCAGAGGACCCGGGCTTTGGGTGTGGCGCTCAGACAGCGTCTGTGCCCCTCTGGAAGGAGGAATGCAGCTGGCTGCTGTCGCTCTGTCCTCTGACCTGGCGATTACTTGTCAAGGGCACCTCACTGAGGCTAAAACTAAATGCAAACAAGGTTCTGGAGACAACCGGAGACGCGTCCTGGTGAGATGACCCGACGGACCAGCTGCAGAGGACGGGTGAGCAGTCATTTGCAGCTATTCTCTCCTGACTTCACTCGAAAATCATTTCACACCCAACGCGAGGGAATGGATGATGTCCTGGACCGAAAAACGCAATTCTTTTGTCTTCAATTCTATTTTGTTTTGTTGAAAAAAAAAAAGCCACCCAAACAAGAAAAGTAGATTTCATCCAGATTCAAGTTCAAGAGGAAAATGAGTATGCCTGCATCTGGGCGCTGGGCCGCACTGTTGCATTTATTTGGTGGCGTTCTAGAAGAATCCATTTAGTTCTAGTGGGGAGTGTGAGCCAGAAGAGCTTGATGGGGAACCAGGAGTGGGGGGAGGAAGGAGACTCTGAGACTCTGCCTGTTCTTGTTGCTTAGCAACACCTCCCATCTCTGTGGGAGGATGATACGGGGAGATGACACAGAGGACCGTCTCTCCTGAAGGAGCAGCCCTGTTTGATCAGATACGCATTTCCTTAGAATGATAATAAGATGATATCACAGCCAGAGCTCTGTGGACCCACTGCCTCAGCCCAGGAGGAAACTGAGAGGCAAACCACGGAAGCCAAGCTGTCAACAAGTGGCTGGGAGTGGGAAGGGGGTTTCTCACAGGCTCCTGGGACCCAGCACTCACCACTTATCCACTTGGCCTCCGGGTCGTGAACTTTCAACTCGTCACTGAAGAGATCTTCCAACGTGACCTTCTTCTTCTGAGACAAACTGTTGTCTTCCACTAGAAAGAAACGAGGCAAACGGTTAAACTTTTTCTTTTCTGGTGAAAGAGAGGACCATAAAACATTCTGATTGCCATCCAGAAACAGTATAGATGGTAAAGACAGGTAATTTCTACAAATGGAAGCTGCACAAAAGCCAGTCATGCTTTCTGGTCTTAATTAAACCATCAGAAACCACGATGAAGGGATCACGATTCAGAAAAATGGCATCATTCCGCCCCCTCCGCTGCAAACACATAAATGATCCTATTTCTTAGGTGTGGAGGTAAATCAGTCTCAAGACTGATTTATGACAAAATCTGGTGGGAACAGTCAGAGAGGATGAACAAATGTCTAGAAAGGCACTCGGCTGTGTTACGTAATCAAGCATTTATTTGTTAGATGCCGACGGTTGGCAGCATGGTGTGTGCCAGGAATTAAAAGACAACTGACAGCCTCAGCTGCCTGCTCTCCATACCCCTCACTGTCCCAGCTGGCTCTGAGTTGGGGATTAGATCTTGCTCAGACGGGACCACCCGCCAAAAGTCTGCGTGCCAGCTCCCAGCCTGCGTCCTGCCTCACTGTGGTCACTGCGCCTGGGGTAACCTTCAAGGCACAAACTCATATCCATCACGAGGAGGTGTGTAGTGCATGCCAGCAGCAGGGAGGGGACACCTTGGAAACCTGGTAGCTTTCATCCTATTTCCCGAGCTTAAAGCTTCCGGGGTCTTAGATCTGTGTCAGAAGATTCAAGCCAGAAGTCCATTCATCTACTTTGAAAAGACAAAGGGCCGTCCGCCCGTCTGACTAAGCTCACAGATGAAACACATGAGGGCGGCACATCAAAACCCCGTCACGTCCGTTACATTGGTGGGAAACTCTTGATCCTGGCCATTTCTGAGGTACACCAGCCCCCTCAAAAGCCTGCTTATGACCCTGTCTTCTTAGACATAAGACAGTGACTGTCGCTGCACTTTTCTGGCGGACTCGGGGCCTTGCTGCTTCAGCTTTGGGCGGTGCCTCTGCGTGGGGCCAGCCTCAGCACAAACCAAGGTGTGCAGGTCTGTGCGCTGAACGGCAGGTGTTTCCGCATCCTGTGTGTTGACACTTTGACATTTGGTTGTTTGGTCTTTTTGTCTCTTCAGTCTCTGGCGGTGGAGCCAGCTTCCACTTCTTGGGCTGTCATACTGCTGGCCGTCAACTGTACCTACCCTCTGCCTCTTTGAATTTTCTACTTCAAAACCCATGGCAGGTTGGGGAACAATAAGTTTTGTTCGATTACATAACAAAACAAGAATAAATGATCTCGGAATGAAACTCCCAACGCTTGTAGGATTCTAGGGCATAGATTTTATTTCGTCTCCGATGGTTTCTTTCTTCTGGGCTCTCTGCACAAAAGAAACATCTGACTTTTCGGACTGAAGTTGTCAGAAAAGTCAGATGCTACTTTGTGCATTGACTCTTGAATAGCAAACAGGATTACTGTGTGTCCACAGTCTTCTGACAATTACAGATGGCGCAATTCAAGGTGGCCTTCCTGTGAGATCTGATTGTATGCGGACCTCTCCCAGGTGCTAAACAAAACAGGTGAAACCAGAAGCCGAGTTTGCCTCTCTAGAACCTTTCTATCTGCCACTAAAGCAGTTCCATAAACACACACACAGCTTCATACACAATGCATTTCAGTAGGAAAAAAAAGCAACAAACGAAAAATTTAAAGACTACTAGACACGGATCTGATGAGTGAGTCCTGGAGCCCTAATGTGCAGGAGGTGGTGAAGAGAGACAACATTGCTGCATCATGGTCATCAAACTGGCTGAGAGGCTACACCTTCCTTATTCTCACCACAAAAAAGGAAACGACAATTGTGTGACGTGATGAAACTGTTAGCTAATGCTAGTCAATCATAGTGCAACGTGTAAATGTATCAAATCAACATACTGTACACCTCAAACTCACCCAATGTTATATGTTAAATATATTTCAACAAAAATACAATAAATCAAATAAGATGAGAGCACACAAAAAAGTATAAAAATTTCTAAGACATTCTTATGCGTATAGTTATATAGAAAATAATCATATTACAGTTTGAACTTTATCTGACTCTACTTCACTACTCAAGGATGATTCTAGCTCCACATTTTGACATATCCGTATGTCTAATAAGAGACTGCCATTTAAACAAACTTTGGGTCAAAGATGGGAGGGTAATTTATTCACTTTCTGAAAAACTTTTTCACAAATGACTGTTCTATTCATCCCCAAAAATGTGTTTTATTTTTTTAAAAAAACTATCACTTTCTTTGTATTTAAAAGACAGTTTTAAAAACTTACAAGGCTTTGCTGTAGGGACAGTTGGCAGTGTGACTACATACGATATAAAGGGTGCTGTGACCAAGCCAGGAAGCCAGACTCTGTCCGGAATAAGGTTGGTCACTTGCAGGTCACTGCTAAGCTTCCGGGGCTGACGACTCCTTCACAGACTCAGCTGCCATCTAACTGAGCCACTGGCTTGTAGTTTGATGCTTTTCCAAAAGTCTTTTGAGGTGGTAACATGCATGAGTGACGGCCGTGTCCCAGAACCAGGCTGAGCCCAGAAGAGCCACCAGTGGAAGACCTTATAACTGACTTTATGAAGCTCCAGGAACAGAGGGAGCCGAAGTCGGAAGAATAACCTCGTCGCAACAGTGGCAGGGCAGAGAGCACGAGGCCTGCCGTGGTGATGTTTGGGGGACTTGGGAGTAAAAGAGTGGAATTCTGGAAAGCCCAGATAAAAGAGATTAAAGAACATTCTAGCAAGGAGGGTTGCAAGGACAGGCAGGGATCCAGTGGATGTGATAGTCTCAGGACACTGAGTGTGTTGGCGTTGGTGCAGTAGACAGTGAGCTGGAAGTGTCCAGAGATGTGGCGTCACAGTGGATATTCTGAAATCCCATTACATATCCACTGTGGATTTCCTTTACAGATTCTGCTTACCAGTCAGTGATATTTTCAGCCCGAGAATAACCTTCCTTATCAGGAGTATTACCAATCATCACCTCACTCCATACGACGTCTCCATCGTTCTAGTCCCTCCTTCCAGAACGCCAACCAGGCCCGTGCAGAAGCTTCTAGGTCCTTTCATGTTTCCCACATTTTTATGCTTTTGGGAGCATCTGCGTGATTTCTTCAGTTCCGTCTTCCGATTTACCCATTTTTTTCTTTAGCATGTCTATCCTGCTCTCCCACCCCACTACTGAGTTTTACAATTTGACATGATGATATCTTAATTCCTAATATTCCCAATTGGCTCTTTTTCAAGAACTTCCCCTCTTACAGTGGCAAGCTCCTTTATCACACTGATAATTTTTTAATAAAACCCTAAAATGTCGTTTTCTGTTTTCCCTGTGGATTTATAAGTTCTCATGTGTGTTATGCTGGTGTTGGTCTCTGTGGGTCTTTGTGATTCTTGGTTGTAAGCTTCTTCCCCACAAGCGTCCTGTGTCACAAGGGACTCCTGGTTGGTGGTCGTGAGAATGTCCTGGGCAGTTCGAGGCTCTGGCTGGGAAACGGCTCTCCCCAGCCCTTGGGTGGCTGTTTGGGCTGGAGCCCTTCACCCCACATGGATGATGTGACTCCAGTCCGTCTGTCTGTGACCCCAGTTTTAAGGCAGGGGACACTTGTCCAGCCCCTGGCCTCTCCTGGAGACCACTATCCCAGTCCCTTCTATTGGGCTTCAGTTTATTTAGTCTCTGTCCCTTGAAGGTGGCAGGAATTTGGCCTTACTTGTGGCTGTGGGTTTTTACCTGGTCCTGCTTTGAAGGGCACCCTTCTATTTCAATCAGGTATATGAAGAACTCCCTGTTTTGTTTTCAAATGCAGCTTTGTTTTTGTTATTTATTTTCTTCTCATTTCCACATGCTCAAAATTAACATAAAGATAGAGATGGCGGGTGGCTCTGACAGTTTGCATGTCATCCTGAACACAACTGAAGGGCGATTGAAAAGTACAGTTCCCTTCAGCCCCTTGGCTGGATGGGCACACAGCCTTGGACGTGGCATCTGGTCAGCTCCCTGGCTTGCAAAGCCATGCCGTAATCAGCAGTAGTGTGGTGACTCTCCATGTAGGTCAGGATATAATGCTGCTTCCTGTCTTGATGCTTGTTAGATAGTTAGGTAGGTCAGTAGTGCAATTATTGGAAAATATTTTGAGACTTCTTCTCAGAGATATTTTAAATTAGAAGTAAATTCTGTCACCCTAAAATGGATTAAGCTGAAGTATAACCTCTCTAGGTGTTTTCAATCACTTCAGTGGATGTTAGCTATTGACAAACCGAATTTGCTTACAAATAAAATCTACCCAGATTAGTCAGAAGTCTTTCGCAAGTTCTGCTTTTGTTAGAAATTGAATAACTGACAACTCTAAATGCTATGGTCTTCAGAGCACACTGACATTTGTTATCTCTTGATCCTTCAAGGAGGAGAAGAAAGGAAAGGCATTTTATGGAAGGTAAATCTGGGCTACCGAGAGGTTATATGGCTTCTCCAAGGATGTGGGGGGAGTCACAAAGCTGACACTACCCACATTTGCAGGAGAACAGAAATACTGATGTTATTCACAGAATCTGGCATGTTCCCAACCGATTTCAGAAGAGGGAGGCTAATACAATCTCAAAATATAGAAAATATGAAGCAGGGAATGCTAATGATGACACTATAGCCTCCAGGTTAAAAAAAAAAAAAGAACTTATCTGTAAATTTAAAACAGGTTAAGAAAACATGTTAATGCACGAATTTCCTTAATTGAAAAAACCTATCAGCCTCTGAATCAGGTCAACAAGGAACATCAGGTATATTTGGCAAATTCTGTTAATTTTATAAGAACTGTAAGTGGAACTGATATCTGTTTAATGCAGATAAGCAGAATAACCGAAAGAATGAAGTCAATGAGGGAGACAGGCATTGTCTTTTCCTCTCAAAGGTGGAAAACACCAGTGTCTACCTTAATGTGAATGAATTTCCCTTCCTTTTCTGGTGGCAGAGGTGATAAAGAACCAAATTGGGAAGTTGAGAGGCGTGTCAGAGAGGAGAGACGGGTCCGGCACGGATCCTACTGGTGAGTGAGGAGAGAAGCAGGAAGATGAGGCATGGACACCATCGTCATCCTGCTCACGGTCCCCAAAGTACCCAGCCATCCCCCGCTAGTTCTGGTCTCTCCACAGACCCATGGTTACGCCTGCCCGTGAGCTACGGCCACTGCAGAACTGGCCAAGGCACTGGTTTCCTGTAGCTGCTGTAAGAAATTATCACAAATGTATCTGGTGGCTTACAGCAATAGACATTTATTCTCTCACAGTTCTGGAAGCCAGAAGTCCAAAATCTGTGTCACTGGGACAAAATCAATGTGTCAGCAGGGCTACCCTCCCCTGGACGTCCTAGGGGAGAAAGCCTCCTTTGTCTCCTCCAGCTTCTGGTGGCTGTGGGCGTTCCTGGGCTCTGCCTCCCTGTGTCCAATCATCCTCTGCCTCCTTCTTATAAAGAAACCCGTAGGACCCTGGACAATCCAGGAAAATCCCATCTCAAAACACTTAAGGTAACCACAGCTGCGACGACCCCTCTTTTGCCACGCAGGCAATATTCATAGGCTTCAGGGATTAGGGCATGGGTATATTTGGGGGAGACATTTTTCACATACCCCATCCCTTAAGACCTTTCTTCCCATTTCCAACCAACCCACCACTTTAGAAGGTATCCGCTGAAAATGCGATAACCATACATTTACTGAGTTAAAAAAGAAAAGACATGAAGAATCTGGATAAGGAAAAGCCAGGGGGTTGAGGTGGTGGAGACTGATTGAATCACTTAACCTAATTTCTGGTGATTTTAATACTTTGTATAAAAGCACTGAGCCAATTTAGAAATGAGCTTGTTTCTGGGGATTGGGCAATAGCAATCTGAGAAAGTACATATACGTGCTTTCCACATAAGTGGGAACTGGTTGTACAAGCAGGACTTAAGTTGAGAATTCTGCCTCAAAGAGGAAGCGGACAGTTTCAGCCTGGAGTGTTCTCCTCCATTGCGGACAATCTCTCCCCAGGTCTCTGGCTTTATTATGTCATCGATTTCTGTGCTCTTGACCCTGGTGTAGATTCCTGAATCACTGCCTCTGGTTCCTGACTGGTCACAGTTCCCCCTAAAATAATAACTACTCAATCAGCTGTCCCCTTATAACATATGGTCCCCAAGGCTCCCCAAACTCACTTGACATTTACCCAGAGGCCCTTAATTAAATTAATTAATTAGTTTCCCCCCCTTCTTTCACCTCCCGACTCTGGTTCAAGCCATTGCTTCTCAGTCTAGTTGTGTAGGACACGGTGCAGCTTGCTGGCCCATGCAGGAATCGAACCGGCGACCTCAGCATTAGAAGCATGGCACTCCAACCACCTGAGCCACCAGGCCGGCCCAAGAGAGGCCCTAATTTAAACCAGGCAACAGACTCTAGGAAAACCAGGGTCAGGATAAGATTTAGTCCTCTTCATGGTTCATATACAATTATACCTCTAAGATACGAGGCATAACGTGGCGAAGCTTTGAAAAGTGCCACTTTGTGGATAAACATGCAGGCACTCGTGCCTCAGCTTGCAGTCTGAGTGCATGCATGAATAATAAGCATCTATTGCCGTCCTTTAGATAAATGGCTCTTTAGTGTAAGGATTCAATAAATAAGCAGGATGCACCTAACATTCCTTCTAGAACTAATGATGGAAAGTCAAAAGAGAGACTGTTAAGATTCTCCTAGGGACCCACTCTTCAGTGCTTTGGAAGCTCGCTACTAACGATAAGGTTAGTCGTGGTGTAAACTAAATCTTTCTTGTACGAGAACCTGTCGGAAGTCCCTCTTTTCCGATTTGTTTCAATTTAAAGAATGGTGCAATCGCACCATTTAAAGAATGTTCAAGTTCAAGGAATGTAGACCTCATTCTGAAGGATTTCATTCAGCAAGGGCTTTTGCTTGTGGGGCAGACCCCGCACTCTTCCAACCGAGCAGAGGCTGACTCCTGCGGAACGCTTGCTTTCAACCCCCTTACAGCTAAGGGCGGTTCTGCAACACAGCTGTAGAAATAAGCTGTCTCCTGGCTAGTTTCAGGGGAAGGTGCAGGTCCAGGAGGCAAGTTCTGTGACGTTCCCTTCCTTCCTAGGAGGGTACGACATGCGATGTGTGAAGTCACCACAGACACTGCCCCAGCTGATTATGGCAGTACAGAAAGGTAATCCATGAGCTACGTGTGGCCTTCTGGGGTCGTGAAACGATACAGACGCCTATAGTTTGAATGATTTTAGGTATTCTGTTCCTTGTGGGCAACAGTAACTTTACTTTAACTGATACACTGTAACATCTGGGCTTTAGATAGATGTTCCAGCTGATCCCTCAGGTGGCCCATGGGTGGGCTGAGCAGGTCCGTGAACTTCATGAGAAGTGTCCAAATTCTTATGAGTACATAGATGCCCTATTTGCTCCTGCCAATGATAAGACGACTTAGAGTTTTATTAGATTCTCAAAGTAGTTATGACTCATGACTATCACAGGACATTAGTACGATCTCCAATCCAGCCCCCGGCATCCCAGACTCTCCCCATGTGCTGCCAGCCCTCCCTTCAGCCGTCACTCCTGACTCTCATGATGCCCCTGCACGGCCTCCAGGCCAGTCACCCTCTGTCCAGTGAACGCTCGTGCTGACCCTTCCCGCACGGATATCCTTCCATCGCCACTGGCTCTGTCTTTCAAAGTCTCTAATTCCTCATCTACAAATGCTTCCTGTCTTCACCACATCCCTCGCGTATTCTGGACGGTTGTGATGGATATTACACTAGCCAGTCACAGCACTCGGTCTTGGTCAACATTCACAAACTAACTTCAGTCAGACACAATCACAAGAGTATCAGCAGCAAAAACAAAAGCCTGTTTCATGACCAGAGGAGACACCATCACCCAATAAGTCAGCTGGCAGGTGAGTGTGACCAGACACAAAGGAACCTAGAAACACAGCCACAGATGCCAAAGGGCAAGTGACCATATCAGAGAGCCATCAGGGAAGCTGTGCCTCCACACTGCACACTTGGTCATGGTCACTGATAACAGATGGACCAACTTGAGAGCTGAGTTCATTGTAGGAAGGAGAGCACAGAAAATGCCTGGAGAAGAGGGGAAAACCACCTATTTGCATAAGAAAAATAAGGTGTACATTACTTGTTATGAAATATATGGAAGTTATTAAATTACTATTAAGCTACTTTGTAATTTTCCTGGGGATTCTATGAGCATGAGGTGTCACGGTGAGATAATCCATCATAGGTTAAAATTTGAGCAACAGTACAATCTAAAATACAACGAATGTCACGAATGTTTATACCAGCTTCACTCATAATTGCCAACACCTCAAAGCAACGATGATGCCCTTCCGTGGGGGATGAATGAATAAACTGTGGTCCATCCAGACAACGGGACAGTATTCAGCACTAAAAAGAAATGAGCTATCAGCCATGAAAAGATGTGGAGGAACCTTAAATGCATGTGACCAAGTGAAAGAAGCCAATCTGAAAAGGCCACGTACTGGATGATTCCAACTACACGACTTCTAGAAAAGGCACAACTATGGAGACAATAAAAAGATCAGTAGGTGCCCTGGGTTGGGGGGAGCACAGAGGGTTTTTAGGGCAGTGAAATTACTCCGTCTGATGCCATAATGGTGGGTACATGTCATTACACTTTTGTCTAAACCCATGGAATGTCCAACACCACGAGTGAATCCTAATGTCAGCGATGGGCTCTGGGTGAGATGACGTGTCCTGTAGGTTCATCCATTGTCACAAATGTACCATCTGGTGGGGACGTTGACAATGGGGGAGGCTGTGGGTGTCTGGGGGTGGGGGGGTACATGGGAAATCTCTGTACTTTGCATTCTATTTTACGGTGACCCTAAAATTGCTCCAAAAAAGAAAATCTATTTTAAAAACCCATGAAAATGTTATTCTAGAACTTGCTTTATCAACTAGCATTAACAACTCCTGAGTGGGGGCTTCTCTCAAAGGCAACTGTAATGTAGCTTTTCCCCCATAAACACACCTCATCCTGTGTGGACTCGAGTATAAATTCAGAACCATGATTAAGTCTGTGACTTGGCGTGTACCTACACTCCCCTATACGAGCAGCTGATGGCTGAGCCATAATGGCCAGTTTACTAGCGTTCTCTTCCTCTCAGCACAGCCTACTGAGCCCAATTGAATTTTTTTTAAAAAGATAAGCTGAGAGCTAGCGATGCAGTTACAGACAGTAGGCCTACATCAAACAGTGATGAAACCTCAACTCCATGAAAAGAATCTCCACGTTATGCTCCTACACAAACGACTAGTGAATCATACGCGTATGTTCTGATAACCTCTGCTTAGCTTTATCCCCAAGTCTACCTTTAATACGACTTCCCAATATCCAAGGCTTTCCATTTCTATACCACCTGAAAGTGTTCTAGCATTTTCCGTCACAAGCTGCTGTCTATCTTTTCTAATGTGAAAATCCGTAAAAGTCCAATGTCAGGGTCGTTTTCATGCCAATGTGCTTCTGCTGGATTTTCCTGCTCCCACAACCGTCACTGTGGCACTGGAGACCATGACAGTCCCTGCCATCAGAATGCACGAACTGTAGCTGCCCCCAAAGGCATATGCCGTGTGTGACCTAGCGAGACATATTTAATACCTGAAAATAAAAAAGGGTAACTTTGAGTCTATTATTCCAAAGAGAAATTTAGAAAAGAGCACAGACCAGCCAGGGAGGAATGAAGGGCAAACTTGAAAAGGACATATTCTCATTTGGCGAATCCCCCTGGAACTAAAATTGCCTTAAACACTTTTAATTTGATCTTTACGACGTAACTTGTGCATAACTGGTGACAATTAGACTGAACTACAGAACAAGGTTGTTGTCGCTGAGAGTGATTGTCCTGAGACATCCCGGACGACGGCTCGAACCGAGACGGAAAGGGGACCCATGTGGACACGGAAATACTTTCACGGAAAATGCTTTCACCAAAGGACTGACTCCAGTGAGTTCAGAATGGACTCTGGGGGAAGCAGAACGCAAGTACTATAAGCTGAGTTTCAATAAACCATAATACAAGACTGGAAACAGGTAGTACTTGAAAAAAGATTATTTTTGAAAAGGACACAATATGATTTGTAAGTCACTCTATTGCAGTGGAAGCCAGGCTGGGTGGCCATCCTGACGCTGTGGGGAGGCACCGAGACTGCGCAGGTGTGTGCAGGTGTGTGCAGGTGTGATTACTGATTCCTTAGCACTAGGACTCTCCGTCTTCGAGACTAAACGGCATCCCTCATCCTGTGGAAGCCACTCTGTTATGTTCACAGTCTGTAGGTCAATGGTTCACTTCTTGTCACTCCTCTGGAGGCTTTTAAGCAAGCCCTGCGGATGACTTGTTTCGTTGTGGCTTAATGGTCACACTCCTGCGAAACACTGCTGTGCACAGTCTGTCTTTTTCAGCAGACTCTGAGCTTCTCCTGGACAGTACGTGTCTTCTCGCCTCACATTCTACTCAGCACTTAGTTTCACGCCCTCGGCCCTGTCAGGGGCTCATTCCCACATGACCAGGGGGCAGGGACTGCATGCGAGTGCACTCAGGAAGCTGTGGAGCCCGTGGCAGGCTGAACGACGTGACACTGTCCTCTGCCTGACAGAGCTCAGAGTGCCAAAGCCACTGCCACAGCTGGGAGAGTGGGTGCAGACAGCTGTGTTGGGGGGGCAGCAGGGGGCTGCTCGCGTCGAACTGGCACGTCCGACAGTCCTACACCTCAGACACCAGCCGCTGAGCAGCACAGCCTGGAGAAGGAAACCCCAGAGAGCTGAGGGTTAGGCAGAGCACAGCCACACTGTTGCAACAGAGAACAGAAGACATCCCGCGTCTCCAAGCCTCTTCTGGAATTCCGGGGTCCCTGGGGCCCCACCACGGAGGACGCCTCTGACTCATCGTTGTTGCCCTGAAAACTGGCCGTCAGCGCCAGAGGTGACGGTGGACCGTGGCTGGACGCCCTGTTTCATGGCGGAGGATTGCTGCTGTGACTGCTTCTGCGACACCAGGGCTGGAGGTAAAGTCCTTTAGGACCAGCGGCTGCGTTTGAGAGCACAGGACTGGACGTGCTTCCCTAGAGCGCCAGCTCTCCCCCCGTGTGGCGTGGAGCGGAGCACGTGGAGGGAAGGGTCTCAGAACTGGTGCTACGCGCTCAGGAACCCTGTGCAGACATTTCCCACCCCAGCTGGTGGCTCTGGACCACTGGTAACAGGCGCTCCAGGCAGCCACTCCACCCCACCTCAAAATGGTGATGGCAGGAGCCCTCCAACGCGGGGCGATACGGATGCTCACATGTGTCTACAAATAACCTAAAACATCGCTGCTTTCGGGGCTCCCCCAGCGAGCGCTGGACAAAGGCAGAATCAAATCGTCAATAATCATTTTCTTATACAGGGCACAGCTCTGTTTGAAGTAAACCAGAGGTAGGAACATGGGTCCTCAAGCCCCGAGGGGCCCTGGTTTCCTTTATATTCATTTAAAACATGCATCTGCAAGTGTTCCCAGCGAAGCTGACTCCTCAGCAGCATGGTCACAGCGCAGAGTGAGCATTTGTCTCCATTAATCCTCCCTTAATCCCTCTCAACTCCACTCGTTTCAATTTCAGCAGCAGAATCGATTTTTCCTGATCACTCAGACGTGCTGTACTGCATCCCAACTGCAAGGTTTCTGGCCCCTCTGACTTATTCAGGACCCCCCCGCATCCCCGCTCAAGGAGCGGAAACACGCTCCAGAATTGCTGCTGGAACGTCTTCAAAGTTAAGTACGTTTTTAAGGCACTTCGGTATATAAATGGCCAAATTGCACCCTTCTTTTTTGGTTTGTTTATAACTTTCTCAACATGTTTAAACTAACAGCTTAACTGAGATGAAATGCACTTTTTACGAAGTGTTGTGCATCCATCACCCACTACCAAGTTCCAGAAGAGTATCATCACCCCCAAAAGAACCCTCATTAGGCTGTGTCAGTGGAGGTCACCCATTGTGCCTAATGTCCCATCTGGTGCAGGCGTTGACAATGGGGGAGGCTGTTGGTGTCTGGGGACAGGGCGGTGGGGGCGGGTGAAGGGGACACCTCTGGACCTTCCTCTCCACTTTGCTGCAACCTAAAACGCCTCCAAACGTACAGTGTCTTACAATGTTTTCACACCTATTAGCAGTCACGTACTGTTCTCCGCTCCTCCAGACTCCAACCACTATTCTACTTTCTGTGGCCATGCACTTGACAACCTGTGGCTTTGGAGCCTAACTTCCTCCCCTTCGGTAATGCTTTCAAGCCTCATCCATGTTGCAGTATATGTCAGTATTTCGTTCCTCGTGAATAATTTCCCCCTATGGCCAGACCACATGTGTTCATCTACTCACCAGGTGAAGAATATTTCGGTTGTCTCCACTTTCAGGCTATTACGAATAAGGTAGCTATGGACACTCGTGTACAAGTTTCTTGTAGCGCGTGTTTTCAGGTTTGGGGGATATATACTGGGAGTGGAATTACTGGGTCATATGCTAAAATTAATTACTGGGTACCTTTATGTTCAACTTTTTGAGGAACTACCGAAATGCTTTCCACAGAGGTGACACAATTTTACATTCCTACTGGGAACGTGTGAAGGTTCCAGTTGTTCTATAGCCTCACCAATACTTTTGTTTTTCCCCAAATACAGCCCTCCTAGTGGGTGTGAAGTGGCTTCTCACTGTGGCTTTGATTTGCGTTTCTCTGATGATTACAGATGGTGAGCATCTTTTCTCACGCCTTCTGTATTTTGTTGGAGAAAGGTTATTCAAATCCTTTGCCCATTTTTTAAATTAAATTATGTGTCACTTTGTTTTGAGTTGTAAGAGTTCCTTATATAATCTGGATACTAGACTTTAAGTAAATATATGGTTTGCAAATATTTTGTTCCATTTTGTTGGTTGTCTTCACTTTCTCAGTTGTGTCTTTTGAGGCACAAAAGTTTTTGTGTTTCATGAAGTCCAGTGTATGTATTTTTCCCTTTGGTTGCTTGTGCTTTTGATGTCGTATCTAAGAAACAGTTGCCTAATACAAGGTCACAATGATTTACCTATTTTTTTCCTAAGAGTTTTATAGTTTTAGCTCTTATATTTAGGTGGTTAATCCACACTGAGTTAATCTTTGTATATAGTGTGAGGTAAAACTACACTTGTTTCTTCTGCATGTATATACCCAGTGGTATAAGCACCATTTGTTGAGAAGGCTATTTTTTCCCCATCAAATGGTCTTAGCACCTTGTCAAAAACGAACTGACCATAGCTGTAGACAGGTTTATTTCTGAACTCTCAATTCTATTCTGTTGATCTTTTATGTTTATACTTATGATAGTATAATCTTTTGATCACTGTAGCTTTAGAGCAAGTTTTAAAATTGGTATATATATGTCTTTTAACTGTTCTTTTTAAAGATTGCTCTGGCTATTTTAAGTCTTTCACATTTTTATATGAATTTTAGATTCAGCCTGTAAATTTCTGCAATAAAAACAACTTGGATTTTGATAGGGATGGGGTTGACTCTCTAGATAAATTTGGGAATCACTGCCATGTTAATAATATTACATCTTCCAATCCATGAACATAGAATACCTTTCCACTTACTTAGGTCTTTAATTTCTTTCAGTTATGTTTGGTGGATTTCAGTGGACAAGTCTTACACTTCTTTTGTTAAATCGATTCCTCTTATCTTATACTTTAAAAAATTAATCTAAGTGGAATCATTTCTTAATTTCATTTCTGAATTGTTCATTACTAGTGTATAGAAATACAAATTATTTTTGAATAAAGATGTATCTTCCAAGGTTGCTGAACTCATTTGTTAGTTATAATAGGGTTGTGTGTGTGTGTGTGTGTGTGTATTCCTTAAGATTTCCTATATACAGCATCAAGTCATCTACGAATAGAAATAGTTTCACTTCTTCTTCCCCATCTGGATGTCATTTTTTCCCTTGACTAACTGCCTTGGTTAGAATCTCCAAAACAATATTAAATAGAAACAGTCATTCCTGATCTTAGGAGGACTGCTGGCAGTGTTTCACCGTTAACTGCGATATTAGCTACGGGCTTTTCACAGATGCTGTTTATCGGGTTGGGGAAGTTTCTTTCTGCTCTTACTTGTTGAGTGTTTTATCATGAAAGGATTTTGGATTTTGTCCAACGCTTATTCTGCGTCTAATGAGATGATCATGTTGTTGGTTTTCCCCTTTATTCTATTAACATGGGTGTATTACAGTGAGATTTTATGTTGAACCAAATTTTCTTTCCTGGGATAAATCCCATTTGGTCATGGTGCATAATCCTTTTTATATGTTGCTGGATTCAGTTTGCTAGTATTTTGTTGAGATTTTTGCACCTATATTCATAAGAGATGCTGGTTTACAGTTTTCTTTCCTTGTGATATACTTATGTAGTTTGGGTCTCAGGGTACCGATTACTCTGTTTTTCATTTAAGTTTTGTGATTATAGTTTAAACATACACCACAGTTTGCCGCACTTTTGTACCTATCAAAACAATTTTTTTTTACATTGCATTTTTTCCATCTTTCAGTCTAACACTGGCACAGTCTATTTATTGAGGACTGAAACATGTTTTTGTTCACATGAACAGGCACCTAATCTAACAATGAGAATGGATAAAATAGTTGCACACAGTTTGTGGCCATAACGTTTTTCTATCATAACTTCCACACGGTGATCTTCCAGGAAAAGGCTCTCTTCTCGCCCTCATCTCACCACCATGTCACAGCCCACTTCACATCTGACCGTCTCCACGAACTTTCTCACAAAGGATCTCTCTCTTTCCTGTACGCTTTTATACCACTTACTTTTGAAATATTCAAAGTCCATGTGTATACATGTCTTTGCTGTAAGTTTTTGCTGATGACTTTTGTGTTTTTTTCTTCTGAGTTCTAACTCCCTTTTTCTATTTCTTTATTGCATCCGTCGTATCTAATACGTAATTTATTCTTAGCTTATGCAAAATATATGCTGCATTAATAATTTTCTTAATTCATCCTTGATATTATGGAATACCCAGGAATAGTATGAGATATATAAAATTATTCTATTGATAATATAATGCCACTGCCCTTAAGCTCATCAAGCACGAATGAGTAATTGCGAATTTTAATAGATACCAAGCATTTCCGATAGTCACCAATTGTATAAACAATTTCAAAGCATATGAAATGGATCTTTTCCACTGAAAGCATATAACATCATTTTCCCATATGGCACAATGAGAATTAGAACCTGGGAAACATAACTTACATAAGAGATAGTTACTTTAAAACAACTACAAGCTAAAATTATGCTCTTTCTCTGCACGGTGAGTTCCTTCTCCAAGGAGGAGTGTAAGTACCTGGTGTCAGCAGTATGACTGAGGTGACAATCAGGGAGCAGATCACCAGAATCACGAGCAGTGCGATTGCTATTCCTTTCCAATTCCTCTGTGGGGGGTTACTCCCCACCAGCTCCTGAAAACAATGGGAAAAAGAAACACGATGAGTGAAACTGGAAACAAGCCAAATACACACACTCTACTTTAGTTGAGAACCAAGATAAGACACAGTAAACAAGGCATATTCTCATCCTGGAGGCTACAGTTCACGCTTTCCTCTGCCCGGCTGCCCTCCTGGCGTCATGGCAAACCTTATCTTAAGAAAGAATCTCGCATTTTACGTTTACAGCTTCTGTGTGAACTTATTGCTTCTCCACCCAATAAAGCAGGATGTACAGCGCAGTGTAGCTACAGAGTCTTCTCTCCGTGGCTGCCAGCCTATGAACTCCCACACAATCAAACCCAAGTAGGTTGTATCTTCCAGCCCTTAGTCTTCTCCCCTTTCTCTGTCTTTACATCACGCGGGTAGCTTTTATTTCAGGGTACCAAATTCAAATGTCTATTTAGCATGTTCTATGTGCCAATTTCAATCAACCTCTGCCCACTGCTCACCATCTCTCGAGACTTTTGTTCCTTCTATAGCTGCTCATACAAGGCTTCAAGGTCTCCCAGGTCTGTCTTCACCAGGTACCTCACCTATCCCTATTCTAGGTTGGAGTCCCTTCCAGGGAACCACATTTGCATTGTAGCAGGAATTGGGGGTGGGAGGGGGTTCTGGAGACACTGCTAAAGGGGGCTAAAGGTTAAATAAATCTAGGACCTTAATCAGGCACATTGGCTGTTGAGACCAAACTTTCAGAGTCTTTCAAATTAGAATGATTATATAATTTTAGTCCAAACTGGGATCCTTTGAGACAAAAAAAGTAAAATTGATCATTAATAATAAGTTAAGAATTTAATAGTCTTATATTAATAATTATAATTATTAATTACACAAGAGCAACTGGGACTCTCCAGGGTAAGTAAAGACATATGGTCACACTGTAAACGGACGATTGCTACTTCTGCCTATACATAGATTGCAAAACATTCTCTGTTACAGCCCATAGCTGTAACCCCTATTAACTCCAAGTCAAGACGAAATAGAATGGAGATGGCCTCCAACACATAAATACATCATCACCCAAACTTCAGATCATTAGAACATATCAAATTACTGCATATCAAAGTGAAGATAATACTCAACCACACGATGGCAAATAATTAATACTTGACATCCCAGTATTTGAAATTGGCGATCTAGGTTATCAAATTAAGACAAATTTTGAGAGCCGTTACAGCCTTAGCAGGAAAGACCTCTACCGTTATTTAGAAATTTCTCTCGGTAGTCTTATTTGTCATCCAGAATTTAATTTATCTATTAACAAGTGGCTCTTTGGCACTTAAAAATAAGACTAAACATAAGCATGGAATCAGGACAAAGAGTTACCCGGAGCCAATCTCATTTCCTATTGGGTAGGATTTTCTACATGAGAAAGTCACTGGTCAATACCCAGGGGAAGTGATCGGATCTTGCTGATTCAGCAGGTTTTCACTTGACCCACATTTACAAAGAAAATAATCCCTTCTCACTAAATTTGTGAATCGCATAAACCTTGAAGCAGTACTCTTCCTATGACCAATGTAGTGTGTGCGGTCTCTCGCAGAGCCCGACAGACATTTCTTGAACACTGATCACATTAAATCCCAGGGGCACCATCAAAACCCAAAACGCTTTACTGCTCAATACCAAATCTTATTCCAGATTCAGAATGATAAAATTAATGTTGCTGTCTTCATCAGCTCAAACAAGCGATCTGTGTAGCATCTTGCTTCTAATAAGAATAATCTAGAATTCTAAATTCTATTTTAAACACCTCTGTTTGACGCATCCGTCAAAGTTTACAGGCAAAAAAGCCTAGGACTTTTGCTTACTGTCAATTTTGTGGCCAGCTATTAATAGTAGTGTAACTGATTAACTTGCAAGAGCACTCTTGAACAAATGTTGCAGGGACAAAAGTCCTTCTGACATTCCTACTGTGCCCGTCTCTGATCCAAAACACCCACAATACGATGTCCAGGTCCAGGCTGGGTATTGCCAGAGGTAATGATCGAGAGAAAGTGTCTACAGAGATAAGCAGGAGACATTTACAGTACATGTCACATGAAATAAGGGTGAAGGGGGTGTTCAGATGCAAAAGTCTTCATCATCACATGGAAGAGAAACAAGACTTATTCTTATTGCTCCAGAAGGTAGAGTTGGAACCAAAAGGAAATTCCCAGAGACAGATTGTGTATCAACACAACTTCAGCATCTGTAGCCATTAACGTTGCCTAGTAAAAGGGTGGGCTCTTCGCAGGTAAGTGAGCAGATGGTGCATCTAACGGGGCCCCTGGAGGGTCAGTCAGGGAGGAAGGTGGAAAGAAATAACCTCAAAGGTGCTAACACAGTATAAGTTCTATGGACACATACAGGATGGGAAAGCAAGATGCAAAACTGTGATGTTGCTACTGTGGGTGGCAAAATGAATGAGAGTCAGGACAGTTCCCAAGAGAGGATAAAAGCTCTGCTCACTGGACTAAGGATTTGCACAGAAAACCACTTCGGTGACTGTATCGAATGGGAGAATGCATAATCAGCTAACCAAACCAGCGCTGATAGCACAGCCCACTTCAGCGAAGTGATTCTGGATCATTTACACCATTTCTTAAGAACAAATGTGTCATACTCCCTTTCAGGCAACATTCTTACATTTAAAAAGCAGGGTAATTATACCCGCAGGAAAGCAGGCACTCTTTATTAAACTGACCTTTCATTTGCCGAATTTCATTTTTCAGAGTGCAGGTAATTTTTTTTTCTACACAGCAATATTGTAACAAGAGGAAACAAATTAAAGAGGAAAAACATAATTAACAATCTCACTAATCCAAGGAGACAAAATTTTTCATTTTTTCCATCTTCCTTTCTTGTGCTGGTCTATAATGCACATTTAATTTTCACAGGGTATAACCAGAGCACAGAGATAGGTTTTGGATGCAGGTTAACATATATTTCTTTGAACATCTAATTTGGATCCCCAAATTCAGACTTTCTCATCTTAACTTACGGAGTTGAATTATTTAAAATCTGAGTAGAAATGATCCTGCTTCCCTTGAAGGGCAGGAAAGTTAACAAATTCCCCAAACACTGAGCGTCAGTGTTATTTCTCAGCAGAATTTTATATTTTTGCCTAGAATGGTAAAAATGAGACACTAATATATTCCCTGTTCTGTTTGGTAGTACATACATGCCTTGGAGGTCCAAATAAAGTGGAAAAGCATGTTTACAATTAACCATTTGCTCTAAGAAGGTAAACAAATCCTCTCTCCACTCATTGATCCATCTATCCATGCATCCTCCATCCACCTTCCATCCATCCATCCATCCATCCATCCATCCATCCATCCATCATCCATCCACCCACCCATCATCCATCCATCCATCCATCCATCATCCATCCATCCATCCATCCATCCATCCATCATCCATCCATCATCCATCCATCCATCATCCATCATCCATCCATCATCCATCCTCCATCCATCCATCCAACACAGCTATCCAGGGCTTACTCTTCCCAGCCCTGTTCTAAGAACCTTGGGTACCACATTGAACAGAACAAAAACCTTGTTATCAACCCAACAAGTTGAACAGCTTTCATTTTGTCTATATTCCTTTCTCGTATTCTAGTGCAGGGATGAGGGGACAAATAATAAACAGATAAACCCATTAAGAGAAGGAGAGAAAAGCAGGATGAGAGGGTCCTGTGAGATGACTGGATATGTGGAGGTCAGCATGATCTGGTAGTAAAGTGCCATGTGAACAGAAACTGAAATGTAGCTGGGAGGAGGCAGGTCAGCCTGTTACGGACTGAGCTGTGGCCCCTGTCTCCAATTCACATATTGAGGCTCTACCCCCATTTGGAGATGGGGCCTTTGGGTGGTAATTAGGGTTACAGGAGGTCATAGGGTGGGGCCCTCAGGATATTGGTGCTCTTATAAGAAAAGATACTAGAGCTCTCTCTCTCTCTCTCTCTCTCTCTCTCTCTCTCTCTCTCCATCCATCCATCCACATACATCAAGGAAAGGCTATATGAGGACATAGCGAGAAGTCACCGTCTTCAACCCAAGGAGAGGGCGCTCACCAGATACCACTGCTTGCACCTTGACCTTGGAGGTCCAGTCTTCAGAACTGTGAGGAATAAATCCCTGCTGACTAAGCCACTTGTCTGTGGTATTTTGCACTAAGAGCCCGAGCAGAGTAAGACCCGGCTGATGTCTGAGAGCACACAATCTGGGGAGAGGGAGCAGCAGGTGTGCTGCGGTGACAGCAAGGAGACAGTGGCCTGAGTGAGGGGACCCAGCGGAGTGAGAAGGCCGGGGGGAGGGGTGGGGAGCAGGGGCCAGAGAGAGAAGGGACTGAAAGCCAAGGTGGTGGCTTTGGCTTTCGAGTGCCAGGTGTGTGCACACAGCAGGGCATGATGGGAGTCCCATTTAAATAGATCACGGGGGAGCTGCTGAGAACAAAAAACAGGGAAGTGAGGGTGGGAAGTGGGGGAGGTGCAAGGAAACCAGAGTGATGGAGGTCTGTCCCAGGTGGTGGTGGTGATAAGTGGTGGGTTCTGGGCACGTCACAGAAAAGGTGGGTCCCCAGGGCCATCTGGAGTGGCTCACACACACCTTGGTGTCAGGACACATTTCTGTCTCCCTTTTGCATCTAGAGCCCCTCTCTGAGGCTCTTGGCCTTTGTCCTCAAGATGAAAGCCCTTTGCACGTCACTGCCCAGGGAGCCTGTGCTCTCCCCTCCCCTCCGAGCCACTCGAAGCTCTTCCCTCTCTGCTCAGCGTGTACTGCTCCTGGGACAAGTCTTCCCCTCCACGTCCCCTGCCCGCCCACCACGGTGCACACGCCAGCTCTGTTTCCCGACGCTCCTCTCTGTATTCTGGCCATCAGACAAACCCCCTTCACGTTCTTTAGCTCTCGTCTGGGACATGTCGGGGAGCCCTGCCTGGTTTCACGCACGGAGTTCACTCCTCTCTCTCCCGGACAGAGCTGCGACACTCCGTAAATGCTTTCCTGGGACATTACTGCACTACTAAGTTGTGTACGCATCGCCTGTGTATGTCACCAGCAGACGGTAAGCTGCTTGAGGACGGGTACCACAGTGTGCTCCTGTTCCCAGGCCTGTAAAAAACTGGGGTCGCCACAGGTCTCAGGGAGCTGAAGGAACGAATCTGTGAGTGCCCTTCTGGGGCGCAACTCTGTCGTTTGCTGGAAGGTCTGGCAGTCAAGCCACTGCTGACTGATGTGGAAAGCAAAGCGTTAACAAGCCCAGGTACATTAACGAGGCCAGAAACAGCAATGGGTCCTAAAGACGTAATGTAAGCTGACATCTACAGTTGGCAATCGTCTTCCCCCCGGTGGCAGAAGGGTTGCTCATATTTATTTTTAATGCCGGCAAAAAGAAAACAAGGAACTGAAAACAGACTAAACCTTTTCCTAGGTTGTCTGATGTCTGAAACGCAAACTTCATCTTTTCAGGTGCTATTACCTGAGTCAATTGTGATCAGAGATTGATGCTTTATGTGGGACTGTACAATTGAAGTGGAAGAAATACAAATTAGAATCATAGTTAAAGACACCACGTTCTGGGGGCTGGTGCCAGAAGGTCCCCACAGCACAATGCCCTGGCCCTGCCCCAGGATGACATCACCGAACGCTGACATCAGGTCACGCACCCACAGGCTCTCCTCTCTGTTTGAGTCGGATGCATCCCATCTTGGCCTGAGCTTCACGCAGATCCCAGAACTTCTCCTGTGACCTTTATCACACCTGTGCCTTACGATCAGGAGTAGAGAGTCAAATGAAACCCCTGAGTGACGGTTAGAGAAACTGGAAGCTACGAAAGTAGGAAAGAGGAAAGTAGGGTGGGAGGCAGAAGGAATCCATTGCTTAGGTGTTACAAGGACCAATGCAAATGTGTGTGAAAGTACATCACACTTTATAAACATCATAGGAGCATAAGCTATCGCTTTACTAATTATTGCTGCCACTACCAAATAATGTCCTAGTAACATCTGCTGCATCACATGGGAAGAAGTCAAAGCACATTCCATTTTTTACACAACTTAAGGAAGGGACAGTTACGGGAACAGCACCCTGAGCTCTAAGGAGGGGAACTCAGAAATTTCACTTCAAAGTGGGGGACCCAGGGCACAGCTATGTGACCCCACAATAAAGCGACACATTTCTCAAGCAGCAAATACCCCCCTGGCGTGTTTCGGGTGCACCTCATCTGGCAAGTTTGTTTCCTACACCGCAAGCATCGCCCATGCAGCTAAAGGAGCGGACGGAGCAGCATCCGGCAGAAGTGAGCAGAAGACGAGGGCCTCTTCCTAAGGCCGCAGCACGGCCACAGACGCTCGGAGCGTGGAAAGCTGCAAACACAGGGCTGGCGAGGGTGATGGAGGAGGGCTGACACTGCAGTGACAGCGAAGGTCCAGACCTTGCCAGCCGTGATGAGGACAGCTGGCAGTTTTGCATTTTATTTCCCTTTGCTAAAGACAGAGGGGTCCACCAGATGGCCCGCTCGCTAGGGAAGGAGGAAGTGAATTCAATTATTTCTCTCACAATCCTCTGTCTTTGAGCCAATCAATGGCCTCGTCTGCCAGGGAGCTTTCGGAAGTCTATTACTACCTATGACGAGAAGACGGATTCTGGCCCCCGATACTGAAAGCAGCCTTTCCTAGGATAAAAGTAGGCCCATGTTTAGGGAACTGAGGGTTTAAAAAGTTTCCAGAGGATCTATGCCCATCAGACGCAAGGGGGGCTCCACAGGTTAGGCCAGAAGTGAAGACAGACCACTGCTGCCTGAGTGGACGGGCGTCCAGCAGGGCCTGTGTGGTCTCCCTCCCCCTGAATCGCTCCCCTCCTCGGCGAGTGCCGTTCTGTCCCCTCAGTGCCTTGCGGTGCTTTGGCTCGTTGTGAGTGTGTGGAATGGATGAGGGCTGTGGCCACAAGGTACGGATTCGTGCCAATTCCATGCCAGTGCCCGACGACAGGTCTGGGGCAGGCTGAGCAGATGGGAGCAGGACAGCGCTGGTCGGGGAGGATGGAACCTTTCTCTGCAGAAAACTTCCACTGATGTCATTCATTAGAAATTAAGTTTGGGTGACAGGCTGTATGCTGAGGCCTAGCAGTTAATTACGAGCCATCAGCATCTTCGTGACAGAGAGGAACTGGTCCTCCGGGGGCCATCAGACGCTCTCAGGGGCCCCCCTCCCGGTCGACAGTCTCCCCCTGCTTTCTCGGGGTCTCTCATGGCTGTCCTCTCAGATGCGCCTCGGCTCCCACTATCCATTGTATATCTGCCTCAGGGACGGGCCTGGGATCCACTCTCCTTTCCCATGAATTCAGAAATTGCTGAAGTTGACTATTTTGCATAACATGCCTTTCTATTCCTGCCTGAGGGCACACCACTTTGAAATCACATCCACGCCGTGTACCAAGGCAGCTGTCAACCTCTGCCTGCAGCTCAGCAAAACTGCACTTGGAACACGAGCTCCTGCCCCACCAGTCCTTCTAGAACAACAGCAACGGGCAAATGTCTGGCTATAATTACAGATAGTTTAAAACTTCTTCATTATTTTTTACCTGCAGAGTCAACGCCAGAGCTCAAATGTCTTTAGTCTCTTCATTTTAACTGACTCTGTCTTACAGCTGCTTGAGGAAATTCAAAATCTTGGTGATTCTTACCTCCGGAGCACAGTCTAACTTGATATCATGTTTTAAAGGGGCCGTGTTGTCTCATAAGTCAGCACAAGGAACGGCACTGTGGCCTCATTGTAGTTGGAAGACGTGTCACCATCTATCACAGGAGAAATCCCTTCCAGTGAAAATACGACTACGGAAGTAGGTCGCAGAATGTAAAGGTGAGCATTCGTATCTTTCTCATTCCTGGGTATGATTACAATGTCTTCAAATCATGTTTAGGTCACGGGTGTCTTTACACAGACTCACTGAAAGCCACAGGCAATTTTGAGACCAGTTTGAGGCTGGGCAGCTTTTTGGCAAGCTCAACACGTCACTTCTCAAGGTCAAAATCCTCGCAGACTCTCCATAAATATTAAGTCACTAAGAAACAAGTCTCAAAGGGAAGCACCACTAGTAAGAGAATGGTAGAGACTAAAATAATTTGAGCGCACTGTTCCAGGCAGGCTGGCCACCCTGAGAACAGCCTTCAGGTGTGGTGTGCCAAGTGCATCGGTCAGAACGATGCCAGCTTCCCCTCTCCTCTGCGCATGGTGCCAGGACCCACATTTCCATCCTGTCAGCCCTCTCCACTGCCCCCCAAACACAAGTCAGTGGCCCCACCTGGGTCAGACGTCTGCTCCAGGGTTTTAGGGACAGGATTAAAATATTCCAGTTTATTCTTGATGATTACGACGCAACAGGAGAAGGAGGGTGGTGGTGGGGGACGCGTCTACTTCCACATGGCACATGGATTCCAAAGAAAACAGCACAGATTTCTAGAACGAGAGGAACGAAGGAAAGAGACAGAGGGGCAAAGAGACAAGAGGCAGAGAGAGAAAAGTCCCCATTGGTTTTCCATTTCTTGACTTAACTTTTCTGAGGCCTCAAGGAATTTTCCCCTCAGATTTAATAAGACACTCCTGTTTCTCTAAGAAATATTATATTTCCTGTTTTACGTAAACTAGTCTGAGCTGGTTTCTGAATCCCGAGAACACAGAAGCTGAACAGACTGCACGGAAAGCCACGCAGTCAGGCAGCCCCGTATCCCACTGGTGCCCCATCTGAGAGGGCATTCCAAGGTCACTAGGGAAATCACATGCTCTACTTTGTGTGGCCAAACATACACTCGAGAACCAGGTGAAAAATTTAACTACTTGCTTAGTTTATAATTTCAAGAATTGCTAATTTGACATATAAGTTTCTTTGAAAAGACTGGCTTTTCTACCAGCATGTGTCGTTATTTTCCCAGAGAAACTGAGTGCAACTTAGCAATTACCTTAACAGGCCCTCAAGAATCCACGCTTATCATAATCTATCAGCGTTGAAGCATAGTCCCCCCCCACTGGGGACAGGAGGGGTCATTCAAGCTAAAGCCAGCGGCAGCCGAGAGCTGGCACCACAGAATCTCCACACCAGTCTTGTGGGCTATTCCTGAGGCCGTCACTGTTAGGTATCAACTTACTCAAAAAGAAAGTTCTAGCATTTTTAAACCCTAGCTGGCCAAGAATGGATCTGTTTGGTAGACCCATATGTCACAGCTCCTTTTGTCATCAGGGACGGTCTAATAATGGTATTTTCATTTGGTTCAGTTGAACAGAGAGACGCAGCATCAGAGAAATCATTATCCATGGAGACACAAGAGACCAGCAGTCTTAGCTCCGCCCACAACCTTACAGCCCAGGTGCCACGTAGCCCCACAGGTCCTGCACACTGACAGATGTGGCCCTCTTTGAGGGGTGGGTCCTTATGTAACCTCCCATAGTGACATGTTGCATAAAATGTGACGCATTAATGAAAATAACACCCGACGCCACCATGCACAACTTGGGTGAACAGCACAAATATAATTTTCAGTGAAATGGTCAGACACTGAAGAATATACACACATTCACCAGCGGGCAAACCACAAGTACAGGGCTCAGGCTTACGTCTATAAAGACAAGCAAAGACAGAAATTTCCGTGAAATGCAGATGTTGCCTAACTGGGGGGGGGGGGAGGAGAAATTGCCATTGGAAAGGGGGAGGCATGGTGCAGGGGTTTTGGGGTGTCGGCAGTGCTCTCTCTTGACCAGGATGGAGGTGTCAGGGCTGCTTCAGGCTGTGCTAACCCACTACGTGGGATGACGGCACGTTAGACAGCTTTGGTGTGGTCAAGTTGACAGGGGCAGCGGCTAGCCATGCGCAGTGTGTGACAACTCTGTGACTGACCATGGGCCAACGGTGAAGTGGACATATTCCCCCTGCACTCACACCGCACAGGACAGCCAGACTGACACCTGGGCAGTGAAATGACACCTGACCTGAGCGCAATGGACAGTAAATCAGGGAGCAGAGTGACGGGGGGCAGTTCTGATGGGGGAACCACGGGAAGGCAAGGGCTCTCCAAGGAGGTGGAATTTACGTGAGAGTTGAGGGTGTGCAGGAACGAGCCGGGTGACTAGCTGGAAGGTTCTCCAGGCAGAGGAAGCATAGGACGGAAGGCGTGAGCCTGGCGCTCACGTGCCTTAGAGACTGGGCTACAGCGAGCCTCCCACGCTGAGGCACAGATAAAACCAGGCCCCCTTTGCAGACACCACCACGTATTTTGTGCTTAATCCAAAATGCAATGGGAAGTCAGTGAAGGATTCTGTCAGCCACCTTTAGTAACTTCTAGCACTGAGAAAGCCTGGGACCGGTTATGTCTCCGTGCCTTAACATGTGTCAAATTTTGGGCCAACGTAGAATCAAATGCCCTAAAAAGTGAAATATCCACAAAATGACAATTAAAATTATCAGGAGAAAATAAACCCCAGAAACCAACCACGGGATCTCCCATTCCATTTCTGCAGCCTGCGGTCTCCATGTATTTTCCTTCTAATATTTATTCACCGTGAAAAGCTCCGACATAGATTTCTTTTATGTATCATGGACCATTTACGATAAGTAGAAGGTAGCAGCAAATTACAAAATCAATGGTGCATATTTCTCAGGATGGTAAAGCAGTTTCCTAATCATTGTATTTCCATATTCAGGACGACGACAAATGACTTGAGGACGGCAAGAACAAGTTTTAAATAACATTTAGCAACTGACACATGTCCGTCAGCATTCCCCACTGCAGCCTGCCATCACCATATCTGTTTTATTGGCTCATTTAATCTCTCTTCGTTAATGATGGCTCTTATCTCTTCTTAAAGGTGCTAAAAGCACAACAAAGCATTCGCCTGGGGACCTAAGCATAGCCCCCAGCAGAAAGCAGGACTCTGCTGGCCCCCACCCCACAGGTGGGGATGAGGGTGGGATGAGACCAGTCCTCACCAGGGAAACCGGTGGGAAAGGGTCACCCCCGGCACAGGCCTGGGGGTGTGTCAGGGACACTCAGAGGCTGTGGGGTCCTCCCTGTGTGTCTCTCAATGCCCTTCACCACTCTCTGTCACACACCTGACACCCCGGATCCAGGATTAAAATGAAATTCTCTACCCTCAGGAATAGCCACGCACACAACAGCAAGAATAACAGACAAGGGGCTTCAGAGTCTACACAAGCACTGACCCCAAAATCTGAAGAGACGCAACTATCCAGAGGGGAATTCGGTCATTTCTGCGGTGAGTTTCTTCACAGGCCCGAAAATAAAAGCACTTTGGTAAGAAAAGGCGAATGATCTAAATAACACGCCAGCACAGCACGGGTGAGTGGGGAGAAAAGAAGGAATACAAGAAAAGAATTTCAAAGGCACCGAGGGGAAAACGGAAGGGAACGTCACACAGAGGAAGGGAGGTGGCACAGCGTGACACCAGATGAGGAAGGCGGAGGACACGTCTGAAGGGGCCACACTTTTCGTCTCTGGAGTGGAGCAAACAGCCAACATGACAGGGGACCTGCGGTACCACGGTCGCGTGCCGTTAGGTTTCTGCATTACTAAGAAAAGGGAACATGCAGGTTACAGTGGCCTCTTTAGGACACCTATTTCCATGGCACATTCTCAAATAATTTCTACCTGAAACTATGAAAACAAATTCTGCACTTTAAGTGCCAAAAGTTTAGTTATCGGGAAGTGGCACACGGCAGGAACGAGCCAGGTAAGTTTATACTGTAACCTGAATTCAGAGTGTTAATGTTTTTGCTTCCATTTTCTCAGCCCAGTGTAATTAGTCTACTTATCTGAAGAAAAATGGCTCAGGCCAGAACTGAATGGCTGCCTCCCTATATGGGAACACAAGGATTTTTGGGTGACACAAACACTAATTATCTAGTGTCCAGGACAGAAGGAGAAAACGAACGGACGTGATAGGCAAGACAATCAGAAACAACTTCATGTATTTCTCCCAATGACGCTGCAGAGGCTTCACCAGAATCCCCTGGGTGAGCGTGTGAAAATGCAGATCCCGGGCCCCTGAAGCCTACTGACCTGCCATCGCTGGGGGCAGGAGAAGAGGACGTGTCTTACCATCTGCCCAGGCGATGTTTACAGATCCTGAAGCGTGAGAAGCCCTGTCTGCAGGACCCACAGAGCCGCATACAGTGCACTGTGTCGGCCCTGAAGGACACGTGCTTTACTGCCTGATGACAACGTGTTTTCTTTAATCCCATAGGACACACAGCCAGGAGGAGGTCGTGCTCCAGCGGCCATTGTCCCGTGCAAGGGGAACAGCTAGTAGACGCGTAACATTCAGCACAGCAACCGTGCCCTTGACGTTTCCCATCTAAATGGATGTGGGTTCATTACTGCGAGGACCTAGTGACATCCTCAGAATGAAGACACTCCTTTGTTTGAAATGCATAAGAGACATTCCATTCTCCTTACAGGTATTTCCTTCTGGTGGATGGGAACATTACTGTTTTTTGGACAATTACTGTTAATTGGAGAGGTTTTTAAGGAAAGCCGACCTTCCTGCTTGGAACATGAAAAGCTCAGGGGTGCACGTGCCTTCTACCTATTGGAAACACCAGTGGCTCATGTCCAAACCACAAATCTATGCTCGCTACAGCACTTTACAATTACATGAAAGTAAGAGCACAGATTAGCTGAAGAAAACGGTCACAAGTTAAAATGAAAGCATTTATATTAGCATCAATGACTCCCAAATACTTAGAAATCAACCTCACAGAAATGCACATGATCTCTACACAGAAAACTTTAAAAGGTCATTAGAAGAAATGAAAGATCTAAATGAATGGAGGGGTTATCACATTCCTAGATTGGAAAATTTTATGCTGTAAATATGTAAATTCTCATCAGTTTCATCTCCTACAGATGGAATGCAATCTCAACCCCAAATCCCAGGTGCTGTGTGTGTGTATGCGTGTGTGTGCATGGGTGTGTTATTTCTCAAGCTGATTCTAAAATTGTTATGAACACGTAAAGGGTGAAGAACAGAAAATGCAATCTTGAAGCCGACATCTGAAGCACTTAAACTCTCAGTGATCAAGACATTTTTAAAGGTATAGAAATTTAAACAGTGTGATTTCAGTCTAAGGATAAACAAACCAGCGGAACAGACAGTCCAGAAACAGACCCATGTCCCTGACTTTTAATAAAGGTGCCACAGCACTGTTGTAGGGAAATGATGCTATTGTACGACCTGGTGCTGGACTAATTTAATGCCCATACGGAAATAAATGAATTGTGACCCCTACCTCACACCATATGTAAAAATACATCGTGGTTCAATCACAGACCTAAATGTTGAAGGTAAAATAATAAAGCTGTTACACAATAACAAAGGAAAATATTTCCATGTCCTTGAATAAGGCAAAAATTTCATTAAAGGATAACAAAAATAAAACACTAAACAAAAAGCAAGGACTAACAAAATTTACTTCACCAAAATTTTGAAATTCTGTCCTTCAAGAGACACTATTGCAAAAAACGCTATAAGAAGGAACGCTACGGAGAGAGGAGAATATTTGTAATTGTATATCTGATGAGAGTCTCATATCCAGAATATATAAATATCATTTACAAACCCACGAGGGAAAGGGTTATCAGACAACCCAATGCCATAAAAATAGGGGAAAAACCTGGACGGGCACTTGAGGAGAGAAGCTAAATAAGATGGAAAACAAGCACTTGAAAAGGTTCTCCAGCTCCTTCGCCATCAGAGAAATGGAAATTCAAATGACGAGGAGGTCCTATCACACACCTTCTAGAATGTCAACCACGGCCACAACCGTCACACTGCCTGCACCACCCCAGGTGTTGGTGAGGAGAGGACGTGGGGACAGTGGCGAGCTCCTCCACTGTTGATGGCAGTAGAAACTGGAATGACGACTTTGGAAATCTCTGGCAGAATCACACCCATAGGTGGCAACCCTCAATGTGAACGCATGCGCTTACCCACTGACATAATGTACAAGGATGTGAGCAGCACTGAACAGGAGAAGCGCGTTTGGAGACAGCTTGGATACCCACCACCAGAATGCCCACCAGCAGAAGGGATAAATGGTGGTGCGTGCGTACAATGCAAGACGTTACAGACATGCAAAGGCATGGACGGCTGCGACGTGTGAGAGGACTCTTTCGGACTAATTGTGAGGAAATTAAGTCTGACACAAAAGAATATGGATTTCACGATTCCATTTATGTACAGTTCAAAGCAAGCAACAACAGCGGACGGTGAGAGCTGTCAGAATGGGGTCTGCCTCTGGGAGAAGAGGCATCCGACGAAACCCTGATTTAATATTATTAGTTCCCGGGCAGGTGATCTACAGGACATATTGGTAAGGGGAAACTAGGAACCAGGAGGGAAAGTCCACAGTTGTTGCAGGGGGCTGGGCCCAGGAGGGTGAGTGTCTGGATGGGGGGTGGAGGTAGTGCCCCACTCACGGGGCTGTTCTATTAAGTGGCAAATAGCACATGAGATGCCTAACAGGCTGTCACAAGACACAGTCAAGAAATATTGGTCGTTATGATTGTCAGACTGGCAACTGTGGAAATGGAACAGGAAGAACACCTTGGGAAGGCATTCTGCTAGAAAAGCCAGGGGCTCTGGGACAGGCTATGGAAGACGGTACAGGAAGGCCTCGGGTGGCTGCCTGCAGGAGACGTGGGGGGTGACACTTGCACAGGCATGAACTTGGCACACTTTATTTCCTCCCGCTTTATTGATTTCACCGAGTCAGGGCTGGTGCAGAGACCGTGGCTGACTTACTGCTTTTAATCCCCTGTGCCCACACGTGGCGAAGGCTTCATAAACAGATGATGAGCAGAATAACTCGTGTCCTCACGGACTTCACTGGACATTCCCCCTGGACACGAAAGGCAGTACAGAATGGGAAAGGAAACTTGACACGGGACTTATAGTCTCAAGAAGGAATTTCTGGATCAAAGCACATGAACATTTTCAATACTCTGGCAACATAAGGCAGTATCCTCGCTGAAACACTTCTATCCAATTTTCAGCCTCACCGAGTGTTGAGAGATGGTGTCCATCTTATTGTAGCACCACGACAATCGGGAATTATCTGGTTTTGAAATATTTACTAATTTCATAAGCAAAGTATCTCTTCTCAGGCTTGGTCTGCAGGCCCTTCATTCCTGGGGGAGCTGAACCCTTCCGACTGACCCAGCGGTCATCTTATTTCCTCTTGTTCTAACTCATCTGTTCATGTCCACGGCTCGCTATGTGCTTGGCTTTTGTAATTTTCTTCTGATCGATCCTTCCTTACGAGCACTCCGGTAGCTCAAAGATATTAGTGGCTTTTCCTATTTGTTGTGAACATTTTACACAATCTCTCTTTCTCTTCTGACGTCCTATGTGGTACTTTATAAACTCCATGTTTTTGTCTTTATACAACATGTATTGGTTTTTCCTGTCTGATTTCTTCCATTGCTTTTGAGCACAAAACCCCATACTTGGCTGGCATAGCTTCTGATGGCTACTCTCATTTACATGGTACATGCTGCTATATCAGCCTTATTATGTCTTTGATTTCGTGCTTTCTGAACACCAATTCCAGCCTTCTGCGTGGAATGGCAGGTGCGGGTGGGGGGGGGAGGCGTGGAACTAGGAGAGTCAGAGTCACTTTGACCCAGTTTCTATCTGGATCCAGTGACAGGACCCGCCCCCCCCCCCCATCAGCTCCAAGTCCATCAGTGAGACTCACCTTACTGTCTGAAGTCGTTAATTTGTTTTTAAAAAAGAGAGAAAAACCTACGACAGGTTAAGTTCAGGGGGTGTGCTTATGAAGAAGGACGGCATAGAACTTCCATACTATACCCTCCTGTGGCCCCTTGGAAAATAAGATGGACTTTTTTTAGAACAAAAGATGAAGGTGAATGTGACTCGCATGAGCTTAGAAGTCAGTGGACTTTGGACACTTGAGCTTCACGTTTTTTACAGAAGAAAACGAAGTGCTTCCTGGGTGAGGGGTGCAAAGGGAGTGGGTGGGCATTTGCAACCAGATGAAGGGCAAGCCTACTGAGAACCCCAAAGGCCAGAGCACAGAACAGAGGGAGGGGATTCAAGGGCCTGGATGTCCATGCCTTCCCTCCCCGCTCCCGAGTTTCCTGAGACCATAACCACAGGAAGCAGAACCTCACACAGGGGCCCATCCCACCAATGCCTCAGACAGGGTCAGGTAGCAGCTTCTCATTGTCACCTCCCTCAGGCACTGCTCCAGCTGCTCCCTCCCCTCCGTGCCCAGGTTGGAAACGCTTTCCAATTCCTGCAACAGCTGGGGGTGAGGGTGGGGAGGGGGGGAAATGAGGAAACAGCAGGAAGGTTCAGGGGCTGCCCTCCACACTTTGTACTTCATACCGGTTCCAGTTTTCCTTTCAACTCGCTGCCACTCTGAATCCTTCCGACTCCCCAAAACCCACGAGCCACCCATGGCGACTCCACCCATCACTGGATCTCTTTCCTCTAAACTCCCAGCGCACTCTAGCATCGCATCTGAATCTTTCCTCCTATTACTAAGCCTTTTTCCTTTCATTCAGCCTGTTCCTTTCCCAAAATTGGTGTTGGGAAACTGTCTGCCTTTTTAATCCCAGATTTTCAAAGGCAACTATTGGCTCAGCAGAGAGGATCTCAGCTGCCAGGAATGGAGGGCCAGAGAGAGCATATGGCGTCGGCAGCTTCCCAAGGTCACAAAGACTCATCGGGAAATTAGTTGGGTTGCAGTGAACAAAGTAAGCAATGGGAAATTTATTAGTTTCCGAACTTGTAATTATTTTAACACGTCTTTGTTTGCTCTTTAAGGGATCCCCAAATTTTCTCCCCTTCGAACTGGGCACAGTGTAATTTGGGGTATTGTTTTTAAAGGGGGGATCCATATCACCTTTGAATTCACTTTACAGTACATTTTACCTAATATTTAATGCTTAGTTTTTTAAACTAGGATAATAACAGGTTAGGAAAGGACAGAATGAACATCAGGAGTCATTCAGGGTTCTCTCCTGTTCTCATAAAATGTCAATGAGTAATTTAAAATGTACAAAATGTGTATAAAGTTTTTACTTCGAAACAATTATGTATAACTGTCTCTCTCTCCCCCCTGAAGATGTATTTTGTGTACGGGTGTGTGATTCCTTGTTGCCCATCTGGCTGACAGTGGGTTCTTTATTCTAAACCAAACTTAAGCCGTCTAGTAATGGGAGATTTAAATGGGATAAAATGCTTCTTTGGATGGCTCCAAGGAGAAACAGTAATGTAGTCAGACGGGAGTGGTGGGCACCCCAGGTACCCCTCCTCCTGGCATTCACAGCCTTGTGTAGTCCCCCCCCATTGTGCCTGGGTTAGTCTGTGTGACCAACAGGATACGGAAAAGGATGGGACACTGATTTCAAGGTTAAGTTATACGAGCCACTGCAGCTGTGTGTCAGCGGGATGTGCTCTCTTGGGTCACTCGCTCTGGGTGAAGCCCCGTGGGGGAGCCTGAGGACCCCCCGTCAGGTTCCGCTCCTGAGACCACGGGGCCCGAACCCACAGCTTCACCAGGACCTCATGAGCATGTCTGAGCACCTCTCACTCCTGGACCTTAAGAAACTGGGAGACACAGCGTGTTTGTCCTTTCAAGTTGCCAAGCTCTGGGGTAACCTGTGAGGCAGCAATAAATACCAAACACCTGGGGAGGAAATGTTTTCAGAATCTGACCCAATAGAGACTTTCAGTTCAGAACTGTCTCCTCTAGAAAAAAGTATGTTTTAGATTTCAAGTCATCAATCAGTGACAATTAGGGAGTTGGTGCCTTGGGAAGACCTCCTGACTCAACGGGCTACTTTCATCAACCAAATTCACTAAGCAGGGTTGTGATAAAGCCTCATTATATCCAGACGTGAATGGACCAGCACTAATTTTTGGCCTCGTAACATTAGGGGTTTTTTTAGTAAGTGGTTGGTGCTGGGAATTTCCAGTTTAATCGCCTCCTTGTCTGTGAATACTAACCAGGAATAGTGATAGCCAGGCTGCTTATAGAGTGTCCTTGGGGTGTTGGCAGGTAATTATTAAACATAAATTAAGACTCTCAAACTGTGCTAGGATCTGGATGGCTCAGGCAAGCAAGAGCTCAGTCCCTGGCCCCCTTTCCTTACCTGGGAGGCATCTGGCCCTCCCTTGAGCACATATACCCCTACCTGACGGGCAATAAGAGCTGGTAGTCACCTCCCCTCCTGAGCTTGCTTCCTGGTCCTTAAATTGTATGGGGTCCCCAGACAACTCCCCAAATCCTTTCTAGCTCCAACAGACTGCAAGTAGACGAAACCTGCTTTCTGTAGCTACTTGTAACTAAGGCATCCGGCCGCTGTCTGGAACTTGGTTACGGGAAGAAATTCTCTCCGTGATGGACAATTCCAAAACTCACAGACAAGCCAGCAGAGCGAGTGTCTTCAGAGAAATCTCTGTTTTCTACATTGATTCATGGAAAATCGAGACAATGAGAGGCAAAATGAATATTCATTTAGCCACTCAGATAAATCAATACACACAAAGTATAAAACCCCAGTTTTTCCACCACTTACCCAGTTCTAGACTTGCTTCGTTTGCACCGCAGCCTGTTGGGGGCCCCCAGAGCAGAGTGCTCCATGCTGGGTTATGCCTCCTGGTCAGCAAGGGACACTCTGACCCCCCCAGTTCTCAAATTCCCTCCCCCTCCCATCCTTGAGCAAATGTACTGGGCACCTGACTGCTCAGCAACTCGAGAGGGCATCTATTTCCAGTAGCGTTCTATCAATACAGCGTCTCCCTTTATCTGAGGGGGATACGTTCCAAGACCCCCAGTGGATGCCTGAAACCGCGGATAACACTGAACCCCACATATATTATGCTTCTTCCTATATATATGTACCTATAATAAAGTTTACTTTATAAATTAGGAACAGTAAGAGATTGACAGTAGCAACTAGTAACAAAATAGAGCAATTACAACAATATACTGTAATAAAAGCTATGTGCACGTGGTCTCTCCCCTAAAATACCTTATTGTCCTGCACTCACCTTCTTGTTGTGATGTGAGGGGATAAAGTGCCTTATTAGGTGAGCACTTTCACCTTCCCACCCAGAGGAACCACACATGTCACGGCTTCCCTTGGGCGCATCTGAACCGCCAGCATCACACCCTTGCGCTTCGGGGCCATTTAAGCAGTAATTTCAGGGTGACCTGAACACCAGTCCTTCCAAACCTCCGCAGTCGATCTGATAACCGAGAAGGCGACCAAGTGTCTCACGGGTGGGGAACGTGTCCTGCGTGGAGCCGCTGGACTCGGGGGAGAGTCACTACAGGGCAGGACCCGCGAGATTTCATCCTGCTCCTCAGAGTGGCGCCCGAGGTAAAACTGACGGGTTGTTTACTTCTGGAATTTTCCATGTAATGTTTCCAGACCATGGTTGACCGAGGGTAGCTGAAACCTAGGAATGCGAAACCATAGATAATAGATAAGGGGTGATGACTGCATGTAGGAGGGATGAGTTCAGGGAGGTCTTTGCAATGAAGAAATGCTCAGGAGGGTAAAGAAACAAAGAAATCAAGCTCCATGAAATGAAGGGACCAAAAGTGAATCAAAATCTGGAGCATCACACCTCATTGCAAATGCATCGTGACCAAACAGAAGCCTGAAGTTCCAATGGGTGAAACCAAGAAGCTTTGCCATGTCCGACCCTCCCCGAGCACCTAGCCTAGCTGACACTCCCACCTGCCCTGGGAATGGATGGCTGGACCTGCTTCCCTTCCTTTGCCGGTTCTGACAGTCTGGTTTCAGCCCTCTGCTCTTTCAGAATTCTTTTCCTTCCCCATCTCATTAAAGCTCATGAGTCAAGCGATTACATAAGAAGAATTTTGGCCAAAGCACACTCTACACTCATTGCAAACACACTTCCTGAAGCTTTACTCCCCAGCATCCCTTGTACATGGCTGCCTCGCCTATCTTTCACCCCCAGGAAGACTTCCAGCAATGGTATCTGTGTCCGGTGCTTCTCGCCACCAAACCAGCCTCTGTTTGGTCAAGGAAGGCCAGCTGGCATCTACCCCAACAAGAGCACTTGGGCTTTCATTTTTCCAAGGCAAGTATTCCAATCTCAATTGCTCCTTGTATAGTCACGCCACTTTCTGGCCTCCATTACTTCCCATTATGTCTTCAAAACAAAAAGTTCAGCAATATTCACAGCACTTGGCAAGCGCCCCCTTGCTCTTGCAAGACGCTGCCCCACTCCCACCCACCCCCACTCTCCCTCCAAGCTGAGCCACTCAGCCTCCTTCAAACACACCCTCGCTTCTCTGCCCGTGTGACCTTGGCATCTCTCTTCCCTGAAGGACCTTTTCAAGATACGTATCTTATTAAATTATCCCTATCAGTCAAGGGTGAGTTAAAATTCAATCTCTTCCATGAAGCACCCCCATCTCCCACTCAGACAGGAATTATATCCTTCCTTAAGCCTTTTAAAGAACAGACCTCAAAGTGTGGCGGAACAGAAGGCACCTGATGGCTTCCTTTCTCCTGTCCCCTGTGCCCCCTGGCGTGCCACTCCTCCGGCAGTGCCCACTGCATCCTACCAGCTTGTGGGGTGCACACAGACAGACTCATTTTCCACGGCACGGTGAACACAGTTCTTTGCACGGAGTAAGCCTGCAATGGAAACGCTAAATAAAAATCACTCACTATTTGTTGACTTCAGCCAAAGTATAAACAGTCTCACACCTGGCTTAGGAGCTTGGGTCTTTCCAAGTTCTAACACGTGTACTGCTTCATTTCGCCCTCCCAGCAATTCTGTGACGCCCACAGGGAAGGCCTGATGATGCCCATTTTACAGAAAGGACAATGGGGTCCTGGAATAACTACCTGACCGGCTCAGTATAACTATAAGAAATGAAGGAAAGTGTCAGAGGAATAATCCAGATGTCTGGATTCTCGAACCATTTTACTGCACGGTTGTGTTTAACATGGAGGGACACGTGTAAAGCCACACCAGACATGGTTTCCTGGGAAGGAAACTTCCCTTCGGAGAGAGGACTGCTCCTCCTCTTCAAAAGGAGAGGCAATAACTGTTTAGCAATAGTACGGTTTCTCTTGACTTTCTAGACTCCAGAGATTCATTGTTGGCGTTGCTTTGTTCTGACTCACCTCACACACGCGGGAAGGACCGACATCATGGTGAAGGTTTGAATATTCCATCCACTGGTAACTGTGAAAGCAGCTACCATTCCATTAGTAACGCCCTGTTCCCGCGTCAAAACAGGGCTGTTTAGAGACAAGCCCTCGCAAGCATCTGGCTGAAATAGTTCACCCTGGAGACACAATCCATTTCCTTCTAAAGAGAGTGCTTTTAAAATGTGTTTTCCTAAGCAATCAAGTGCGCCATACAAAGACGGTCCACAGTGAGCCTGCGTCTTGCTGTTTTTAAGAAGAGAACTTATGAGATGGAAGTGATAAATGAACACGGTCGGCACAATGTAATTTTCTCCCCAAGAGAATTATGCCTCGGTGACCCCAGAATTTGATAGCCTGCAAGAAAGTGACACGGGATGCACGGACACACCTAATATTCTGCTATTCTGCTTCTGGGGGCTGCTTCACGTTGCAAAATGAAAACAGCATAACCAGAATAGAGAGAGAATGAGAGGAAAGAGGGCTGCCCAGTCACGTGACATGGAGAAAAAATTATGATCGTAAAATAGAAAGGAAAAAGAAATATGATAATGAGAGAGAATATTTTTCATGATCGCTTTGGTCCCCTAAAGACACAGGTGTTCCAATGGGTTGTGACGTCTGTGAAGTACATAGGAGGAAAGGAGATTCTACCGTCGCGTCAACTTCTTTTAAATGCATCTAAGAGATAAATTTGGTGTGTGACGGGGCAGCGTGGCAATTTTGGAGTCAAATTCACCCGTGACTGACTCCAGCTTCTGCTACTAATTGTTGAAAAATCTTAGGCAAGCTGTTAAAACGATCTGCACCTCAGCTGCCGCAGTTTTTAAGAGGGGGTCAATAATGGAGGTATTGGGGAGATTAGTAAGTTCCATGCGCGTACATGTGATGTCCGGGGCACTGCCGGGCACGTCACAGGCGCTCAGCATACTGCCCCCCAGACACTGTCACTACTCCCTCAGTCACACCCAGACACATCACACGTCCCCGGGGCAGCGCCCACGAGGACCCTGTTACAACAATACAACTGTGGGACATAAGCCTGGAGATGTACATTCAGGGAAAGGCGACGTTCCCATGAAGATTCTCCCCGAAAACTGTTTTACTTGAAAGACTGGCTAGAAAGCCCAAAGGCACCAAGAGCCAGAAATATCTGGAGACCCGGAAGGAGAAAGAGGGGTGTTGATTAGAAAATACTTTTTTTTTTTCCTGATGGTCTCTTCTCCCCACAGGCAGGACAAAGCAACTGAACGTATCATGTACCTGCTGGTCAGCTTTTTCATCAGCATCTCAGGACTGTTTAAAAAGACGCAAATTTTAGGCTGGTGCAAAAGTACTTGCGGTTTAAAACATTAAAAAATAACTGCAAAAACCGCGATGACTTTTGCACCCACCTAATATATTAGAACCCAGCAACATCAACATTTCCATCAGAACTCGAGCGGCGTCCTCATCAGAAGAGAATTAATTTTCATGTTAGCAGCACGCATCAGTGGACTATGATTTATTACGGGTCATTTGCTGATAATTTCTTCCACTGAAATCACGTGGCACAGCACGTGCCTTACCTTTCATTCAATAATGCAGGTGCCACTTTGTAAGAAAGACCCCCCTTTTTTCTTCCTTGCATGGGAACCATCACTTTCGACCAGTTTGGTGATTCTAGAATTCTCTCTCCTTTCCTAACGAAGCTGACGGATAAGGGAACTAAACCCGAAATGCAATCCTTTTGCTCCTTTCTCGGCACACGGTCCCCTCCATTACCGTTTTCACACGGTGCGGGTTACAATTTAGCATCATGCATTTTTCCCCCATCCTTTGTGGGGGGGCACTCTCTACTAGTATTCGGTGGATGCTCAGCGCTCGACAGGCAGGAGACAAATCACAGACGTGGCTTTGTTCTGTTCTAAAATAATTAGATGATTCTAAAAGCAGGTCCCCTCTCATTCTTATTTCCTCTACATTTAGTCGTGTACTGTGACGGCCGGCCTCTGCCCAGAAGTGTATCTCCGGTGTGTGCCCTACTGACAAGTGAAACCACGGCCTGGAACACGCAGGAAGTGAAGGTTACGCTCCCGGCGTTGTGTCATTTCCGTCCCTACATCCGTCAAGGGCTGTGTTCTCCTCCTCGTTCCAATGTGAGCAGCAGACAGCGTTTCTGTGTGCACAGCCGGTGCTAACTGGTCAGTTTTTCTCCGTGAAGTTACAAGGAAAGAGCAGCATCTCTGCCCTCCTTCCCTCCCTCCCTCCCGCTCCTCCTTCCCCGACAGAAGCAGAGCCCCCAGGACGGCGGGGCTCTGACAGCTCCTGCCCAGAAGGTGTGCTGTGCTGAGTACTAAGAAGACAGCAAACAGGAATTACTCAGCAGAGTGCCAGGCACAGAGGAAGCACACACAGTCGGAGCCGTTATTATTTTTATTTTTGCTGTTATTTCAATGACTGGAGAGTCACATCGGGTCAATTAAAAAAAATGAAAAAAAATCAGCTCAGCAAGGATATTGTCACCCGAGAGCTTTAAGACCTTTTTAAAAAGCAGTCATTGCAAAGCTTAAAGTTACTGGGTCGTAAAAGAGAAAATAAAAAAGGCAGTTTCCTGTGCTCGGGCCAACTCCAAAGCTCCCCCACAGCCCTGCCCTCAGGGAGCCCCAGGTCCCCTGGGCCAGAAAAGCAGGAGTCTGAACGTCAACTGTAAGTGGCTCTCTCTTTACTCAGCACCCGCCCTGAGTAACTTGTGAGTGTTTCTGTCGAGTCCACACACCAGCCTCAGGATGCACTAGAACCTTCCAAGGCAAGTGCTATTACGGGACTCGAATCGTTTTCTCCGACGGACATGCGTTAGGCTTTAGCATGGATCCTTCAGATTACATAATAATTTGCTTCCTGGCAGAAGCCTCTCCATTTGGGGCAGTTAAGACGGAAAGTGTCTAATCTAAATCCCACAGCCACTTAGACGTTTGGCTCTCAAGAGTCTAGACCGACCTCCACTTTGTATATTTCTAAGTAAGTCTAGTCCACTTACGGGGAGACCATAGAAAATGCCTGATGTTTGAGGAAGAAAAACATTTAGACGCTAAACGCAAATTAAAAGCACTAAAATGATTCTACTTCTAGGGTTTACACTTTAGATTTACTTCCTTCTGCTGAGGAGCGGGAGACATTTTCATCTCCTGAACTCTCTTCCAAAAGCTCTTGACCCACACTGGCGTCCCCTGGTCACTCAGGCTGACGCACACTCTCCCAGGGCGACGCCTTTCCACGGGACCTCTGCTTGGACCTTTGAGAACCCCCTGCTTCCTTCTTCCCCGAATCTCTAATTCTGTACAATTACAGCCTTGAGTCTCCTGGGGGCTCCTCTAATCCAAATACAACAAAACATCAATTAACCAGAAAGCTCTGGGAATGAGAGTTGTGGTTAATTTAATTTTCTAATTAACTGAGGACTAACAGGAAACGCTGCTCAGTTTCCCCCGTCCATTAAAATCTTCTTAAGGCAACACTGCTCCAACGTGTGCCCTGAGCAAAGTCAAATAAACAAAGTCTGCCTTGGATGGCGGAAGGTCTCATCGCCTGGACGCCCAAGACCATCGGTCACTGAACGTGGGTCTAGCTGGACAGGACGTGAAGGGGGCTGGTGAGGCCACGCTCCTTCCAGATGAAGGAGCGTGTGGGGGTCACTTTATTGTCACTTACTACTTTTAAAAGTTGAGTTAATGAAAGAAAGAAAAGGTTATCATCGGAGGTTTCTGCTCAGCTGAGCTCTGGTTAAATTATGTACATACGCCCACTTCTCAGTTGAATATTGAAAAAGTGCCTTTCATCCCACGGACTCTCAAGCACTTGGACACACAGCCACCTTCCTCTTGTTAATAGAGTAATAGTGGCAGGACCACTGTCATGAAGAGGAGACACAGAGCTTTCATCGCACCAAGTGGTCTCTGTGCTGGGCGGTGATGGTAAATGTGCGTGTCGTTCAGAGAACCCTGACTCCAGTCATCCCCCTGCCCTCAGCAGTGCCCACTCTTTACCCTCACATTTGCAAGACCGATGTCTGTGCTCATAGGCATGGTCTGGCCGGGGAGCTCCCACAGGCAGGGTTTTGCTCAGGGGCTGGCGAGCTGTCCCGGAGAGAGATAAGGGAAGTCTGAGCCAAGAGAGAGAGTCCCAGAGGCTTCTCGCCCGGCTGACGGATTAATGGCAGTTGTGCTCCCTGAGGATGGATCCAGGAGACCCGGGCACGAGGGGAGGAAGGGTTAAGACACATTGAATTTGAGTCTGGGAGGACACCCATCCAGACAGGTGTCTGAGAATGACAAACACCCTGTTGGGCTTAGAAGAGTCTGGAACTGGGGCCAGGTGGTGACATTTACGTGACAGCCCTTCCCTGATCTCCCTCCATCACGCTTTAACCCCCATCCTATATTTTTATATCTCTCTCTATATGTACATATTGTATGTCCTTGTTTAGCATTATCTTCCCCACTTGGATCCAAGCACCTACAGGGTAACTGGCATAAGGGACATGCTCAGTGAATTATTTGTTGAATTAATGAATCGATGAATAAATGAACAAAGACTCCAGCTTCCTCCCATAGCAACGTCATTTGACTACCAATGAAAGCCCCCGGGGAGGGCACGCACTGCAATGCATACCTTCTGGTATGTAGTGAAAAAAAAAAAAGACTATTTTAGAATCATGCGTCACAAAAATATATATTTTCAATAATAGCTATTCTTGCACGGTTACTTGTAATGTCACTGTTCAGACATCAGGTCAAACGGTATTAATCTAGCTTTTGTAATAATCACCCATCTGCCTTCAAAGGTTTGATACTCAACCCTTTCAGAAGAAATCCAATTGCTACATATGAAAGTTACCATGGGGAATGTGATTTAATTAATGTTATCCAAGAATAAACTTGCGGTTATATTTTGGGGAATGTCAGGCTGCAAGGGAAACCAATGTACTATGTCATATATGTGTTCAAAAACATCTGGCTGAAAAATTTGACATTAACCCCAACGCATTCTCTTAGTTTTCTAAATACTTAGGCACTGAGATAATTCATCACACAACTATTATAAGATATATTATTGTTTTACACTAATTCCAAGGCACCAAAGGTTAATTTCCAAGTGCAAAGAGACAATGAAATCATCAAAGGCTACGTCATGAAATGATGAGAACACTGATGTCTGCAGTGAAAGGGAACGTAAGTAAGACTTTCCTGAAATCTTAAGGGCATCCTGGCGAGATGAAAGCTTTTCGACTGTGTTAATTTATACCTATTGTTGTCATGCTGAAACGAAAACATCTAAATTTCAAGCACGGCGTCCTGGAGGAAGGAGAGAGCATCCACTTAGCTTCTGTATCTTATCTTTCTCTGAGGTCCCTGGGTACCGTGGTGGCACAGCCGACATCGACCGTGACTTTCAGAGTCCTGCCTCTGTTTCCTCCTCCCCCGAGTTGCTCAGGAATTGCTGAAATCAGCAAGGATGCCGTCCTACATAATTTACTGCCGTTTCTACGGGTACTTAAGGGAAGGGAGCTGAGAACTTTATGGAAGGCGAGAGCTCACTCCGGGGGAGATGGTTTGTCAGCGAGAACCAGTTTCCCAAACGAGCCTGCGCTGGCGCACGCGTACTGGCCGGAAGGGACTTGTGCTCGGGCGCTGAAACGGGCTCTGGGAATGTCACCTGCAGTAGACAGCATGTCAGAAAAGGAAACAAATCTCCAAGAAATACGACGTAAGCCGTTCACAAGTGGAAATCTGTATTAATCATGGTCCAGTGAGAGCTAGACCTACTGGGGACAAGGGGCAAGACGGGCAGAGGCAAACGGCAAGAGGAAGCACCACAGGGCATGAACGTTCCCTGTGATGGCGCTTCTGGTCCCCACGGGACCGCACATCATCGCAGTAAAGGAAGAGCTACATGGACACATGTAAACTCTCAGAACACCTGTTCAGGGTCTAGAGAAGTCATGGGACCCTGTTTACCACATCAAGGAAGACAGGACAGAGGGGTCATAAATCAGGTGGAGACAAAAAGCTCCACTGCATTTTTTCCTATAACGACTGACGGTGCACAGAACTTCCACGTATTAAAACCGGCCAGAAGTCATTCTATTTTACACATAAGATAAGCAGCCCTAGGAGAACACACTGTAGCGTCAAATATTGTTTGAAAAGCAGACACAAACTGAAACGTGCTTCCATTAATTGTAGGATCCACAAGAAAAATGATGAGCATGAGGCGGCAAAGTGAGGGAAGGGAAATGGGAGTATTTTACGCATCGGTTAGTATTTGGTTCAGAAGAACAAGGAACAGTTCAAGGCAGTAACATGGGAAGCCAAGTATTTGCCCGTTTACCGTCCCAACTTCGGCCTGACAATAGTTTTCTGATGGTTCACTCTGGGCCTTGCCAGAAACCGTCCCATGTTAATGACCGTCATCGTCTATGAAGTATGTGCCACTTTGTCACCAAATCCTTCTTGATGCACTGAATCTGATGAGCTAATAATTCTGCCTCCTCTGTGGTTTGGCAGGTGTGAGACTTTCAAGAGGAACATTGAGATGCATGCCACCAACCACGCGTGGGGAAGGAAGGGAAAATGGGATACGAGCAGGTAACTACTGAGGTTACTCTGTACTGATGATAAAGGGACGGAAGTACAGAAAGCACTTGGCACTGAGTTGAGCTTGCGGTGAGTTTCCGTGTGGTTGTTTTTATTGCTATTGCTATGCTAGTGATTGGACAGATACAGGCCGAATCCCTGAGCTGGGACAACAGACATTCCCACCAAAGCAGACATACCTGCGAGCTGCCTCAGCAGCCAATCAGAGTTCAACCAATACTTGAGAAGGACACCGTAAGCTCTGTGCCCAGCAGTCAGTGACCCTCATTTCCCAAGTGAGAAACATGAAACCCAGGGAGGCCACCGTGTGCCCAGGACATGCCTTAGTGGCCTTTTAGGTCAAGCGTCTGGAAGTGTTGAATGTGAAAGTAAGATGCAAGCCCCACCGGAAACCATCATTTTTGGTACCCTAAGGCCACTCTGGCCCAATACCTGTGACACGACCACAGCAGCAGTATTTTCCCCCTGATGCTCCTCACAGGCAGAGACACTCGGCCACTCGGGCTGGGTGTCCCCAGAGGCTTGAGCACTGATGTGAGCGGGTGGAGATGTCTGTCCCATACACCCTAAATGGTGGGTGATTCTGGGGCGCCTTCTTCGTCTCCGCCCATCTCCACCTCTGCAAGGTGATGGCGCAATACCTACCCCACCCACTTCGCAGCGAGGAAGCTCTGATAAAACATGCTTTCCTAGACAACACAGAGCCGCACATGTACAGAAGTCGGCAATGCTAGCACCAGGTAGGGACCTACCCAGGGCAATGGCCCCAGGCACACGTCCCATGCAGGACACAGCTTGACAGGAAGCTACACAAATAATCCCCCGCCAAGCCCTTCTGCTGACAACTGGAGATTTACGGCACAGAGAAAGGGGAAATCATGAATGGAAGCTCCCTTGGCACCCTGAACAGCAATGAAACACATCCATCACCAAAGAAAAGGGTGTCTGAGAAGAGACAGGTAATATTACCGGGACCCAGCCTGACATTTTCCCGTAATCAGCTTCACCCAGTATGCAGGTATCGCCTCCTCCCAACACATTTTATTTTGAACAATCACAAAGCCAGGAAAGTTACATAAATAGTTACATAAATAGTAATGAACACCCGGGTCCATCACTCATTGTTAACATGTTGCTGCAGCCATGTGCTCGCTCTTTCTCTCTCTCACTAAATACTCATACATATAAGGCATATTACCTGTACTCATGTATGTGTGTAAAGCACACAAACTCTGTTTTGCTAAACCACTCGAAAGTCACTTGCAAGCAACACCCCACATACTTTGGCATGAATTTCCTAAAAGGATACTCCCCTACCTGTGCCATCATTCCCTCCATTATAACACCTAAAATATTTAACATTAATATAGACCCCTATTCAAATTCCCTAATTGTCCCCAAATTTCTTTTCTATCTATTTATTTTTATTAAAGAACCAATCAAAGAAGTACAAATTGGTGCTTACAAAATAGTCATGGGAATGTAAAGTACAGCACAGGGAATATAGTCAATAACATTGTAATAAGTCTGCATAGTGCCAGGTGGGGACTAGCCTTATCGGGGGATCCCTTCACAAATTATATAAATGTCTAATCACTACACTGTAAACTGGAAACTAATATAAAATAATACTGAGTGTCAACTATAATTGAAAAATAAAAAATAATAAAAATTAATGTTTTGCATTTGTTACTTTTATTTTATCTCTTTTAATATATCCCTCCTCTATCTCACCACTTCTTAGTTTTGTTTTCCATAATGACACTGGTTTTTTTATTTTGTTTAGTTTTGTTTTTACGAATCCAGGCCAGCTGTCTTCTAGAAAGTCCCACAACCTGGATTCACCCGATTGTTTTCTCATGATTAGATTCCCTTAAACATTTGTGGCAATGACAGTGCATAAGGAACACTGCGGGCTGCTTATTGCCTCATGTCAAGAAGCACATAATTTATTCCAACATCGGCAACGCTGAGTTTGGCCGTTTGGTTACGTAGTGATCATTAGATCTCTCCATTAGAAAGTTAATTGTATTTTTTCATTTTTAGTTAATAAGCATCTGTGGGATGATACTCTAAGATTTGTTGGGTATCTTATTCTGCAACAACCTGTCATTTAGTGATTGTAGCATTCATTGGTGGTTTCTGCCTGGATCAATTATGATACCGGGACTTGCAAAACCATAGTTTTCTAAATCCATCATACGTTCTATATTTATCAGGGAACATTTTTCTGAAACAGAGCGCTTTCCTCTCTCTTTACACTTCCCACAGTTTTTAAGGTAAATTATTAAAGCAAAGCTTTAGATCTAAAAATTCACTGCTGCATCCCACGCAGCCCTTAGTTCTGGGGTCTCCGTGGCCTGTGAAGAGTGGCACTGGGTTGTCACATCAACACATTTTCAAGAGGCCTGATGTCCATCGATTACTTTTTGATGACAGTTTGATGGTACATCCATTTTTCTACAACTACCTCCAATTTCCTTGCTTTTCTGCTTTTCCCTCTGAAATGATACAACAGCTTATTCTACCGTGCTGCTTTCACGGGCTGTATCAAACATACAGAGAGAAAATATCTGGCGATAGGTATAAAATCCTGCAGCTTTGAAGAAATGATGAGCATTCACTCGAAAACATTTGCGTGGCCTCCTCCTTTTGCTGGGTCCTGGGAATGGAAGAGCAAAGAAGACATAGTTTCTATCTTCAATATGACCTTCCCACACCCTGTTGCTATATACTAATAAGAGGTCACTTAATATTAGTAAGAAATACTTCTATTAGGTCCTTAACCGTAACCCTAATCCTAACCTCTAACCCTAACCCTAACCTTAACCTCTAACTCTAACCCTAACCTCTAACCCTAACCCTGAACTTAACCACTGTTTCCAGGAAGTAACTTTTTCAAAGGCATCATTGGATAGCCACAGCATCTTGGCTCGAAGTCCCAACAGGTAAACCAACAGGGTCAATATGTCTCTGCCGCATTCAGGAAATGGGCTGGGAAGTTCATGCAACGCCATGGCCACGCCATGTGCTCTCTGCCCTGCACCCTGGGGACGGCTGACATACATGTCCCCATGGTGGGAGCAGAGCGTGCTGGCCCAGTGACCGGGCACGTATCTTTCCTTCCAGAAAGCTGTTTCAGTCCCAGTAAGACAGCGTTCGTTTTTGAACAACCGAGATGTCTCAGATTGCCCTGTGCTGTGCTTTCACACACGCCCACGATCGTGGAGAGCCAGCCTTCAAAGGCCCAGATAGATGGACTGATTTCTGCCTGCAGAATATGATCCGACAGCACAAAAGCAAACAGCAGTGTGTATATGGGCTGGCCCTGGGAAAGCCATAAGGAAGTGGCTTTGATTCTGCTCCACCCCAAACTCTCCAGCCCTCCCGGCCCCACCAGAGTGTTCTCAGCTTGGCCGAAGCATCAATCACCGTAAGGTGTGCTCACCTTTCCTCCCTCGACACCCTTCCCTGCACGCTGGCCAATCAAAGCCTGTGCTCAGGAGAGGGCTTGATAACTTTGTCGTATTGCCACACGACCAGGAGGGCCCAGCACCTCTGGCCCGTGGCTGTGTGCGTCCTCCCTGAACCACAGCAAACGGTGGACCAGCAACCAGTAACGTCTCAGCAGCTCACTGGGAGTGGTCTTAACTTTGCAGATTTGTTTTTGGACCCTTGGTCCGTTTTTCTGTCACCCCTGAAGTGACATGACATGGGTGTTCACCCAGCTGCACAGCTGGCCTTGTCCTGACCACTCCTTTATACCCCAAAAGGCGATCCGTCCCAAAATGCCACTCACAAGCCCCCAGCTCAAGGACCCCTGGAGGGAATTCGTCACAAGTCTCCTCTAACTCCCAGGACTGCCAACCCAGGACCCCTGCACACGGCCGCTCTGCACCTCAGCCATCCCAGGTGAGCACCATAAAATATGCACCTGCTGCCGCGTCCTCTGTCTTCAGAAGCTTGAGCCTACTCTGGAGAATGGCAGAAATACGGGTCTGATCACAGAATGAAGTGATCCTTTTTCATTTTGGCATTTCATCTGAAGTTGCAAGAGGACTTCCTTTGGCAGCAGCTGACACTGCCCTGACGTGGGAGCAGACCTATGAGTCAAACAAGCAGAGAATTCCACGGCGGCGCTGGGAGCCTGCTCCATGCCCCAGTCGGTACAACCGAATGGCCTCGTTATTCAAGCCCAAGAGACGCTTTGGGACTTAGCGGGACAAGAAACCAGGGTGCCCAAGCCATCAGACTTCTGCACTGTTTCTCAAAGGACAGCGTTTAGTGAGGTGTGTTTACCGACTTTAAGAAGACATCAAACACCACCAGAAAAACTCTGCAGGTATGCTCTCTGGTCCTGAGGTGAGAGTATTTGAAAGAGTTTATTCTACTCTTCCCACAAAGAAACAGAAGAGTTCTGAGTCACGTGTGGAAGTTCAACGCTTTTTTCTGAGCTACCTCCTGATTTTCATTAATTGGCTAAAGGTGCTGAACTAACATTTTTCAAGAGAGATGAGGGATATGGGAACAGGATAGAGCCCAGATTTAGATGGACAAAGAGTTTGAATTCAACAAAGAACTGTCACTTCACTTGTCAACTACTCGAGTCAACTGCCAGTGCTACGTTGTCACAAGATCTAAACCAGCCTGAGACTGGGCAGAGAAAGCAATTACCTGCCGGGGCTGATCTGACAAGCCCGAGACCGTCCTGTTCTCTCGTCCAGCTCCCCATCCCCCCAAAATTTAAAAAATGGAAAAAGATGTGCTCCCGTAGACTTGCTCACGGGTCTGATATCGCGGGCATGTGCTTTCAGGCACGTGACTCCGAGACCGCCTGGTGGCTACAGCACGAGTATGTCACCACGCGCTTGTTCTGGGTTGTAACCATTAGGCACCCGGACAATACGCGCGGCACGTTTTCCAGACGGGTCAGGGAAGCCAGGCGGTACGGACTGTGAAACCGGCCAGAACAGCCGGGCCGAGTGAGGGGTCTATGAAAGGCAGAGGCTGGGAGATGGGGGGACAAGAACACACCAGCCGTTCATAACTTCCAAATGTTGCTGAGGGCTGATTCAAGTAACAGTTAACACACAATCAATGACAAATGTTAGCTACAAAAATGAGAAGACAGAAAACAAAACACACTCCACCAATCGATGGATGTGCAGACCTAAATGCCTGGGGGGCTGACGGATGTCGTGTAGATACGGGTCTTCTCTAAGGAGTTCCCGGACCATCTGCTCCCCGGCTGGCCAGGTGTGCCGACCGTGGCCACACAGCAGAGGAGAGTGACCTGGACGGCTTGTGGAACAGTTTGCTGAGCCCCACACCAGAGCTCTGAGGGGTGGCTTTGTCACAGGACCGAGGGTGCGCTTTTGCAACAGGCTGTCGGTGACGCTGCCGCCGGCCTGGGGACCACTCTGTGAGAACCACTGGGGGGAAAGACGAGGCAGGCGGCTCTCTGTTTCTCCAGATTTGCGTATTTACCAGAAAATATGAGAGACTGACTTGATGTTCCTGATTAGGGCGGGCGGTGAGATGACTTTAACTAATACTGTTATCTAACAGCTTCAAAACCTTCCTCACACACCACTGCATAAAATCAACTTTACACAACAGCCCAATCACACACACACGCAATGGAAAGCAAGGTTTCAGGACACAAGGTTTGCCCCACTCCTGCTATGTACTCTGCTATTTTCCAGTTTTTTCCTCTTCTACTCAATTTCATTAAAAGAATATGTTGGACATGCTGTTCTTTGACTTTCTTTTAAATGGAATTCTAGCGATATTTTGGGGGAAAGTCAAGAAAATAAACCTGTGCCATGAAAAACGGACTTGTGGCTTTTAGAGTCAATAAGAAATTGACGGTGTATTATAGAAATGTACACTTGAAACCCATGTAATTTTACTAACCATTATCACCCCGATAAATTTAATAATAATAAAAGAGATTGATGCCAGAAGTGTAAATGCAGAAATACTTGTCAGTCACTTGAGGAATCCTGACTAGTAGACTTGAAATAAAAAAGAACAGGTTTTCCACCTTGGCAAACCGTGAACTCCAACCTCACACTATGGACAGAGCAAGCTTTTTCTTTTCGTTACGATACGGCTCAGCATCAACGTCAATGGCGACCAAGCCTGTGGCTGATGCTGGGACCCCTTTCAGTAAGGAGCTGTCCTGGTCGCTGTCCCCAGCTGTCACTGCCTGTCACCTTGACAGTAACCTTGGGAAACAGGGATTGGCTCCACTGTGTGAAACAATCCTTGATTATGTCAAGTCTTGTCTCCCAATTACCCGCGGGACCTCAGGAACCTTCATCCTTTCAGCCGATGTGTCCTCCCCTGGGAGAGACAGAGCCCTCCCCGCAAACAGGACAACCATGCTAAGAACGCATGTGCTTCCATTAGACAGCATGTCTCTGAGGCAAATTAATGAAGTCAGAAAGTCCTGCAGGCCTGCTCAAACCCCATGTCAGATCTTATTTCTCTTGTGCTCAGATATAAACTGGGTCCTTCAAGAAAGAGTATCACGCAACGCAGGGCTGGCAGGTCAGCGGCTGGGGACTTGGCCATAGCATGCCCTGTGCCCTGAGTGTGCCTCTGTCCCTAAGACACCGACAGAAAGAAAGAGGGGAAACATATGCAGATGGGGACATAACACACGTGAGAAGGGGGAATGTCAAATTATGCTCTAGGTCACTTTCGTTTCTTCAGGTTTGAGACAGTAAACTTTGCTGAAATTTTATATTTATGATGAGTCTGAGGGTTTGTGTTTCCTGGTGATAATTATAGTCTTTAAGGTAAGAACAGGACATGGGGGTCGAGTCACAGACCACGTATTTCCCACGTTGTCCTTCTAGTTGTTCAAGCAGAGTGTTATTTTCTCAAACAAGTAAATAGCCACCAAATTCCTAACATTTTAAAATATTAAAACCAAGCAGATGAAATGGCTCAACGAAGGCACGAGATATCTACAATTTAATGAACTCACGGACATAAACATGATGTAATCGTTTGCAGTAACCCGATGGTAAAACCAAGTGACATGAAAGAGCACAGATTAGCTGAAGAAAACGGTCACAAGTTAAAATGAAAGCATTTACATTAGCAAGTTCAGCTAAAACACAGTCTTGAAAAACAGACAATTATTTTAAAAACAAACAAACAGGCAGCTGTCAATATATGCAGACCACAGCTCAGGGGCGCATGGCGACCCAGGGGCGATCGCTGGGGACAGAGACGAGAATGGCTCCCTGTCCCCTCCCTCGAGACCTGCAAGCCTGCCATTTAGACGACCCCGAGGACCGTGAGGTCCACACCGGGGAGGCTCCCCTCGCTTCCCCTGGCTCTTCATACCTTTTTATAATAAAAGGGGTCGTCAGTCATTCGGCTGCTTTCTGTGGCGTTTCCCTAAACACAGGCCCTACCCAACCCTTTCCTGGAGAGTTTGGCACCAACTGGAATGAAACCGCCATTCCTGATGTGGGGCCTGGAGCTCTTGTTAGCACTGAGAATGTCTCGAACAAATGCATTTCTTCTGGACCTAAACTGTTCCAAAGGCTAAACAGAGCGCAGGGCATCACTTCCTGTCAGCGCCCCCGAGGGCCAGCTCCTGTGGCCGGTCTCTTGGCCGGACCCGGGCATCTCAAACTTGGCTGCACAGAGAACCGTCTGGAGCGCTGTGAGAAGCCTTGGACTCCCCCACACCAACGCGGGAGGAAGGACCCCGACCTCAGGCTGCTGAAAGTCCCTCCGCTGCCCCCCCAGGTGACTCTAAAGTACAGCGAGATGGGGCATCCTGACTCCAGGCTGGTTTCCCAAGTTCCTGTGCACACAGGCCACCTGAGACCTTGCACACCTGCAGGGCCGAGCACAGGTCAGGGCTGGGGACCCCGGCCCCGCATTTCGAGGAGCTCCGCCTGCTTCTGAAGCTGCTGCTCAGGGGGCTGCACTCTGAGTTTCCAGCTCCAACTGCGGTGGCTCTGACCATCCGTGTCACCAGGATGACCTGGGGCAGGGAGATGGTGCCATTGGCTCAGGGCACATGTGTCACCCCTTTTGCACAAGGAGGATGCAAAACGCCTGGCCCCCTGAGCGAAGCCTCTGACACGTCTGCAGGGTCTTCTGGCCCAAGTCCCCCATATTGAGATCGGGCTGCCTGGGACCGGAGCAAGAAAGAACAATTCCGAGTTACTCCACACCCCCCGAGACGCTTGTCTTCACTCGTCAGTCAGCTGCTCCTCTCCCATCACTGCCCTGGCGGCTCCTGTCCTCAGCTCCTCTCCTGCAGACCCAGGGGCCTCTCGATTGCCAGCGCTCCCCACCCAATAACATGAACAGAAGGTCCCAGGTGTGGAGAGATCATTGCCGAGTGCAGTGAGGTGGGAACCCTACAGACGAACCGGCTTCAAAACCCAGCCCCGCAGGTAACGGGGGCTGTTACCTCACTGTCTTCCACTCAGTTTCCTCCCTGATACGGTGGGTTAATAACAGCGCTTACTCTCTAGGGCTGTGTGTGGGGTACACGAGGGAACACAGGAAGCACAGGTCCAAGGACCGGCCACATGATGGTCAGTAACTGAGCAATAATTCAATAATAGCAACTTGCACAAATATTACTATTCATGTGAGGTGACTGAGCAAAATACCTACTTATTGCAGCTTCTCCAAGAGGGTATCAAGAGTAGCCCCATACAAAACGTGAGATCAGCTAAGACTCAAGGTGGTTTTTTGTTGTTGTTCTTGTTTTGTTTTGCTAGTAAGTATTCTCAAGAGCTCTCTACGCAGGTGTTTTCCAAACTGTTTTGTTTTTTTTAAACCTACATGAAAGATGACATTATCGTTGATAAATTTTACCTATTGACTTCCATCCCACATGCATGTTATAACACAAACAAAGCAACATGGTTAAATAATGTCCTCACAAACACAGGCAGAAAGAAAGCGAAAATGTCCTTCCATCTCACCCCACCCTTGAGCTAGAGCCTTTCCAGAAACAATACAGAACGAATGCACTGTATTTGGTGTCTGGAAGCCGTGACATGGCAGTGCACTGTCACTCAGCTGGCTGCCATTATTAAAAATAAATAGTAGAGCCTGCAATGGCAACTTGCATCCCATTGGATAACTTGGTACGCGAGGCACCGTCAGAGGGTCTCAGTAAGCCACTGGCCCATGGCGTCTGGCATCTCTCATACACAGACTCTCCTCCCGCTCCATGGAAATTTCATGCACAACAGAAGGCAGATCCCGCCCAGGCCATCAGGGACGGAGTCCTGGTGGAGAGGACGATACATACACTGCTTCCTGTTACTCTGAAGCCCCAAACAAACTCTCTACTTAATATGGCACAGAATTTAATTGTCTACAATACAGTCATAAATCACGCATGTGGTCACTTAGGAACAACCCATTCTGTGCCTGGCTAGTGTTAAACAAAGCAATCACTTTCTACTGTGCTTTCAGCTTCTTTATGCAGAGTGGAGCCAGCTAACATGTCATGTAAAACTTTTGCCGGGAAGCATGAGCTCAACATGTTCTCAGAGGTATCGAAACATTGCAGGCACTATTCTAGTTAGGGCCATTCTAGGCTATTTTCCGGGTCTAATGAGTCTCTGTCTTTGAAAGATCCCTCTGTCCTGGTTTGGGGCAGGTTGGCCTCAGAAATTGGGACACAGCCTGGGCCTGATCTTGGGGCTGTGAAGAGAGGAAACTAAGAGAAGTCATTTAGGATTTTGGATCAGAGTACAGAGACTTGAGAGACAAAGGGGGATTGGAAATGGGGGCCTGGACGTGGCCTCATTTCCCCGAGAATCCCATGGGTGGTGGCCCCTCGAAGCTCCCTATTGAGAGTTATCTGGGGCACCCTGATAATATCTCAAGAATAACTAAGTTAACCTACCACACTGTTCCAGCAGCTAAATGGCAGCTTGAACGCAGACCCACGCAGCCTCAGCCTAGCACCACTGCCTTGCCACACTCCCTGCCCTCACTCCCCTTCCATCTGCATCTTTGACTTGTCATTTTCTGGCGTTCCTTGCGATACACCTCATAACATGTATCTGCCTTGTTTGAGAAACACAAACACACACACTCGGAATTAAGTTCACAAACTAAAATGGTTAGAAAAACGTGCACATGAAAGTATAAAACTTACTGAAGATCTGACCGAGTCCTAAGGACTGTGTCCGGGTGGCAGAATTAATGAGGCCATTGCAAGTCCCTGACTGCCGCTGGGGTCCGGGTATTTGTGCCTGTCATTACACTGGCCCAGGCTGCCCAGTGCACCAATCAGCCAGCTTGCACAACTCACATAGTAAGTGGAGTGGAGTTGACTCGCAAACACTTACTGTTTGCAACAAGGACAGTTAGGGGAGAAGAGGTGACATGGTCCAGACTGACCACCATGCAAATAAGAATGTCAAAGCCCAGGGTCTATACTGAGTTGTTCTGTAGAGCCTGTCCCTATGTGAGGGACGCCATTACCAACGATATCAAAGAGTCACAAGAGAACCAGTGATAAATGGGTCGTTTCAAAGCTGCTGTGGTAACTCCAAATCCCTCCGACCATTCTTTAGACATGGAACACTTGCAAACCAGGTCATGAAGACTCTAATAGTCTACCTGCCATGAGCTGCCCCAAACCTGAATGCATTACAGAGAAAAGGAGTTTACTTTCTGCCATTTTCAAGACAGAATATAAAAAAGGCGACATGTATTGACCTTACCAAAGCTTCTGATGTAATTAACAGCAATTTGGCTAGAATGAAACTGCATGCGATTGACCTTACTTCATTAGTTTGAAGATTACTGTACAAATGGGCAGCAAAGTGCTGTAATTTAACAGATGAACTACAATAGCTGATTAAATGAATCCTATTTTAATTCCGACAAACCCGGACTACTTCCTAAAGATAATGTGTTAATGAAAGAGGCACTACACATATTTGCTATAAGATCAAAGAGAACTAATGTGGTTTTTTAATTTTAATTTTAGATGAATTTGGTTTTACTTTCACCTCTTGCTTTACATATTAAGGTCAGGTATTGATTGTTCACTGTTCGTTTAAAATAGACCATGAAGATGATAAAACGCAGGATTAGAATTCTTTCATTTTAACAAAGACTTCCCCATTAAATGATACGTTTGAGTAAACCTTTTGCCCAGTAAACTGTTATTCATTTTTTAACTCTTACAATACAAGGTAATGTTGTCTAGATGGTGATACCTAAAGCTTCATGAAACTTGAGATGCTAATGTCAATAGCATCAAATTTCAACCAAGTTTTCTAATTGTTTTTTTACCTTATTATTTTTATTCTTTATTTAATGCACCCTGAATTTTACATTAATTCAACCAAAATGACTTCAGTAAGATGTGGTCCAGTACAGAAGCATTTGCAGGAATGTGTGCATATCTGAGTTAAGAGGAGGTTGGTTACTCTTCTATTTTAAAAGTTGTAATTTACAAGCCCATGGAATTTAGGTACATTTAACTTCTTAGATGTAGGTAGAATGGCCTGGCCATTGGTCTAATAAGTTATCAAAGTAACCAGAAAAGACTAAAGTTTCTTACACGAGTCATCAAGGGACAAGGCAACAGTAGTTAAGCATTTATTTTGTCCACATCTGGCTAAGTGCTATGAGGACAGGGAAACAAATCCAAAATATTCTCTTACCATCATGAAGAATAAAATTTACAAAACTGTAAAAACAAAATATTAAGTTTTAAATTCAGACAAAGAAAATGCAAAGTCTATATAAAATTAATCTTAATTGTATTTCCATTTCACTAATACAATCAAATAGAAAGGGAACAGAATAGAAATGAAATAGAAAACACAGAAAATGAAAAGAAAACGTACCATTATTTACAATAGCCAAGATATGGAGGCAACCTTGATGTCCATCAATGCAACTAAAATTGAACACGGCACCTTGAGCTGAGCTGCCGCTGAGCTCCCGGATGGCTCAGTTGGTTGGAGCGCATTCTCTCAACCTCAAGGTTGCCAGTTCAACTCCCGCAAGGGATGGTGGGCTGTGCCCCCTGCAACTAGCAACGGCAACTGGACCTGGAGCTGAGCTGCGCCCTCCACAACTAAGACTGAAAGAACAACAACTTGAAGCTGAACAGAACCCTCCACAACTAAGACTGAAAGGACAACAATTTGACCATTGTTCCCCAATAAAGTCCTGTTCCCCTTCCCCCAATAAAATCTTAAAAAAAAAATAAAAATAAAAAATAAATAAATAGAGGATTGGATAAGGAAGAGGTGGTACATACATATGATGGAATATTACTCAGCCATAGGAAAGAATAAGATCTTTCCATATGTGACAACATGAATGGATCTACAGAGTATTATGCTGAGTGAAATAAGTCAGACAGACAAAGACAAATACCATATAATTTCATTTATATGTGGAATCTAAAAAACAAAATAAACAAACAAAACAAAACAGAAACAAACTCATGGATACAGAGAACAAACTGATGGTTGCCAGGTGGGAGGGGGTTGGGGGGCTGGATGAAAAAGGGGAAGGGATTAAGAAGCACGAATTGGTAGTTACAAAATAGTCATGGGGATGTAAATTACAGCACAGAGAATATAGTTTTTAAGTACAGCACAGAGAATATAAAATATAATATTGTCATATTACAATAATATTGTAATAACTACTTATGGTACCAGATGGGTACTAGTCTTATGGTGATCATTTCATAAGGCATATAAATTCTCATCACTATGTAGTACACCTGAAACTAATATAATACTGTTTGTCATGTACAATTAAAAAATAAATTTAAAAAAGAAAATAAAAGGGAAAAAAAATGAAAGCATTTATATTAGCATCAACAACTCCCAAATACTTAGAAATCAACCTCACAGAAATGCACATGATCTCTACACAGAAAACTTTAAAAGGTCATTAGAAGAAATGAAAGATCTAAATGAATGGAGGGATTATCACATTCCTAGATTGGAAAATTTTATGCTGTAAATATGTAAATTCTCATCAGTTTCATCTCCTACAGATGGAATGCAATCTCAACCCAAATCCCAGGTGCTGTGTGTGTGTATGCGTGTGTGTGTGTGCATGGGTGTGTTATTTCTCAAGCTGATTCTAAAATTGTTATGAAAACGTAAAGGGTGAAGAACAGAAAATGCAATCTTGAAGCCGACATCTGAAGCCCTTAAACTCTCAGTGATCAAGACATTTTTAAAGGTACAGAAATTTAAACAGTGTGATTTCAGTCTAAGGATAAACAAACCAGCGGAACAGACAGTCCAGAAACAGACCCATGTCCCTGACTTTTAATAAAGGTGCCACAGCACTGTTGTAGGGAAATGATGTTATTGTACGACCTGGTGCTGGACTAATTTAATGCCCATACGGAAATAAATGAATTGTGACCCCTACCTCACACCACACGTAAAAATACATCATGGATCAATCACAGACCTAAATGTTGAAGGTAAAATAATAAAGCTTTTACACAATAACAAAGGAAAATATTTCCATGTCCTTGAATAAGGCAAAGATTTCATTAAAGGATAACAAAAATAAAACACTAAACAAAAAGCAAGGACTAACAAAATTTACTTCACCAAAATTTTGAAATTCTGTCCTTCAAGAGACACTATTGCAAAAAACGCTATAAGAAGGAATGCTACGGAGAGAGGAGAATATTTGCAATTGTATATCTGATGAGAGTCTCATATCCAGAATATATAAATATCATTTACAAACCCACGAGGGAAAGGGTTATCAGACAACCCAATGCCATAAAAATAGGGGAAAAACCTGGACGGGCACTTGAGGAGAGAAGCTAAATAAGATGGAAAACAAGCACTTGAAAAGGTTCTCCAGCTCCTTCGCCATCAGAGAAATGGAAACTCAAATGACGAGGAGATCCTGTCACACACCTACTAGAATGTCAACCACGGCCACAACCGTCACACTGCCTGCACCACTCCAGGTGTTGGTGAGGAGAGGACGTGGGGACAGTGGCGAGCTCCTCCACTGTTGATGGCAGTAGAAACTGGGATGACGACTTTGGAAACCTCTGGCAGAATCACACCCATAGGTGGCAACCCTCAATGTGAACGCATGTGTTTACCCACTGACATAATGTACAAGGACGTGAGCAGCACTGAACAGGAGAAGCGCGTCTGGAGACAGCTTGGATACCCACCACCAGAATGCCCACCAGCAGAAGGGATAAATGGTGCTGCGTGTGCATAATGCAAGACGTTACAGACATGCAAAGGCATGGACGGCTGCGACGTGTGAGAGGACTCTTTCGGACTAATTGTGAGGAAATTAAGTCTGACACAAAAGAATATGGATTTCACGATTCCATTTATGTACAGTTCAAAGCAAGCAACAACAGCGGACGGTGAGAGCTGTCAGAATGGGGTCTGCCTCTGGGAGAAGAGGCATCCGACGAAACCCTGATTTAATATTATTAGTTCCCGGGCAGGTGATCTACAGGACATATTGGGAAGGGGAAACTAGGAACCAGGAGGGAAAGTCCACAGTTGTTGCAGGGGGCTGGGCCCAGGAGGGTGAGTGTCTGGATGGGGGGTGGAGGTAGCGCCCCACTCACTGGGCTGTTCTATTAAGTGGCAAATAGCACATGAGATGCCTAACAGGCTGTCACAAGACACATTCAAGAAATATCGGCCGTTATGATTGTCAGACTGGGAACTGTGGAAATGGAACAGGAAGAACACCTTGCGAAGGCATTCTGCTAGAAAAGCCAGGGGCTCTGGGACAGGCTATGGAAGACGGTACAGGAAGGCCTCGGTGGCTGCCTGCAGGAGACGTGGGGGGTGACACTTGCACAGGCATGAACTTGGCACACTTAATTTCCTCCCGCTTTATCGATTTCACCGAGTCAGGGCTGGTGCAGAGACCGTGGCTGACTTACTGCTTTTAATCCCCTGTGCCCACACGTGGCGAAGGCTTCATAAACAGACGATGAGCAGAATAACGCGTGTCCTCACGGACTTCACTGGACATTCCCCCTGGACACGAAAGGCAGTACAGAATGGGAAAGGAAATTGACACGGGACTTATAGTCTCAAGAAGGAATTTCTGGGGAAAAGGCCTTGCCACGACGGTGGATTACTTGTTCTGTGAACCACCCAGATGAGCCAGTGCTTTTCCTCGGAAGCTCGCGGTCCCCCAGCTAATCTCCACTGCAGGCTTCCTGTCCCAAATCAGATTAGCATCAGGCTGTCTGCTGCTTGCATGAGGCCTGTTGTTGATTTACAGCAGAGAAACAGCACTCATTCGCCAGGTTCAAGGCTAATAGGTCAGCTGTCTCGTCTGGTTTTGTCTTTTGCATTAAAGACCCTATAATTAGGCCGAGGGTTCATCGAAAGGCCTGTCCACTTGCCAGAAGAAACGCACAGGAAAGAAAGTAAAATTCCCCCTTCTGTCGCTCACTGGTGACGGAGAATTCCCTAATCAGATTAGACTAATGGGCCGGGTCCTTAATGCCAAGGTCAAGTCGGCGTGCTCAGCTTCTCCGAAGGCCCTCGCCGTCTCCAGAGGGCGGCAATCCTGCTCTCAACACACCATCACATCCTCCCACGTCAATTCAAACCAGGAAAGCTAAGCCTAGGCCATGGTTACAAAAAAGGAAATGCAGTTCAACCAGGAAGGAACAGGAAACTTTATTGAAAAGTTCACCAAATATTCGATAGCAGCCCCCACTTAACGGAGGGGGGTCAGCGCCAAGACCGGCCCCGAAGGACGCCTGAAATCACAGATAGCACCGAACCCTACATACACTGTGCTTTTCCCTAGACATACGTGCGTATGATAAAGTTTAGTTTATAAATCAGGTAAGTAAGATACTAACAGCAGGAGCTAATGACAAAACAGAGCAATTACAACAACATACTGTAATAAAAGCTATGTGCGCGTGGTCTGTCTCTCCCCAAATACCTTATTGTCCTGTACTCACCTTCCGGTAGAGATGATGTGAGGTGATAAAGCGCCATATCAGGTGAGAACTGTCACCTTCCCACCCAGAGGAACCACACATGTCACGGCTTCCCTTGGGCGTGTCTGAACCGCCAGCATCACACCCTTGCGCTTCGGGGCCATTTAAGCAGTAATTTCAGGGTGACCTGAACACCAGTCCTTCCAAACCTCCGCAGTCGATCTGATAACCAAGAAGGCGACCAAGTGTCTCACGGGCAGGGAACGTGTCCTGCGTGGAGCCGCTGGACTCGGGGGTGAATCACGTACAGGGCAGGACCCGCGAGATTTCATCCTGCTCCTCAGAGTGGCGCCCGAGGTAAAACTGACGGGTTGTTTACCTCTGGGATTTTCCATTTAATATTTTCGGACCTTGGTTAACCACGGGGAACTGAACAGCAGATAAGGGGGGCTGGTGCATTACACAGATCCCACCCCGGCCTGTTGCCCTGAAACAGTGCCTCTCAGACCTCCGTGTATGCAGCTCACGGCAGGTGCTGTGAACAGGCGGGTTTGGATGAGGGCGGCTGAGCCCCGCAGGTGGCAGTTCCCAGGGAGGCTGACGCTGCTGACCCGGGAACCAAGCCCAAGGGCCTGCGTCCGAGCGCCTTTTCGGGGCCTCGTGTGGCTGACACCTACTCGTGGTTTATATGTCTAACGTGCAGGAAGGAGGCTGCTCAGTCCTTCTGGTTCTTACAACCGAAACACGCACACAGACAAAAGCCCCCCTTGTCGTTAAATCCCCCAATGAGCCCATCGCACCCAAATATTCATGGACAAATCACGGAAGCCCACGGCAACGGCCCTATAGTGTTTACTTGTCCTCCACGTGAGTTCCTACCCAGTCGGGCTGGAAAAGCAGCTCTGTGGGCACGGAGGGCAGCGCTGTCCACCAGGGGTGACCAGAGAGCAGGCAGGGTCAGCTTGGTGGCCGCGGGCCCTGCTGATGCCATCACTCGCACTCCTGCCGTCCGGTACTTGGGACCAGAGCACCCTGCCAGGGCCTTGGGGAGGCGGGTGCCACGCAGTGCCCTCTGTTCCTGATACAACTGGTGCTCGGCTCCAACACACACGGCTCCCCCAGTGGCCGAGCCAACACATGCTCTGCAGTCACACCTGGGTTCAAGTCCCCAAGCTGCCACTAACATCCAAACGGCATCAGTCAGCCTCGGACCTAACAAACTTGCCTCTCCCTTAACTTTCCCACCCTTAAAGCGGCCCCAGTAGCTGTGGTTGCCTCCTAGGCTGGCTGGGCGCTCAGACAGCACATGCCCAGGAAAAGCCCGCACCTGGCACAGGTGTGGCCTGCCTGGGTGCTGTGATTGTCATGGTTGTGGATGGCACGCAGGGCTTCCTCCAGACGCAGGCCGGGCTGGCCTGCCAGGTGGGCGGGTTACACTGCGATGATGATGCGGATTCCACTCCTTTGTCTTCCTGCCACTAACAGGGTGAAAAGGAAAATCCACACCGAGGTGCTAAGAAGCAGGGGGTGCCCCAGGCTCTGAGCTGGCGCCAGGCCCCCCAAAGTGGGGCACCTCGCTGCTTCCCCAGGTACAGTCTTTGGGGTGAGAGTGAGACGGGAGGGGGGTGAGGCTGGGAAGCGGCTGAGAGGACCTGTCTCCTCCAGGGTCCCATTCTCTACAGCCAAGCGCTTACCAGATGTACCTGCGCAGGCCTGGACCCCTGGACTGCGAGCGGTGACCCCACCCCCTGGGAATTACCTGGGGAAGCCTGCTCCGCACTCTCCAGGGGACGTCACGGGGGCTCATCTGTACCCCTGGAGCCCTGGTTGGTTGCTTCTTCATAGAGGTCGTGTGTCTGACTCACACTTCACTTAGTGCCCACCCCCCAGGTCCGCCTGCCTCCCCCCGTGGGCAGAGGCGGCATCTTGCTCCCCTTGGCATCCCCAGACAGAGTTTTGTTTAGGTCACTGCTGTGAAGTGAGACTGAAGGCAGCTCCGGCTTTGCTTCCTGTCTCAACGCGCTGCCCGTGTGAAAAACCCATAGATCAGTCTTAACATTTATTTTCTTACTCTCCTTCCGGAGTAGATGCCTGCGATTCTGTAATAACTCTGACCTCTGCTGATGCACACGCTGTTTTCAGCACTTGTGCTGTGGCAGCGGGACCTTGGCAGACGGCTTCGCAGGCTCAGGCTAAGGCGTCACTTGGATGGGCACACGGACTCGCGCCCACACAGCCGTCAGCCAGTGACACGCGCCGAAGGTATCAGAAGTTTACCATTTCCTAAAAAACACACGTCTCACAACCATCTCTTGGAGACAAGCCCTAAATACAACTCCACCTTCACTCTGGCACTGACACGTCCCAGCTTAGCGAACAAACCCAGGTTAGGGCCACAGCGTCTGTGAGCCAAGTGTGGAAGTGCGGGTGGGATTCACTGAAAACGTCATCATCAAAAAGGAGCCAACGCGGAAACCACAGTCATCCTCCTGATGGCCTCGGTGTCACAGCACGTTTTCCAGGACCCTTCGACGGACTCTCTGGCCGCACGCCCCCTGTCACTAGAAGAGGCTATTAGGACAGTATACCCTCCTATACTGAACTGAATACTTGATCAAAACAGCTAACACTCTGAACGCCATCACCTAGTGGTCATTTACTCAACAAGGACGTTTTCCTAAAACCCTGAAAAACTATGGCAGAGCACAGGTAAGCTGCACTGTCAGTGGCATCTTAATGGTGTCTGTTAACTTTATCACAGTCCCTTTACTTCTTGTAACCTCACCGCCATCCAGTCCAGTGGTGAAATCAACAGAGAGAGGATTCCAGACAGGACGAGAGAAGAGGAATGGAGGTGACAGGCGGCGGGCAGAACGCAATGCTCCCAGAAACTGCTGCTGCAATCTTTAACAAATCAGTAAGAATACTTGCCCCTTTTTCAATCTCTACTCTGCAATTTTCTGAAATACTGTCAGAAGTCGTTACTTTGGAGAATTTCCAATTATGCCAGGCAATCCTGCGACGGAGAAGGGTGCGGGTAATGAAACAAACAGACCCGGCAGAAAGTCTCCATGAAATGAAGACGCTGCTGTACAAACCCCTTTCATCTGCTACGTTCTGTGAGTCCAGAAGGATTTTTATTTACTTTGGGTTCATTTCAATGAACCATCCTTTAAATAATTGGCTATTTCACCACTTACATTCTACTTTCATCAGAGAGGATGTTTGGTGAGCATGAAACATAACACTGGAAACCTCAGGCCTGGGAAGGACAGTTTCAGACTTAATTAAGACTTTCATTTCTTTAGGGATTTTGATTAAAACCTGAAATGCTTTTCAAAAATAATATTTTAGTCCAATTATTTATATGCGTATAACTGAGTACCGGTGGGCCTGCCATTTAAATCACGAAGACCTTTCTGTTTCAAGGCATCCTGTGACTTTCAGGTCACTTGCAAAAATTAATATGAGTTTCTTTGACGTTCAGCAGTTCACAGAGGAAGACGATTTCCTTCCATGACTTGAGATGCGTTACATATGCCACCTGTTTAAACTGCATCTGCCAGGGGAACGCTGAGGCATCAGACATGTGGGTGAGAACTGAGATGGCTTCATAAAATGCCCTCCTCCTTCAGCTGGACAGTTGTCCCCCCTTATCCATGGGGGTTACGCTCCAAGACCCCAGTGGATGCCAGAAACCAAGGCTCACACTGACCCCTATATACACTATGTACCTATATACCTATGACAAAGTTTAATTTATAAATTAGGCACAGTAAGGGTCAGGGGGATGGAATATATGGTGATGGAAGAACTGACTCTGGGTGGTGAACACACAGTGGGATTTATAGATGATGTAATACAGAACTGTACACCTGAAATCTGTGTAATTTTACTAACAATTGTCACCCCAATAAATTTAAAAAAAAGTTATGAATTGTTTATTTCTGGAATTTTCCATTTAATATTTTCAGACCATGGTTGACCACAGGTAACTGAAACTGCAGAAAGCAAAACTGTAGGTGAGGGGGGAATACTGTATTTACTCCTTTAAACCCTAAGAAAGCATCACCCCCAAATACCACGCCTCACGAACAGCAAGTGATTCCGAGGCTTTCAAAGAAACCTCAGAATCTATCAAAGCCCATTTGCCCCAGGGGGTGACGGTGGCTCACCCCACAAGTTGGCTCTCCTCTTGCTGACAATTAAAAAGCAAAAGCATTTAGTCAGAAGCACCCCAAGCTGTGCTACCGGGCTCTCCTCTGTCAGGCTCATGGTCTCCCAACACCTGTTATCATTGTGAGTAAAATAGCCATTCTTCCCATGTGATTCCGGGTTTGGCAACATTTGAATGGGACAAAATAAAAATGGTAATTTATTTCTAGCAATGTAGGAAAAGAGATGGGCATATTTATATGTATACAGACTAAACACCAAAACACTAATTAAGTAAATTTCGTTTTCCCTTTAATCAGACTTCCAGGTAATTAGCTGTCAGTGAAGACAAATTACAGTTCATTCCATTTTTATATCGTGCTTTGGTCAAATAAAGATTATGCGTTAATGGCCAGATCTGGTTGCTAATTTTTCATGCCAATGAAAGGATTTGCAAATATTATCACTGGAATCTTTTAATGCTCTGAAAACTAATTTCTGCCTAAAACATCACTCTTTCAACAAACAGTTTTATCCAAGGCTAGGATTATCTGCCGAATCTTTTTCATTTAACAGAAAACGATTCAGATTTTTTAAAAACCCAGGTCAAGAGTTTTCGTCACTGTGATGTGTCTTCAACCCATGTCAAGACAGGAAGGATACTGTTAGCCTCGTCCTCTGTACTCTGTGGCTTGAACTGGAAAAAGTTCAAATTCCATCGGGTTTGGTCAAAGACAGCCGTCCGACACAGAGCGACGTTACAAGGATCGTGTGTGCCTACACATGACGCACAGTGTGACTGAAGTGGGTTTTGCTTAAGTGAAGAGAGATACAGGGAAGGGAAATGAACGGAAAACGTTTTACTGTAGGTGAAAGTTTGTTGACATGAGTAGACCGGCAGTCACCTGAAACCCAGAGTCAACATTTAAAGGGTCGCTGCTCAGTGCACCCACACGAGGCATGGCGGCACATTTAATGCCTTACTCGTGACGCCCCGCACACCTGGCCATGAACTCAGGGCTCTGAGTGACAGGGTTAAAAGATGTGGTAACGGCACTCATGGTCCCTCAGGACACGGGCTGCCAACGAGAAGTGTGAGTGAGAGACCACCTGTGACGTAGGTCTGAGATGCTTCAGACCGCTTTGCGTTGTCTCCACTCAGTGTGTGAAGGCCCAGCGGTCTTTCCTTTATCCTGGGGTCTGAGCCAATGTCTGGGAAAGACTGAGCTACACTTGACTCACAGGTAATTTTATCACTAGGAAATTCAGCGAGGCTGGGAAGCAGGAAGTTCATGAAATTTGGATCCTCCCTGTAGAAAGTTGTTAGAAAGTGTGTGTGTGGGGGGGGGGGGGGCGGCTTTTCGACTCTCAGAGAGGATCCATTTGGTGACAGGAATGGAAAGAAGCAGCCCTCCCCTTCTTGATCAGAGTATTCCTATTACATAATAGTAACTGCGTCTACTTGAACTCACAGAAATGTCTAGTGACGCTGAGAAGGTACTTCACATAAAAAGCAATGAGGTACAGAGAGAGTGTCCAGTAGGTCTTGTTCTTGCGACCAGACCGTCCTTTCTCCCTCAACACTTGGACATAGCAGGTAGAGGAAGAGTGTGGCAGGGCACACAGACGCCCTGGTTTAGGGACCATAAGTGAGGGAGCCGCTGATGGGTTTGGCTGGAAGTGGATGTGTCCTGTGGACCACACGGATAGAAGGGACGGCTGGTGATGAGACAGAAGAAGGGACAGAGGGTGGCAAATGGTGACAGGTCCCAGGACATGCTTGGGAGAGCCACCGTCAGTGCAGCTGAGGTGACATAATCCAAATGCACTGGAGACACCCGACCAGAGGCTACTCTATAGGATTTCTCATTTATGTTTCTGGAGGGAGCTGGTGATAAGCCCTGGAGACATATCCTCTTTTCCTCCCTACGATAGTCCTTCGAGGTTACTATTCGTCGTCCACAAATGAGGAAAGAGAGACAGAGAGGGACCAAGTGACCAGTGGGAGGTTGTGTGGCTTCTGGGGCACGAACTTTGGGTCGGATGTCAGACGGTTTTTACGTGACACCTGAGTCCTTTCCCGGATACACACTGGCACAGCTGTCGCAGCGCTCACTTTTAACTCTCGCTCTTAGGATGTTAAGCCGAGGCGCTTCCAACTCCATGCGTTAGTGAGAGGAAGCTGATGGAAGGTGGACCTAGCAGCCCGACATGGGGGGTTGCTGGACGATAACCATGGATGTGGGGTTTCTGCCACGGGAACTCGCCGTAACACAAATGACGGGGGTTAAGAGAGACGACATGGGACCAAGGACAGAGCAGTGACCCTCCTACCTACCCTCCGTCACTCTTAGCTCCTCCCATGTCATGGTCCTTTATAATGGTGTTAGGAAAGAGAAGCAGAGGGACATATCCGACTGCTCCCTGTGGAGAGCAGGTGCAGGGACACGCGAGACAGCAGCCTCTCACCTGCACTGGTGCACAGCGCGGACTGAGACCTGCTCTGTCTGCAAATCAACACGTGATGGGCTGTAAGTTTCAGTGCCACCGAATGAGACTGGCTGTCCCTTTCTGAGGATGCCCCGGGATGACACCTGCACCCAGGGACAGACAGCCTTTACTTGGAGCTCGGGCCCCGGTTTCCTAGCCACGCTCTCCGGGGCGATCTGCATACTCTGTCTGAGCCCTCGTTTCTCATCCGTAAAACCAGACGCTGCCCACTGCACGATGTCCTGGTGACTAAGAGAAGGAAGGACAGTGACACAGATCTGCCCTCACGCAGTCCTGACACAGGAGTTCCCGCCTGTTTTCAGGGCATTCAAACCTGTTTCACGTTGCTCGATGTAACTACACCTGAGTCATTTGTGTCTCAGTGGCAAGAGGAGTTTTGAACAGTACGCTCCAAGTAAAAACACTCAGGACCATCCACTGATGGCCTCGGCCCCATCTGAGTTTCTTTACCAGGGGAATTACTGGTGGTCCTACTATAAACACTGACCATTTCAACGTCCGGCTCACCCTAAAATCCAACAGTGGTCAGTCAGCTATCTCAGCACCCATGTCACCACTAATGTCTGTGCCCCTCAGCTTGGCAGAAGTGGATGATAATTCTGCCATCAGCTGGGGCTCCCACTGGGAAGGAAAGTGGCCTGATTCATCTGTGGTTTCCATAACTCTAAGCAGGCCCCGTGCAGTTCTTGATCAAAAGGCACACAAGCCGCCGGGTGAGCACATCCGTTTCGGCTGTTCTGTCAACTCCCAGATCTACTGGTTGCCTCCAGGAAAAGAGTCCTTGAAGTGACGGCGCGTTCAGCTATTCCCAAAGCCCCACCCTGAGGGGGCTCAGCGCCCGTGGCACCCCCCTCTGTGCAGACAAGGGAAAACTTTGGGAGGACACCGGATGTCGCTTCTGCAACCCAGTTTCTTTGCCAAAGTACAAAGTACAAAGTACACTGCGTTGAGGGGTTGAGGGCAGGTGAGACAGACTCCACTGAGCCCCCTCCTCTTCCCTACACCCCCAAGTGGGTCTCATCCTCCTCCCTATACCCCCCCGAGGGGGTGACGGCCTCCCTGCGGCCACGTGTAGCCCTGGCACACACCCTGGGGCGTGACCCTCCTCGCCACGTCAGACCACCTGCGTGCTCCTTGGCTCAGACGCCCTCGCCCACACCCCTTCTCTTCACCCCACCCCAGTCCCTGCAGATCGCCTGGTCTGCTGACCCTAACCTGCCTCTCAGACTCTGTCCTCGTGCTGAGGGCCTTGACCTTCCTGACCCGAGGACCCCACTTCGAGTTACCCCAGCATTACAGACTTTCCTTCATTAGCTGTAGTGATCAGCCAGCTCGTCACCGTGTTCTCAGACAGAACTCACACCGCACATCCTGCCCCGATGACGAGATCAGACTACAGAGGACTCAGGCTCTGTAACCCAATGGCCACCGTGTCCCACGGGCTACTTCTGCTCCCATAACCCTGCACTGGGCTGCTCCCTCCAACTGCTTCTAAAGTCATTGCCTTCTTGAGTTAAAATTTGTCCTCGTCTCGTTATGCTATGGGAGAAGGCAACTGAGGAACAAGCAGTCACTCCGGCAAGATCTACGGTGCCTGGCATATGGCAATTAATGCAATTAAGTGTCACCGTGGGGGGAAAAAGTTCACCCCCCCCCCAGACCAAACATAAAGGCTAAGAGGTTAATCCAGGAGCAGGGCGTTCCGCCACTTCCGAGGGATAATGCTGCTTCGGGAAGAACACAGACCTGCACCTGGGCTGGTTCTGGCAGGTGATGAGGCGGCAAAGCGGGAACCCTGCCCGGGGGGGGGGGGGGGGGGGGGGTAGTTTGTCTCTCTTCCACCCGCCTCCAGTTTGTTTCATCACATCTTCCGAGAGAGAGTGGCTAAGGCACCTACAAGTGTGAGCTCCATTTCTAGAACCTGGACGAAGGGAATACTCAGGATTGCTCATCTCCCTGAGTTGTGTATAAACCTGGACCACAGTCACCGCACAAGGTAGGAACCAGCGAACATCCCTCTGACCCGATATTTGTCTCTTGACGTGAAAGAAAGATACGCAGACCCCTCTGGTCCTTACAGCGTATTCCCTGCTCAATCCCCTTACTTAGAAACTGCACGTGACATCTTTTATAAACATGGATTTCTGTGTTTTCCAAATACCAAAAGGAGAACAATTTATTAGAATTCAGATTAAACGCTATTTAAGTGTGATTTATGACCAGTAATAAAATAGCTTTAAAAAATGAGTGTCTACGCGGACAGCCATAAATTCACTCATTAGAGAATGTAATCTATGTGTGTATAAAACAAGAAATTGAAAAAAGCCCAAGTGTGACAGGGAAAGGAGTCCTCAAGGAAAGCATTCCTGGAAAAACTGCAAACACAGCCTGTCAGCCCCCGAGAGCCGTACAGCTGTGTGCAGGGGACATGGCTTTACAGGCCCACGCCTGCCACTTGCTACCCTGAGACTCCAGCGAGAAACGCACACTGTGTAAGCGTCACTTTTTGCAGGGGTGAGGCAGGCACACTAGCAGTGATGAAGACGACTGTGATATTAATTGAGACACTTGGCAAACTACTTGGCACCTACTGCATGGTTAATACGTGTCAGCTACTGCTGCCATCACCAACACTTCTCTACTCGACGCCTGGAAAACAAAAGGAAACACTGTGTTGTTTTTTTAACTATAGTTTTAAACAAAGAGACATCGTGACTAACAGTTTGGGTCTCTAATTTTTAAAACCAAGAACACACACTGCCTTAAATTTAGGCAGAGGGATACATTATTCACTCTAGCCGGAGAATCAGGAAACCTGAAAGAAGGGCCCGAGAGGAGGATATTTCTGTACACTGGCTCTCTGACAGCCCCGCAGAAGGGTTGGGAAGGACCAGAACAAAAGAGACCCCAATAGGCATTTGTGGGCTGAGCCCACGGGGACACGTTTTGGGATTCTTGATTTATTTCACTGTCAAACTGCTCATCCATTCACTGCCATTGTTCACAGAATATAAATAACATTAGTGATGACGGAGTATCCGTTTCTGTCCTATTAAGGTATCAGGACTTTTTTGCAACTCTTTATCTGAAACAGATGAACAAAAATGTATAGCACGTCCTTTTCTAAGTGCCACGCCCAGCATTTCGTCTTTGTGTGTCCATCACGCTCGACTAAGGTGGCTGCAGAGAAAATCTGAAGCTATGCTTATGCTGCTCAAGCACGTTAAACTGCTGAGCAATGGCCGCAGGCAGCTGCCACAGGTAAAACCCCCAGGAACCGAAAATACAAAAGCCTGGCAACACCCACTTTAGTTTGTCAGACGCAAAATCCCTCTCTATTGCAATGAAAACCATTAAGAACTGAACTGGGTGTCAAAGTAACCATTCCCTGAATGGGGACTGGAATGTAACCTATTCCTATTAATGGCTTGACAATTTATGGCTGGATTCAAATGGACTGTTATGCAGAACACGTCGTTGAGTGCAAGAGGCTTCTTGGGAACTTGTGGGAAGTGACGTTTCAGTGTCCTGTGGGCTCTTCCTGAAACGCCACTCAGGAAACTCCGGGCCCACATACAGGGCTGCCAAGGCCCCTCCCCTCTGGGACAGGCAGCTGCCCATCACCTCTTCTCCACCCCACGTTCCCACCAACCACACTACAGTACGAAAGATAAACCGGCCTGAACCCCTGTGTTTTGCCCTGTGCAGTCCCCTGCTTTCCTCCCATTCCCCGTAAATTCTGAATTAGTAGCATTTTCAAAGCATAACACGCACCACTGAACACATCTCTGAGAAGGAAAAGCAGCAGAAGGTGTGATTCAGTCACATTTTCATGCAGCCCCTGCCTGCTTCTTAGGCTGGCGATGACCGCCATGGACCGGCCCCACACAGCCCCGCCACCGAGCACTTTATTTAAAAGGAAACAAATAATCTGGCCTCGTCACACCCAGCCTGGCACACATTGAGAAATCTGGAGATGCCAAAGCAACTTCAGATGCTTACTAAGCTCGGGGACACAGGTTGGCACGGTCCTTTGCTGGACCAGCAGGGGCAGGCTCAGGAGGAAACAGGAATAGGTGAGCACTGACACGCATGACGGCAGGGCTGTCACTGCCGCAAGTGTCCCCAAACATGTGCTTTCGGATCATGTTCAGAAGAAAGAAAAAACAAAGGCAACAGTGAGACAGGGAAAGGCCTGGCATTGCTGAAGAAGCGTGAAAGTGGACACTGGGGGTGCAGACTGCTCGTGCCCCTAGATCTCACTGGGGGTTCTGCTCGCTAACGGGCCCAGACACCTGTGAAGCAGCTGGAGGCACAGGGACACCACGGTCCCCCTTTCTGATGCTGAAGGAAGAGGTAACACCATAAACCCGAGCACGCTTGCTCAAGAAGACACCCTTACAGACAGGGTCGTTGAGCACAAGTTCCCCAGGTACAGCCGTTCGCACCCGCCCTGAGTTACGTATCGAGATTGACCAGACAGTGGGTTCTTCTGACCGCTTTCCTTTCCTTCCTGCGGTTTGAATCATTGAGGCACCATGTCTTCCTTTTCCATTTCACTGGGTACGTCTGGAGTTTAAATTTCTCTGAACCACGAGTCACTTCTCGATTTTCCTGAGATGTTTTCTTGATTCTTCACCCAGGTTTACTGTCCTACAGCTACTGGCTTTCATAGTAGAGAAGAAGCCATTCAGACCGCAGAATTCCTGCCACGTTTGCAAGGGCCTCTCAGATGACGTATCAGAGGGGCTCGGGGACATGCAGATTCTCAGAAAAGGGCTTCACAGGCCGGGTGGAGGGTCAAGGTCACACTGACAGATCCCTCAGAATAACACTATGCGCCCGGCGCCCTGTGGAACCATTTCAGCATTTCCACCTTCTAACCTTGTCATCCGCTTTTTTTTCAGTGACATTTTGGCAAAGGATCTTGTCTTCTGCAGGAAGCAACTTGAATCCAGGATAAAAATAAGCAAAATGCCATATGGAAACTATCTGCCAGAAGGTAAGGCTGATATGTGCTTAGTAAGAAATGCCATCGGTGAAAAGCCACCAGACCCTGCGACTCCCACCGGCCTGACACACGGGGCTCATGTTCAATGCGGCACAATCTCGGGGCCCCAGACAAGAGTCTCCAAACCACAAATCCTTTGGGGGCAGCAAACAAAGCCACTGGTGCTTAAAATTCTACCTTCTGCTCCCTCCGTGGGCAGCAGCCTCTGTCCCCACAACGCAAACACTGCTGAAAGGGGTGACTCTCTCCATCTTTCTCGCCTTGTGGGGTGGTTTCATGGGATCCTTTCCTGGGCACAGGGTTTGCTCAGACCTGCCTGGGAAGAAACAGGGAGGGTTCTGGGTGAGGATGGAGATTTAGGACGCTGGGGTGCCGCTGAGCTGGACCCCACTGAGCCTGGCGGGGCTTTGTCTACTGTGACCAGCACCCCGCCAATGAGTCTAGGTTTTGGATGTTTTTCTAAAAGTTCAGACCCTCGGCATATGCCACTGTCATTACAACTTTCTGTTCGCAAAAGGAGGAGGGGCTTTGGGAGAGGACCGAGGATGTGTGCACACACCGTCCTGCTTGGGCGGCCTGCACACACGAGGGGCCCATCTATGGGACTCCACCGCGTGACTCAGCCACACGTCTGACGTCACTTACAGCCACCGTCCCCTCCTCTGGCCCCTGCAGGAGTCAGCTCAGGTTCAACTCTGAAATGCTGCACCACGTATCAGGGGTGACCCGCCTTTCGATACCTGAGATTCTTTGACAGGAGCTACGAGGCACTCGGGCATCTAAACGCGTCTCCTTCTTCTCCACCCAGCTCCTCTGGCCCTCACACCCCAGGTGACACCACAAGGAGCCAGAGGACTGTGCCTCCCAGCCCGTCGGTACCACTTCCAGCTGGTGACTTCCCCTGAGGCGGAAGCTACAAAGGCAGCTTCTTCAGTGCCCACCTGCTCCAGCGGGCAGGGCACGTCCCCACCCCGCCCTCCTGTGTCTTTGATGGCTCCCTGCGTCTTTGATCATGGTCCCCCCGCCTCCCTCCCACCGACCAACGTCCCACACAGGGTCTCAGCCTCCTCACTCTTGCCCCCCTCTGATGAGCTTGGCATTGGATCACACAGCACGCTCTGTCTCACTCTCACTCCAAAGTGTGGGGTGCGTACATCCCACAGCTCTCAGCGACTCCTGTCACCCACGTAGACCCGTGTCATGTAGGCAATGCCATGTCAGCACAGAGCTTGACAGTGTCAGCGTCCCGTCAAGAAGCCTGGACGGGTGGTTCGCCCACAGCCAGGCCCAGCCCCAGCAGCAGCCACGTCCTTGAGGTTCTCTCCGGTCCCCGCACGGCTGTGGCACTTGTCACCTTCCCACGTGTCCCACACTTGTCCCTGAGGCTCTAAGAGCCCTGCAGACAGACCTGACAAGGCCTGCAGCCCCCAGCTCTGCCGTTCTATAAACTCAGACCAGACACTTCCTATCTTTCAGATGCGATTCCGGCCTCCCTCAAGCACAGGGCTGGGCTCCAGACCATTTTGAGTTCTTCTAGGTCCCCAAGTCTGTACGACTCGAGAGCTGTGTAACGTCAGCTCCCGTTTATAAGGGCTCCTGGGGTGGGCTCTCCATCTGAGCCACAGGACTACGTCACATCTACTGCCTCCCACAGAGCACAGAACCAACAGCCATCAGCACCGGAAACAGTACACATTCTATTAACATACTGGCCGGCACTTTCCCACAAACACCTTTAGAATTCCCAATTAGAATCCTAAGCAGGGACCGCTTTCCGGAAGCCTGCACTGGTGGGTGCAGCCTGCAGCGTGGCAAACAGCAGGGTGGTCACTGTGTCAGCACACGGCACGGGGATTACGGCAGCTAATTCCAATTTATCGGCCTCCTGCATGGATTCTGTCTCCTTAATCCACTGCAGTAATTGTCTTCTGAGATGTAGGGACTGTCTCCTTTACGGTCCCTGGTTTAGAGGTCAGTACTGTGAGCTGTGTCCAGCAAACCATCTCACTGTCACTTACACAGCCCGTAAGTGGCAAAGGATTGATACGTGTTAGGTGAAAGAAACACATAATTCAGGTGTGTGCACGGGGAGATGTGTCTGAAAGAAATCTCTCACTTATACGTTCAATCAACAAAGCAGGAGGTTAGGTAGCAAGCGGCTCGCCCCCTACCTTCCCCGGGGGAAACCATAACGGAAGTCTTCTAATTAAGACCCACTGCTTCTTCCTAATGCAATTAATGTGGCAACGCTCCACAGCCAGGGCGTGAAACCATCTGTGCACTGTCACCACCCTCTCCTTCATATAGTTCTCAGCTTTTCTCTGTGCATCACGGACGCTTGCGTATTTTCTATCTGTGAGCATTGAAAAAAAAACACCAAGAAATAATCATTTCAATGGCAAGAATAGGATTTGCTGGCATATGAAACCTGGTGTAACAAACACAAGTTGAAGGCAACGCTTTAGGGCAGAAAGAAGCTTGGAGTGAAAATAAGGACCACATTCAACTACACGTGTGACGCTGAGAAGTGTCACCCAGTTGCGGTGCTCCCGGCACGTCCTGAGCCATCAGTGTGCCCCAGACATCTCGGCCTTTCCACCTGGTGGAAGGCCACAGCCGTCCCATCACACACTGGGAGGAGAGTTCGATATTGCAGATAAGAGACACAAGATTACTGTCTGGAACCCAGGGGCCTGAATGACATTGTTGCCTCAAAACTGAAATGTCCACCTTCCAAAAAAGAGGCTCCTTCACTGTCTGCAAGACCGTACCCAGAGCTCGTGGATCTCGCCTCCCCCAAATACTTTCTAAGGAAAAGGGGTGAAGCACCACCTGTGGCTTCTGTCTGCATGAATCTCTTCCCCTCTCCTTCTCCGCATAAAAGCGCTCAGCTATCCCATCCCCCATTTCAAAAACAGTCAGACTCACCCTAACACATTTGGAAAGGGATGGAAAGTGCGGAGGAAAAAAATTAAGTAAATTTTACTTATGTTAACACAGAGACAAAACCTGATAGAAGTGGACACATGTCTCCAGTCCTTTCTCTAGGGGCTGTGTATGTACATGACCTTGACTTGGTTACTTAAATATTCGTTGAGGCCACCCTCCCACTGAAGATTTGCAGTAAAGCTAAGTTCACCACCAGCCCTGTAAGTGTGGGAAGCCCAACGTGCTCACTGCTGTTTCCTCCGTTTCCATGGTCACTGCTGGCGCCATGGTCCGTGGCACCAGAATCCCCCAGGCCACGGAGGGCTGCCTCTCTCCAATGCTGGGTCCACTGCTGTCCTTTCCTTGACCCCCCATCACTCACATAAAGCTCATGGGGAGACCACGCGCTTCACTCTGGGCTCAAGACCTAGACAGGGTCATCCTGGAGACATAATCTTAAAACGTAGCATCAGCCAGCCCTCTGCTTAAAAGTCTCTGGCTGTCCGCTCACCAAAATCTTTTCCTTGATGACCATTCTCTACTTGTCAGCATCATTCCTCTGCCCTCTCACGCGCTCAGTAATTTTGGATCTCCTCCTGCCTGATACTCTCAGGGACTCAATTCAGCTCACTTTATCATGGAGAGAAATCCTGCTCCCAGACCTGCTCGGCTCCAGCCCCACCCTGCACTGCAGTCTTCGGGACTCCAACCAGCCCAGTGACAGCGGCTGGGGGTTATCGTCCCTGTAAGAATTGGGGCCGATAAGCATTATGCCACCGTAGTCCCTGCTCAGCTTCGCCCTACAAACCTGCCCCCAGTTGATGAAAGAACAATTTAGTTTTTAATATTATTTTCAGCCCATTACACACACACACACACACACACACACACACACACACACACCACTATCTTCATCTATTGTTTGCAATATTTTCTTAATATAATGGAAGCATTTCCATCTATTCCTAAGTACTTTCGTTTGGACATAATTTCTCACGGCTGCAGAGGATATCCAACCCTCTCTTTGTAACCGTGTGTAATTCTTAAATATTGACGCTCGTGTCCCTCAAAGATAAGAGAGCCTGTCGCCCTTTCTCTAGGCTCTTTATCACATACATACGCTATGACAAATACTCTTGCTTACAGATAAAGTTTTGGTGCATGTGTGACTATTTCCGGGGCTTAAATAACTAGAAATGGAATTGCCGGTTAATGGAGTCTGAAGGCCAACCTGACCAACAAGGCTATTTGTGCACAGCACGTCCTGGCTCGATTGTACTGGGCTTCTTGGGAAGGGACAGGGTCCCTTAGCAAAGCCCACCATTCATATTACAGAAGAATATGCCGTGAGGAAGACTCAGAAAGGACCCCTCCCCCCCGTTTAGTCATATTTTACTCCACGGTTACAGGTGATAGGTTGAAAATCATTTGTTAGCTAATTAGCAAATGCAGAAATGAAATTACAGAGTCCCCGGAAAACAAAGCTCAAAATGAAAGCCGTTATCAAAGGCCAAACAATCACTGAACATTTTTGTTACTTCCAAATTATGTGTGACAAGACAACGTAGCACAGATACAATCTTTGTTGCTAGTGCTAAGTACCATAGCGTCTAAATTGGCAGATGGGGTTATTCTGATAATGCTCTGAATTTGAACAGGCATTTCTCCACCTTCCATTCAGCTGTAACCCAGATCTGTCTCTAATGGACGTGTCTAAACTCACGTCCAGTTAAACGTAGTGGACCTTATTGTCCGCGTGGCTGTGATGAGAAACCCACTCTAAGCTCTAAAAGATTCCGTTTCTCTAACTGACCACCTCACTTCCCGCCTTTCAGGTCCCATATTGATTTGTCTAAGGACTAACTTCGCCCAAAGAGACGTCTGGCTTGTGACCTTGGCTCCTGGGATACAACCTCCGAGCCTGTGGAACGTCCCGCCTGATACGATTGGGCCTGTGGTCTCAGCTTGACGTCTGGAGGGGCTGTACACTGAGCTCAGCCTTGTGGGCGGTCAACCACTCGCCAATAAAAACTAGGGACACCAAGGCTGGGTGGGCGTTCCTGGCTGGCAACACTCTGCGTTGGTGATGGGGAAGTTAGTGCTGTGCAGTCCACAGCTCCTCTGGGGAGGACAACCAAAGCCCACGCTGCAGCTGTCCTGCCCCTGCCCACGCATCGCTTCCCATGTCTGACCTGAGTCTATGTCCTGTCACCGCAATAAACCATCACCGTAGGTTTAAGGCTTCCTGAGTTCTGTGAGTCCGTCTGGAGGATGAGTGAAGCTGAGGGTGTCCCGGGGGACCCCTGAACTTGCAATTGATGGCAGAAGGTGGAGGGGTCTTGGGACTTGGACATGTCACAGTCTGGTATCCAGTGTGTTTGTTCCTGTATCACAATGACAAGGACATGTGACAACTACTAACACGGGCATGGACGTCACCTACCCTGTTCCCTTTAGCGCGTGTTACTTCCCTCCCCAAACCTTTATTCTAGAGGGCGTGGTGCTCCCTGCAACAGGAAACAGAACACCTAGGGCTCAGGAAAAGCTAGCACTCAAAAGAGGAACTTTGATGAGGGTTCTCTGCCCCCCACTCCCGTTTTTTAAAACAAGTAACAAATTACAAACTCAGTGTGTATTTAAAATTCTGAGGATGAGGTGGTGATAATAAGCCCCTGAGCAGAGTAATTAAAATTAGCACATGGCAAAGCTGAGATTACGCCTCCTCACTAAGATTATTTTGTATTTATTTTATTAGATTATAAAAATGATTGGGGAATGTATTATGGAAAGCGACGACTAAAATCTCATTTCTAACTACAACAGATGATATTAAGGAATTTGAATTCAGTTACTTCCTCTTCCATTTCTATAACATTTTGTCCATGAGTGTGTTTTTAAAAGGTTTGATAGAGACCATTACAAAATGCAATTTAATTGTAATGATTGACCTTACTAATTAAAATTACATAAAGTCAGACGTTGGATAAATGTCCAAATCTCTGACGGAATGCTGTTTTGAATTCCAAATTCTTGAGTTTGTCGGGGAAGTCTTGTTTTCTGATTCCAACTTTCACAATGATTTAAAGCACGCTTCATATTTCTGGTGCATTGTATAATACAGCAAAATGACATGTTTCACCAACATTCCCTACAGCCAGCAACATATGTGCCGTGGAGATTAACCCACCTTCCCCTATTTTTGGGCAACCAAGGTCTTAAGCGTTGACAGAGAGAGGAGTCAGTGCTTTAAACCATCCAACTGTAGCACAGGGACGCAGCTTTGGCAGTGCCACGCGCTCATTCTTACTACCAGCTGCTCGCGATTCAAGCACTAGAATTACGGAAGAGTAACCGTCATTGCATTGCTGTACTGGCAGGACCAGCCTAGACATTGTAAAGTGGGGAACATTTTCCAGGAATTGGTAGAAAATAAATGTGTGTGTCTTTCACATGAAAGACTGCCTAGAAATCAAACATCACAGCTTAATAATACTCAAGTGAAAAAAAAACCCAAACAAACCAAAAACCCGAGAAATATGTATATTTGCTCCCAGAGTCAAACACGTCGTTTCTCTCCAAACTGGGTTATATAGTACAAGCTAGATTTTGCTCAAAGACACTGGAAAATAAGGAAAAACAAATATGCTTGAAGCAGAACTATTAAAACAACCCAAAGGGAACATTTGCCACGGTTATATGGAGGCATAGCACTATCCTCTCTAATGAGACAGGGGCTGGCTGCTGCCACATCCATCACAGGCTTTTCAACATCAGGCGCTTGCTCCTGCAGGAGGGAAGCAGCTGTTCGTGAGACCGCACTCTGCCTCCAGCACCTCCTGCAACTCTCCAGAGCCCAAGACCCAGATACGCATCTCACTTCCAAGGCCAGACTTTTCTACCATTTCCAACTATGGCGGTGCCAAGGTGCTGTCAGGGACACGGGAGTCCAATGTGAGTGTCCCAGAAAGGGCCAAACACACCTTCTCCACCATGCATTTGAGATAAACAAATTATTCATAGACCTTGACAATGGAAGACTTCATTTTGCTTCTCTGAAAAAACCCCAGGATCCCAAAATGTCTGCGCACACCGTCTAAACCTGGATCCATGGCTAAACAATCACGGCTCTTAATTTCTCTGCTTCTATTGGTCCTGGAGCTGCCAGCTCTATGAGGCTCCCATCTGATCCCAAACAGCTGCTTCCCAGTGACACACATCGGAGACCCCGAAGCTTCACTCCCCAAAGGCTTATCCAGGGGCCCACAGCAGCCTCATCACAGCGGAGGAGCTTGTTAGAAAGGCGGAATCCCAGGTCCCACACCAAACCCACCGAATCAGAGTCTGCGTTTTGGCCAAACCTCCAGGTGGGGTGTGCACACAGACGTTTGAAGGGCTCAGGTTAAGACCTCACGAAGAACATTTTTTATCCCTTCAGCGTTCCTTTCCGTAACCACAGAAAAGTGGCCACGCACCCCATCACACGAATAGGTGAAAACATGAAAGGGATAACACGTGTAGCCCATTCCCAAGTACACATGTATGCGACTGTGGGTATTGAGACATGCACACCATAATTAAAAAAAAAAATCCTGGACTTCGCGAGGCGCATGCATCGCAACCCTATTTTGGGAAAATGAAAGAGCATGTTTTTATGGACCCTGGGGGAGTGGCGCTGCTCTTCAGGAGGCCATTAAGTTCACTCAAAGTCTATATTTAACCACACCTGCTGAGCTAATGATCCCATCGTGTGTGGTGCTCTGTCCACCTTGAGAGATGACAGTATGAACGGCCCTGGGAGTGCCGTGGATGGGCAGCAACACGAGAACACCGAACTGATGGCTCTTCTCCCCCATTGATACCTATCAAAGCCGGGTCCTCCTCACCCAACAGCAACTCCCTCCTGTTCCATTTCGCGTAAAACTAGCTCCCCTACAGGTTAGCGTGACCGTCACGGATGAAGAGAGAACCCCGGGGCCACGTAATCAAAAGCCTGAGAGGGTCACCGACAAAAGTGAGCTCTCTCTTCTCAGCCGTGGTCTTCTGGTCTACCAGCGATCCATCTGCCTATTAGGAGACTCTACTGCGGTCCCTCGGGGCTTGGCGGAGACCTTTTGTGCCTTGCCAGCAGGTAGGCCATGGAAAAAAAGTCTTCTATTCTCGCAAAAACCCACACAGACGGCCCCCGTGAACTGGGCACTGCCGACTGAGGTAATGATAGATGAATGACTCTCCAAAATCATACCTCTGCCCGCCAGCTCCAAATACCACTCAGTCTTTATACAAGCTCCACAGAAAGCCATTTATCTTTGGGGTCTACGACACCTAAAATGGGAGGAAATCATACAGCTACGGTACATACACTCAGGGCATGAAACAGTGATGCCAGCTGGAGAGGAGCACACGGGGCAGGCTATTCAATTTGTCAGAGATCTCCCGGCATCCTTGTTAAACACTACCCAGTGTCAAAGACCACACCGAGAACGCTTTCGTGCTCTTGAAGGAAGGCCATCACAGGAAGTAGTGAATGCAAGAGCCACGTGGGGCTAACTGGACTGAAGCTAATAGCTACTGAGCCTCGCGGTGGGAAAGTCCCCACCCTAGCCCAGCCGTGCCTCAGGCTTTACGTCACAACTCATTTCCCGAACAGGAGTCTGAAGTTCCAAACAGCAGGTTGGTTTGTCTGAGGTCACACAGCACGTTGCAGATGAACAAGGGCTGAAATGTGCAGAATACCACGGGGTAAATTCTCACCTGGGCCACTGCTAGTTCACCTCCTCGGGGGTACGGAGAATACACATACATATAAATGTACGTATGTATCTCCCCCTCAGGGTCATGACCTTTTACCCATCTCCTGCCCTTCCACCCCCCTCTGGACTATGAGTGCCTTGTAGTCAGGGGTCATGACTCATCTTTCTTTTTTCCACCCAATACCAGCGTCTAGAACTGGGCTGTACAAATGTCTAGCCATGTGTAGACATTTCGATGTTAATTTATTAAAACTAAATAGAATCAAAAATTCCGTTTCTCAGTCATACCTTGAGCACTCAACAGCAGTGTGCACTGGTGGCCAGCCTATTGGTCACATCAGTCAGTGCAGGAACTGGACAACTCTGTCATCGCATCAAGTTCCACTGGACCAGGCTCATCTAGGAAATACCGTATTGGGAGCACAGTCGAGTTGTGGTGAAATCAGACACCATCGACGGCGTAAATACAGAACACTTAAGTAAATTCAGCAGCAAAAAGACATCTATCTGTGTCCTGCTCTCTGTACTCCCCTGAGATGGGTCAAAACCACTGGTTTCCACTGCTCATTCAAAACTGTTATAGGAAAAATAATTGTAGTGAGTGTTAGAAAGAGGCAAGATCCTACGAACAGGGATGTGTACGTTTAGAAACATTTATTTTCATTGTTTCTAAACAATCCTGGCTGTTTAGAAGGAACTTCTTGATGAGAAATGTAAAGAAATAACCCAGTGGGAGACTCCTACCTATGTCCATGAAGTGACAGCCTCCTTCCCAAGGTCTTGGCTCTGACGTTGCCCACACGGCGTCTGTCACAGATGCCATAAGGTCCCTTCTGTTCTCTAGGGAAATGGGCTTGATGCCAGGGAGGCAGCCGGTGTGTGTACCCCTGGTTCCTGCCACCGATTAGCCTGTAAACTTGGGAGTTCAGGAAATGCTGCATTTCTAGGGGCTTGACTTTTTCTCACTTCACAATGAACAGTGGTCACCCAGGCTCCCTTCTGCTATAATAGCTATGGTTCCTCGATACCGGGAATCGGCAGGATTCCAAGGCTTCTCCTGCTGTTTTAGACCACCCCGGCCAGACCAACGAACAGTATTTTCAAGGCCACCTCCATGCCAAAGTAACTTCCCCATCCCCATTTCTCCCTTCATTCTGTTTCACCTTCCAGGTACAGCATTAATTATGTCCATCTTCAGAAAAACACTTCAGTGACTGTTCCGCTAACTGAGTACGACTCTTCCGTGCCCGTCGTTGTGCTGAGAATTTCTGTGCTGCTGAGGGAGACAGCATTCTGATCATTCCAGGTCTCAGTTCTCCACTTCCGCACCTCACCCGGCCCCATCAGCTCCTGGACGATCCCCCTGGGAGCCCATACCCACCACACGCGGCCGTTGCCCAGGCTGCTTTCTGACCCTGATCATACAGAATGCTCTAAGTGAGGGCAACGGGCCATGGAGATCTGAGGAAACACATTGTCCCTTTTCTTTCAGTGTCTGACAATCGGGGCTCTATGGTTCTGAGACCGTGACCTCCCTGAGTCTGTGGACCTCGAGAACATTGTTCCTGCAAACGTGAATAACAACCACGACCCTGAGAGGGGCCCCAGGAAACCAACGCAGCTAGCACTCCTGTTTTAAAAGCATTCGAGTGTCGGATATTACTCATAGTAATGTGTATTTCCATTGAAGGCAGAACAGAAATGTAATAGCCTGGCCAAATGAGATTTCCTTTCCAAGTATCGCAAGGCTTATAATGTCCGTCTTTTTTCTTTGCTATCCTGGCAAACCAAATCGCATATCCAGTGTAAATGGTGATAGTTAAGGGACAAGCTCATAACAGAGGAAAGAGACGCATCCATTCCAACCGATTATTTCTTTGGCTTTTCCCATTTCCCCAACCTTATGGGGTGGACGTTAGTACAAACAATGGAGTTTCCGAGTTCTGAATTCCAGTTCTAACATGGAAAGAAAATTGCACAACAGCCTGGGTACAGTTTTGTCATGCGAATTAGGAACTGCCAGAGGTGTGACCATGTCCTGTTTCCGACTAGTCACACGAGGGTGATGTCACCATAGGCAGAACCCCAGGCTCGAATGCCACAGGCATCTGGCACAGGGTCCCACGTATTTTGATGACCTCAAGTGGACACAATACAGTCATTTCATTATAGGTCTTGGGAGACTTAACTGATCAATTGTTGCCACATCTCAAGGATATGAGATAGTGAGGTTTTATTTTTCCCTTGAAACATCCACACCTGAGATCGCCTTCACCAGCGAAGCACAGACTTAGCAGGCTGTATGTATGAAAAATAACTTGAAAGTCTTTTTTTTTTTTTTTTTTTTCAGTAAAAAGTGTCAGGCTTGAGGTTCAATTCAAATGATGCATGCATGTTCTAAAACCTCCAAAAAGGTAAGATATTTAGGTAACAGAGAGGCACAATTTATATTTGTTGTTTGATGCCACTAAAAACGTGCTCTTGGCCTAAATATTTAGGGATGTGTGTATGATGGAAACATAAGTGTCCTCCCTTTGATTATTAATAATATTTATTGAATATTGACAGTCTTGGTGCAGTTCTCAATAAATCATGAAAGCCCCACCCAAATCTTTCATTTACAATGAAACTAACGCAAACGGGACCAACGGAGTCTCTTTCTGAATCATTAGCATAAATCCCTAATTTAAAAATATTGCTCAATTTCTTTGGGAATGGAATTTCCATCACAGAAGAGACACTCTAGCTAAACTTCTGAGGATTTTAAAAGTGCTTCCTAGGGCAGCGTGTAAAGGGATCAAGTGGAACACCACATAATGAGAACCCAGTTCACATTTGAAATAAAGCCGTGGAATCAGTCCCAGAGGGAATGGTGGGCACAGGGGACTCCAGTTCTCAAGGCCAGGCATAAACACCCCACACAGGAAAGTGTTCTTGTTGTAAAAAGGTTCCCTGAAAAACATCACTTGCTATGTGGGTGCCGAGTCCCCCCTAACGGAAGGGCTGGTGCGGCGGGCGTGGTGCGGCGGGCACGGACAGAGAAAAGCCAGTGACCTTCCAGCTTCTGTGGCCCTGGACATCATCTCTCACTGAGCTTCCATGTCCTCAGGGGGGAATGGGGATAGTAACCATCCCCCCCCAAGAGATTGGGGGGACCAAATCAACGCCTGCTCCTGAGTAACCCGGAAAGTCCCCTGCAATGTCTGTCAGCAGCATGGTTTCTAAATCACGCTGAAATTCAGAATATCTATAAAAGACACAACCTCCTGTCTGGGTTTAAAAACTGCCTGTTGGACCAGTATTCACTCAGAAACTGGTGTGGAGTACGGTGGCCTGGGGAGATGACGAGATGTGGGTGTGATTAAGGAGGAGAGAGGGAGACAAACCCAGTGGGAACACCAGACACTGGGATATCTGTGGTCGGAGACAAAATACAAGGTCGAAACTTGGTTCTGAGAAGGACCAATGAGAAGCAAAGGAAACGGGCAAATGGAAACAAACCAGTAGAAAGCTGTGCCTGAATGGAAGGGACACAAAAAGAGAATGGTTCACTAGCAAACATGGCATTTCTCAATTAGTGGGAGCACGTTTAAACCAGGCAGAGGGATTAGAATGGTCAGGATTGGAATAGAAACCTTCCCAAGCAACTTCTTATCGAAGAAGAAGGTAACTGTGAACGGGAAGTGTTACGCAAGTGTGGTTGCAGTCGGAATATAATCAACATGCAGACTCTCTCCAAAAAGGAAAAAAGAGGTTCTGTGTCTTCCACGGAGCCCCGCCCACTTAATCCTCATTCAATGCTTGGCCTTGATTGAAGAAATGGTGCACTGTGTATGTACTCAGCTTCTCCTCTCGTCCTTACTCCTCTAAACTGTAAATGGAAGGTGTGGGTGAGTGTGTGTGTGCGTGCATGTGTGTGTGTGTGTGTGTGATATGCATTTGTTATACTAGACTGTTTCTAAAGTTCCCACCCGTAACTATCCACTTGGACCTCTAGACAACCTTCACCCAAAGGTCTGATTCCAAACCCATCAGACCTTCGGTATAATGAAACCAGATTGGTTTTATGTATTACAAACCTCAACAAGCTGAGATCAAACTATTATGAACTTGTGGGTATCAGCTAAAGAGGGGACTTAGAACTATTATGAAATTTCTACTGAAGCTAAGGACCATGCCTAACCGCCCTCCCACCCTCCAAATGGCCTATAGCTCACAGAAAAAGACGAGAGCTAATACCGAAATCTATAAAAATCAGCAAGCTCAAACTGCTCCGAAACAAGTCTCCTATTTTTCTTGGAGTTCTCCCGTCAAGAAAGATGATTCCATCCACTTATATGAGAGATGGCAAATGGGTCAATAAAACTTCACGGTTCGGGGACCAAAAGCAGCAAGTGCTCGATAGAAGTTAGTTGATGATGAAAATAGACATGTACCTTTTGTACAGAGCTTGACAATATCATCCATCAGCCAGATCAGAGCTTGCCCCAAGCATGGCCGATGCCAATGGCAGATGGATCTCGTACACGTGGCATCAACCAACCCAACGCTCTTTATTTATACACAGCCCTCACCTCTCGCAGCCTTTGTGCAACATGGCCCCTTCCTTTCTTCTTTTTTCAACACAAACTACAGACTTTTAGCTTCACGCTACTGTGCCAATTTAAAGAACTATACATTAACTCCAAAAGAGACTTTCATGTTAGAGACATCTTAGAAAACTGAGTCTTGGAAAGAAAGCGATATCCTTACACTTTATTGTTAGGCTTACAATAGCCTTTCATGCCTAAACCACTTTATAAACTTTTTCAAGGTGTATATGGAATGGCATTTCATTGGGTCTTGAATCATCTCCATTATTCCATTTATTTTTCCTGAACGGGGCTAACGGGCCCTTCCTTCCTGCAAGCAGACCAGCTTCCACGGTGAACCAAACATGGGAAGGTACGACCACAGTCACATGACCTTGGTGTGTACGGTACTACAGTTCTCGATAAACTTGGATAAACTCGGACACACGTGACCTGGCTTGATTTTTGCATGGCTTTTGAAAGCATGTTGGTAACTTCACAGCCATGTGACATAAGGGCAGGCATTAGAAGCATATTCAGCTCATGTGAACATGTTTTGTTTCAGACGTCTCGAAGACAAGGGCTATACTGGTTATGCCTATAAAATCCCTCTCAGTATGTGATACCTTTCTCTTCATAGCAGATCTCCAATAAATGCCACCACCTTCCTGAGCACACCTGGGATTGAGAGGTTTGCTAGAGCCTAGGACATTTACTTCCTATACCACTAAGGTGTCACGAACCCACTCTAATTCCCCTGCCACAGAAAACAACAAGCTCCCTGAAGGTTGTGTGCTGTTTACAACCTTCCACGTCGCCTAACAAAGCTGAAAAATGAATTATTAAGAATGATTCTCTTCGTGGCAGAGAAAATCACTAGGTACAAAGTTTGGGACCAAACTAAACTTGCCTTCCTTCTGTCGTGGACCCTTCTGCTCATATAGTTTTATTTTTGCTGTTGTTAAAGTGTCAGAGCACGACGAGGTCAGAAACACAGGTGTAGTCAGATTGGGCTTATGCTGCCCACACAGAAGTGAGGGGAGAGCCCGCTGTTCTGCTTCTCTAATTTCAAGAGCTTTTCCTTCTGAAAACACAAACATGCATAGCATCATAACAAGGTATGAGCGTTTGGCCTCTCCTCCAAATGGTTACCTTTTACATTCAGAATGTGGGCTCACAGCACGTCAGCCCTGAGACCAGGAGGTGGGTTACAGACGGACTCTGGACTCGTGACTCAGCCAGGCCAGGCCGAGTCCTTCCATGAGTTTTTTCTGGCTGGGGATGGCAGTGAGGGGACAGCCTGCCCTAGAGGCTAAGCCTTGGGGGTGGATGGGGAAACTGCTGGCAGCCAGCTTCTCTGTAGGAGCAAAATGAGGGGCCATGAGAGCACAGTGCTGCTCTCCCTGAGTCCCCACTGCTCAGCCCTCTGCAATTGCACATCATCAACCCCAGTATCTTTCCAATAAATCTCATTCCGGCTCAAAACAAACACAAGTCCACAGGCCTATGTCTGCAGGGGAGAGAAGAACAATTACCAAACCTCCTGCATATGCCCATCTCCCATTTCTAATTTTCACCAACCTCCACGGAGCAGATAATAAAAGAACCTAAAAACAAACAAACAAACTCAGGTTCAAATTCCCCTCCCAACTCCCTCCTCAAATAGCTGAGGCTGCCACCTCATTCCGGAGCCAGCATTCATCTTAAGGGGAATAGAAAGGGACACAAAGAAAGCCGGTCTTAAAAATTCGCCGAGCATTGTCTTTGGTCAAAGCTAATCCAGGCCACAGGTGTAAATTCTATTAGTGCAGAGAACAATGTCTAGCACATAATCAAAACTTGCTAAATTTAATACTCTTTTATTTCCTCTGGATCCATGGTGCCCAGCGTTTGCTTAACACCTAGTAGATTCCCAGTAAATACTTATAATGAGGGAATACTACTTTTTCCTCAGTTAGTTCCCAGTGCATATTTATATAGAAAGAATACTTCCTCTTCTGAGACTTTAGAAAAATTATTACATTTGCCAATTTGTAAGTTCAAACAGGGACAAAACTCGCTAGTTCTTCTCTTCACAATATGGACCTTAGATATAGTTTCTATTGTCTGGAGATGAATCTTTGATTTTACCATAGAAATGAAGACAGCAGAAGAGGAGATGAGATGATTTCTGTGAAACCAAGTACATTACAGAGCTGCTAACCAGGATGCTGGTGGCATATGGAGAGGCAGCACTTGACATGTGCTGGTCTGAATTCAGATGTGCTGTGGGTGTAAAACACACAGCCAATTTCAAACACAATATGAACAAAAGAATGTAAAAGACTTCACTACTAATTTTTGATATTGGTTTCATGTTGGAATAATAAGACTTCGGATATACTGAGTTAAATAAAACACATTATGAAATTAAGTCCAATTTCTTTTTAATATTTAATGTAGCTACTAAAAAATTTTAAATTGTATATGTATCTTGTGTTACATTTTTATTAGCATTGGTGTCAAATGTTATACAACCATATAATTTGTATAACATGTATTATTCCTCTTTCTAGAAATAAAGTGTATCATTCCTCTGTTGTATAAAATGTATTATTCCTCTATTCTAAATATTAAAATTATAGTGAGAACAATTAGGGGTTATATCCTTGCCCTTGGAAATAGCATTTTCACCTGTATTAAAGCAAAAACAATTTGAGGGCAAAAAAAAGTGATTGCTTTATTTCAATCCTTACATCAAAACTGTCTTTGTACTTTTAGATGAAATGATAACCACCAGGTGTAATTTTTGCTTTAAGAACATCAGTGAGACGGTTGAAGACATTCCTGAGGAAAAGTACCCCTGAGAGACGCCATTTGGCAATCCCGGGGTGTTTATGCTTTATTACTTCCCTCTGACATGACAGCCACCTTCCCCAGCTGCAAGTGTGAGGCACCACGTAAACAAATGCACACAGCACCAAACTGATGTGTATGCACCCACCGGGGCGGGGGGACAGGATGGACGGAAGGACAGACACACGTGTGTCAGCACACACCCTCTGCACCCGCGATTCTTCCAACAAAGAAACTAAGAGAGGTCGTATCTCTAAAGTGGTCAACCACACTAATGCCTCTTCTTTTCTCTCCACATACATGTCCACGCATGTGGCCGGGGACACATGATGTTGGCCTGTCACTGCACTTTTTTCACTGAGCCTCACAAGCAATACATCCTGATGGACCAAGAGACAGAAGGAATACATCTGCCCCTTCCTCCCTTGCAGGTGTAACTTACCTTCTGTCATTGGTTTTCAGTTCTGCCTGAATGGGGGCATTTTCAATCTGCTTCTCGAAAACCAGTCAAAGGATGTATCTTTCCAGAGAGTTTTATCAGAGTGCAAATCATTTGCAAAGAACCTTCAGTGAAGTCAGTCCCAGCTTTTTGGTCTTTTATTTGGGAGGTCTGGGGAGCTGCAAGAGGGGCAGGGAGTCCAGGAGACGGTGGGATTGATGGGTGTCGTTGATTTCTTGGCTAAGGATTTCCTCCCCAAGGTCATGCTCATCACCTCCAAATGCTTTACACCTCTACACAGGATGACGACAGAAAATAATTCACATGCCTAAGCACAGCAAGAGTGGGCAACAGAATAAGGAACGAGCCTGACATTCTTAAACTCTCACACACCTTATAAAGAAACTATAGAAAACACAATCTTCATGAGTATTGCGATGCCAACACACAGGTGATTTGAGGCTAGAAGTAAAGATTCTCCCACAGGAGAGAGCTTGTAAAATTTTACTTTCTGAAAATTTAAAATCTGATGTTTTTCGAACGTCTCCGTATAGTCCTAAAATTCAAGACAGTACATCAGCTTGGAAGCGACTACACACGTAAAGAAGTTTTCAGTTTCTTTCATGCAATTGAGACTTGCGTGCAAAACACACAGAAGCTTAGTATTTCCTTTCCTTCATAGTCACTTGGTGAGAACATGTTCTAGAAGCCGCCGCGAGCTCCACGGAAGACACACGCTTACGTCTCACTGCACGGTGATCTTCATTTGCTGTAGTGTTTTCCTTGGATTCCATTACTGTCTGTTACCTGCAATGCAATTTCCTCATGCAAGCAATGACAACGCAATTATATAAATCTGAAATTTTCAACGGAGCTATTACAGCATAGAAGTAAACTAATAAAAAAATTCTAATCATATATCCATTTGTTACCAGGACCATAATGCTTCAGCACCCAAATTCAGTCATCTTAGAACCTGGCCACTCTGTCAGATTTTAATAAATCTAAAACACAGCATCGAGTTTGCGTGCAAAAGGACACGCGTGAGCTGCCTGACAACGCCAGGTTCCTAACAGCATGACACTGAACTAAGTCAGATACGCATCTAAGTCGCAAATATATGTCTGACCACGAGCAACCCACAGCTACGCTTCAAGGCGCTTAGCATAACTATTCAGCCGCGTGCCCAAGCGAATTTAATAGAGTCAAAAACTGCAGACTAATTGCGTCAAGCGCAGCTTATTATCTGTGCAATTTCTAACACAGAGGCAGTTAAGGAAAAATAAACGGCTTCATTCGATGCGGCAAACACGCTTTGTGTGAAGGAGACTTTTGTATCCGTTTTTCAGCTTATCTCCTACAGCCAGACTGCTGAGGGGCATGGATGCAATAAAACCTTGATCCCACGCTTATCCTGTCATCGCGTCTCTACTTCTTTACATGTTATGACACCATAATTACCACACGAACAACACGTGCAGCTGTTACTACTGGAGCGTTTGCTCAGTGTGGAAACTGAGGGAACCCAAATTGTCCAATGCTGCAAGGCTGGTAAGGGCCAGAGCTGGAACTGAAACTCAGACCACGCTGAGTGCAAAGCCGGTCCTCGTCCTCTAAGGCCACCACCCCTGCCCTTGGCCAGTGTCACTGTTTCATTAGTTCTTCTTAACACAGTACTTCATCCCGTTACCCACCCCGGAAAGCACTCTTGAACCTGTGTTGCTTCATAAAAAAAATGCAACAAAGTTGGCCAATCCACACCCAGCGGAGGGCAAATTGGGCAGATGCCCCAGACCTTTCCATTCCGTTCATTGTGTTTCTCTTTCTCTCTCTTCCCCCAAAGCCCTTCTTCCACGTGAGTCTTAGGAGACCAACCCAAGTCTGCAAGCCAGCATCCTCTGCATCTGGGAGAAGGTGATGCAGCGTGGATCTCATCATCTTCTCACGTCAGCCCCTCACTTTTCAGTGAATGGAAAGCACCTCAGTGAGGACCAGGCGCTTGGGGGCTGCAAACGGCCCATTGCCCAGCAGGTCCCCTTTCCCCACCCAGGGGTTTTCTTGCTAATCTACTCAGTTGGTAAACGAGAGAGAAGTCACTGTTTTATGAACGTGGGTCGTGGCAGGAGTGAATGTTGATGCGTGGCGTGTGGCTGTGAGGTCTGAGCACTGAGCACATCTCCTCTGATACCTCTTAAGGCTGCTGGCTGGCTGGAAGACCACGTCAAGGGATCGGAAACAGCCTGGAGTCCACAGACAGACATGACGGCATCTGCGAGCCTCACGTAATCGGGAGGTACGTGACATTTTCTGCTGAGCAGGTCCCTGGCTTTCCTCAGCTCCTCAAAAGGCATCAGTAACCCAAGGGTAACCACTGGTGCAGAGCAAGCTCGTGAACGAATAAAATGTCCAGATTTTCAACACCTTGACTCCCCTGGGTGGAACCCCCCAGTGTGTCCGGGGGAGATGCCGGGGCACCTCGCCATCTTCCCACACCTGTTGTGTAATGACTGCCTTTGAACTTACTCAAGGGTAAGATGAGGCTGGAAATGACCTCCTGCCTACTTCCAAAACATGCAGCGTTTATTATCTGTGGCTCACTTTTAAAATCTGGGGAGAAAAACATTTGCTACACCCTCATATCTCCTTGTTTCAAAAGCAACTCATTAAAGAACTGATTCCTTAAATATGGAAAGTTGCTGTGAAAAACCTGATGCCTTTAAAAAGAAGAAACAGCTGTCTCTCCATCAATCACAGAGTTAACTGCCTTAAGTACATACCTTTTCTCAATGGATCTCCAGACAAAGATTTTTAAAATGCATCTATGTTTGATTCATTTATTTCCTTCGCAGTTTGCGATGAATATCAGTTTTTGTATTCATTTTCTTGGTATATTATTTTTACCGCATCTCACCCAGGATGGCTCAATTCAGTGCAAAAAAATAAAAGTAGGCTTGTGTTGTGACTGTTCAGTCTGCGAGCTGTGTGGCTTTGGTAGTTCACTCAGCCCCTCTCAGCCTTCTTTCCTGCTGTACAAAATCAGGCTGCGGAATTAGATGTCCAGTTTGTAGGCCCGGCTCCCCACTGCTCTGGAGCTCCCCGACACACCTGGGGGCCCCAGGGAGTGCTTTGACCTCTTTCACATGTCAGACTTGACATTTCTTATGGGGAAAGGGCTTCTGTGACTAACATAAAAGTCCAAAACAAATCACTGTGCAAGATGCTCTATAAAATGCCTTAGAATCAAATACTTTACAATTCGATCGCACAGCCCCTCTTAGGATGGACACACAAGCCTTCGCCAAACACTGAAAAGGAGACCCGCTCTAATGTCACTGTTTCATCGACACGTGGAGTAAGAACTTACTGAACAGTAGTTGGGAATCTCCATGCTAAGAACAGGATTTGTGCTGAACTAGTGTTGTCTTCACAGCAGCAATGCTCCAGGCATTACCTCCAGAGGCGGGACGCACCAGATGTGCCCAAGGCCCCTCAGTTGGCAGGGAAAGAGCCGGGACCGGAAGTCAGGGAATCCAGGTCCATGCGCCTGGAAAGAGGGCTCTGGGCAAGGTGGGAGGTGAAGTGCCCACCCCGGCTCCACCTGCCACAAGCACCCTGGGCACTAACTGGGCACCCTGTGCCGTAGAACTGACGGAATGCAGTGCAGTGTTCAGTGCGCTTTTCAAAGTCAGAGCCAGAGACTCTCCTTGTCATGAGTCTTAAACACTTCTCAGGCCATTTCAAGAACTGCTACATACATATACACATATACACATAAGTCTGTGTGTGTACACAGCTATACTGTCTTCAATACCCTGTTGCTTCCATGTGAGCTTGAATTTAATTTGGGACTTCTCAAACCCTTGGAGGCCCCTGACAACCGGAAGCTTCCAGTGCCCTTTTCAGTTCATCATGACAAGCCTGGATCAATCACACAGTGTCACAGTGTCAGTTTTATGTCCAGTCCTTGGTTCAGTTTCATGTAACCCCAAATTCCCATTCTTTTAAGCAGGAACCTGTCACATTCAGCTCAGATTTCTCCCCTTTCTTCCAGAATTTGACAAAGTCTCTGCTGCTTCAGGTCTAATACTCTTCAAGCCACCGTGACTTTGAAACTCTCTTATGTAAACATTTCCTGTTTTCCGGAACCTTCTCCAGGCCCAGACACACTCTACCTTCCAAAGCCGACTACTCAGCCCGCCGCGGGTTCCGAGGGCACAGATGGGAATCTCCCAGCTCTCCCAACCTGGCGCTGTCCCCCCCCAAGCTCCCCGGTTCCCTGATTTTGCCTCCCCTCTTACTCTGTCACCTGTTTTATCAAAATAAAACTCTTCCTCTGATCCAACATCTGTCTAGTACACAGATGGGGTATTAGGCAGGCTGTTAACATTTAAAAATATGTTTATTTGCCTCTCCCATTCAGGGACCCGATTTAAGACACATAGGTCACTGCCATCATTTTGGAATGTCCCAAACGAACGCTTCTACAGCCTCAAACATTCTAACAGGAAAAATTTTAAAAATGCCTCTTCAAAGCAGAGAAGTAAAATTCTTTCATTAATTTGAAAACGTCCATCAGTGCCATCCAAGCACATCTCTGCAACACATTAATTTCTATGAGAGAAAGAATATGGACATGTTTCCAGGTCTTTGGGTGGGATGTTCGTCTTGCTATGGGTAAGCTACAGAAAGGGTTGGCTCTGTCCTTCCCAGAGCACGAATCCCCACTACCTTCAAAAGTATGTCAGCACATGGGCTGTGACCTTCTAAAATATTTAAAAGAGTGTTCCCCCCTCCCAGCCCACCCCCGGGGCCCCAACCACCGTTAGCCTGTTTTAATCAGCAGATTGTGCTGGTGCTTTGTTCTGTCTACACACACACACACACACACATATACTCACACACTCGCACATGCACACACACACATGCACACACATACACACACACTTGCACATGCACACACACATGCACACACGTGCACACACATATGCACGTGCACACACATGCACAAAGGTGCACACACAGACATGTCTTAGAAGCCGGTGTTCCAAATTACCAGCTTAGCAGCTTCAGTCGATGCTCGGAATCTCAGGCAGTCTTTCTTGGGTTCTGACTGGTGAGGTTGAATCTCTTAAAAAGTTGATCAGATACTAGTGTGGGAATAATGTATAAATTGCCACAGAAAATTCTATTATCAAGACTTTACTGTCTCAGTAATGTGTTATATAAAGCTGTCCGTGGAGGGCTGCGTTCCGGGTCCCATGGCAGCCAGGCCACCGTGGCTAACAGTCTGTGACACCCCAAGGGAAGTGGGGCCCCAGCACTGGCTCTGAGCTTATGGCAATTTTTCTCGAGAAGGGGTTGCTGCAAATTTCACCTCCATTACCATAAAATCCTCCTGGAATTGGGAGCTGAGAGCAGCAACGGTGTGTCACTTGCTACTTGCCTGATACAGGTCAGCTCTAAATATAAATAGAGAATTAATAGGTACTCAGAGGGTGTCCACAGCCTATCAGTGATTTCAGGGGCTAAGGCTGTCCTCACTGGTGACCTGCACTGAATCCTTCATTAATGATTGTGACTGAACAGCTTACATATTATTATTATAATTATTATTGTCCATCAGTTCTTCCCTAACCTTGTACCTGGAATTCTAACCATTAGTAAGGCCACTGGGTTTCATCATCAACAGCTATTGTTAAATGACAAATGCTCTCAAGGAGAAATAACGCACTGCAGTGACCTTCCACATTTTTTTTAGTGATCGGATTGGTCTCAGTTATTTAGAAAGGCCCGGGTGGGACAGCTCATGGAAAGGTTTTGCTAGAGACTCGGCTATAAGCAAAAGATGGCATGTTACAGGCGCCAGTGGTGATCAAAGGCTTACGTGGGACATGCAGTGAAGAGTCCGGACAAGAAAACAACAGATGGAGGAGAAGCAGGACTGAGCATGAACTTTCTGATTCGATCACAGTACGTGGGCTAGTTTTCTTGCACCCTCTCCACCATGACCGCACCCCCTTTCACTTATTTCCCCACATCAAGGAACCCAGGCTGCCCAGGTCAGGGAGGAGTTGAGAATGCCAGCCGCACACAGAATGACAACAGAGATTCACCCAAACTGACACGGTTCTCTACTCCCGAGCTTTGAGGCCCCAAGGTAACCAAACCTAAAGCCTGAAAGCAAAGCATTGTAGTTCATTTTGGCTTTCCCAAGCTCGTCTGAAACCAGAATACACAGCCTCCGCTTGTCTGATCTTTTTAAAGCTATGACTTCAAACAACCATTGATCTCTCAAAGCTGTAGAGAACCACTGCTTCCCCCAAATTATATTGTTTTCCTCAATTTTTAGGACTCTAAATCAGCAGACTCACGCTGCCCTCTTTCTTATGGAGAGAAGGTGAAAGACGGCTATTGCAAACCTAATCAGTTAGTGTCACAGGCAGGTAATGAGGCTCCACGTCCCGCGAGGCAGAAGCATGGCGACTGCTCATTCCTCTAAGTGATTGGCAACTTACCATTCTCCACAGGCTGCCAGGGTGAGATGCTTTGGTGAAGGTGGATGGAAAACGTTTCCTAGCCCCCAAGTCGCCCGGGTTTCCTCTGGAGCCTCTGAAGGTCTTGGCTAAGCTTCCGGGGTGACTCCAGTATTGGAAAGGAAGGGGACGATTGAGTTCAATGGAATGTCAGTGTTTGATGCACAGAGAGAGTTTTTTGTGTGTGTTTTTTTCCCTCCAGGAAAAGTCAACTACCTTCCATTTGGGCTGAATTTGGGCTGTGCCTGTAGCCCGTCCGGGCTTGTCTGGGTTCTCATTTAGTCTATGACGTCCTGCTTACTGGCTTTGAATAATCAGGTGACTTGTATCTCACAAGACTGGGCACTAACGACCTGTAGATGCCACAGCCCAACAGATGATGGTGTCAGGCTAGTGGCTTGTGTTGTTGCCACGCTGTTCCCTCTGGTGACGACACTAAATGTCCCTCCTCTGAGAAGAGCACCACCCCTGCCACCATCCCCCGTCTCCTCGAAGACTTCACGCCTGCTCCCCCTGCTCCACGCCCCAGCCCAGCCAGGCCCCCCGACCCCTCCTCTCAGCTCCCCCACTCACGCCCCCTCACCCTCCACTCCAGGCCTAGCCATGGAGACCGTGTTCTGTACATGCTCTCTCCAGGGCACCCACAACTTGAGGTCTCCCCTCAAACCTTCCCATATCAACCCACTTTGTAGCCACAGTGCGTCTTTCTCCCTGTTCTTTCTAGAAGTTCTCGAATCCTAGATGCATTTCTTTCCAACCTTAATAAGCTGTCCTCCCTATTCTTCACCCATTTCCTCCAAGTTTGCTTTTTGTCCTGAGGGTCGCAGCTAACTTAGATCATAGAATTTAATTTACAGTCACGCAATGACTGCACCCGTGGCCACTTTTGGAATCGTGAAAGGACCACTTCCCTTATTGGGAGACTCATAAAAGAAGTCCTAACACTGAATCTTGTTTTTCTGGGTTACTTTCCACTTCTTTTTTTTAACAATACATTCACCTTCGCTGCAGACGCCTCCTACTGCCTTTTCCTATAACAGGTTACATAAAACATTCAACTCTTACAACGGTCAAAGCTGGGCCCTCTGTTTCAGTATCTAATTTTACTACTGAAAGAAGCAACAGGATCTCATGCAAAGGACACTGGACAAAGAATGTCAGAAGGCGTCACCGATGTGTGTTTGGGAAGGGCTGTCCTTGTGCAGAATTCCAGGCCCCAGGCATCTGAATGTCCACTTTACAGAACGTGCGTTTATTCAATTCCACTCACTTCAGAAAACGCTTCTCTACCAGCCTCATTATTACAAAGGGTCAGATAAATAATGTAACATATCAGCCAACACGAGGTCCTGGGGCACATAATTTAACAGAATAGATACGTAAGGGCTATATACTAGGAATTGTGCCACTGAAAGAAAACCAAGATGCAATACAAAAATAACTGTGACATACGCGAAGGGTAGCAGACCAGCCAGTTTTCAGGGCTAAAGAAGTTACAGAGGTGACTGAACTTAATGTAGAACCAAAGATCCAAGTTAATCAATAAAACACAGAATATCTCCACACGAAAAGAGGCTTTCTGAAGATCTTTTACGGAAAGTCATGTTCTCATTTATTTGTGAGTTTTCTGCGCCCAAGAGGGGGGGGTCCTGGGGTGCAAATGTCAGGCCCTTTCCACCCTGATTTTGTGATGCATGAGGCCCTGTGTGTGTACACACACACACACAATCTGCCACTAAAAAATGACCGCTGCTCAATATTGGAGCCAAAATGTGTCACGATTCATTAGGAGTGTGCAGACCTACTCTACGACTGCTCAACAGTATCACCGGTCACTGCTTTCCAGTGTTAAGTCACTTGGAATGAGGACAGCAGATTTTAAAACAAATCTGTGCTTTTATTTATGTTAAAGGGAAAATCCCTTATTTGGCTCAGAAAGGATTTAGTGTGTTTGTGAGAATACACTAAATGTAAACCAAATCAGCCTCAGCTTTTTCTACGTCACCTACTAGGCTTAACGGGGTGTGCGGTGAACCCGGGGGCGGGCCAATGCGGTCTCAGGAGGCGCGTCTGTCATCCCATTGGCTTCAGAGCTAAAGGAAGGACCAGACAGGGAACCTGAGAACCCATTAAGAGCTCTGCGGTCTGAGCACATAAACAGTTCAAATGCCTTTTAAAAAAATTGATAATGAAAGAACAAGCAACCGTCTTTATGAAATAGGTGTTTTACTGACCTCTCTGTGTTTTGAGCAGTTTGTTAAGATTTGAACTCAAGTCACGTACGGGGTGTTTGTTTGAGAGGTGAGAACTCTGTGCTCCACCTGGCTTTGCTTCTTACTGAAAATAAGACCGAGCCGGGCCAGCAGCTCTAATGCGTCTTTTGGAGCAAAAATTAATATAAGACCCGGTATTATATATTATATAAGACCTGGTATTATATATTATATTGTATTATATTGTATTACATTGTATTACATTATATTATATTATATTACATTATATTATATTATATGACCCGGGCTTATATTAAATTAGACCGGGTCTTATATTAATTTTTGCTCCAAATGATGTATTAGAGCTGATGGTCTGGGTAGGTCTTATTTTTGGGGAAACACGGTACTTGACTCCTGTGTGGACCCTCTATTAGTTGAACTTTGCAGGGCGGGCTCTGTGCATTTCTCAGTGTCAAGAAGACGCCGCTCTGAGAATGGACGTCCCACCTGCTCTCTGGACCCATAGCCACCTCCGCCATCACACACCAGCTGTAAGATCTTCCATGATCAAAGCAGGTGCGTGTATGAGGTGTTTCCAATGACCAACAGGCATTAAGTCAAACAAGAGCTCACGCATCCTCCAAAACCTCACACCGAATTATCTCCACTCTCCTGGCAGGTGGAGGTATCGGGAAAATGACAGCCAACCTGCAGGAGCCATGGACCTTTGTTTATGTAACACAGACGGGGCGTCTTAGTGCCCGCCCTTGGGTTTGGACCTGTGAATGGCAATGTGTTCGCTCCCTAATTATTACCTCTGTCCCGTGGTCAGAAATGCTACGAGTCCTTGCTGGGGGAGCCTGTAAGCTCAGGGCACGTTTATGTCACAGCTAGTTAGGGAGCGGAACGGTCCTGAAAGGAGGCCCTGTTGGTCACAGAATGCTAATTCAGGGTGGACATGTTTCTTTAGGGAACAATTGTGTAGAATTTGTTTTAAAGGAGGAGGCCTGGTATTCTGCTTACTGGCAGGCCCAGCGTTCACTCTACAGGGACCATCAGCTCTCACACAACCTCTGCCCCTGAATATGAGAATTCTTAGATTTCTGCATTTACAAAATCTTCTTCCCAGAAGAAATCAAATTGCATTTAAGTTCTCCAGCTGATGATGGGGGTGATGCTACGAATAAGATGGTCTCTCTTTTTTAAATCGAAAATGGGCTTTGAGGAAACAACCCAAAAAAACACAGCTGGCCCTACATACAGATCCTAAGTTCCCTTCACACGGTCTCTGAATAGTTGATGATGGGATTGTCACACAATGTCCCCAAAGAGGCTCTTTGCTTTCCTGAACTCTAGAGGGGTCTCCTTTCTTGGCCCCAGTCCTAGCAAGCACAGGCCTAACATAATCACAGAAATCAGCGGATGCTGTTGATTTACCAAGCTTGAGCAAACTGCTTTGTGAATCTGCTGGGGTCTCCCAGGGGCTATTTTAATGATCTGCCTGAGGAGAACTAAGCAGTGATTAAAAGATAAGCACCCTCCAGATCTTCTGAGAATGGAAGTTCGATATCTGCACGAGTGGTAAAACCCAGCTTGCCGGAGACGCTGCCGGTGGTGGGCCTGTTCCCTGCAGGGTGAGCGGCTGGCCGCCCTGGGCCCTGTGGGCACCCCAGGGGCAGTCCTGGCACCCTCGCCAGCCCTTTAAGACCTGCCACCTCTCAGCCGGGGTCCCAGTGGACCCTGACTCTGCGTCCTCAGCTTTTCTCACAGGGAGAGCCTGCCCAGGAGAAGCAGCAGCTGTCTGTCATTCCTTCAGAATCACTTAAGGAGAAAAGGAGGAAAGGGACACCGCTGGGAAGAGAAAAGTCCTTTAAACATAGCACATACATCTGCTTGTGACTTATGTTTGAACCGGAGCAAAGTCCTACCAGATGGAGGGTCACAATAAGCTGAATTTTGAGGGGGCGCTGCCCACCTCCTCCATCCCACCCCCCAGAAGAAAAGCCCAGCAAGTAGTGGAAACCTTCACAGCTGACACATGCTCCCTCAGGCAGCTCTGCCCAGACAGGCCTTTGTCGGAAGGTCCCTTCCCACCAAGTTGACCTCAGCAGATGCTCCCGGGGCCGCGCGAATGGACAGACCAGGGGATCTTTTAAAAATAGAAGTGGGGAGGGAGGGGGAAGGCAGACCCCTGCGGCAGCCACTCAGCACCTTATTCCACAGCCCTGCTCTGCGGCTCAGGGGGCCGCGGTCATCACCAACACAACCGGCCGAGAAACACCGCTCACCAGCACACACGGCGCAGCGTTACCTGTTCCTGCTGCTGCGCGGATTTCCCCGGAGCGTTGGGCTCCCTGGCGGTGGTCATGGTCTCCGGGCTGGGGCGCTCGCCGGCGCGGGGCAGGCGCGGCCTGACGGTCAGCGTGGAGCCCCCCCGTGCAACCCCCCCCGTGCAACCCGCGGGCTCGACGGGGGTTTAGTCCATACTTCCGACCCCGCACGGCTATTTTGGGGAGGATGGGAGAGGGAGGGTGGGTGCACCAGCCCAGTTTCCCCTTTCAGCGCCAAGAGCAGAGCGGATCCGAAGAGGGCAGATGCTACGGCTTAGAGGGGCCTCTCCAATTAGCAGCAGCCTCTGCAATCGCCACAGAAACCACGGTGACTGCTTAGCAACCGGCAACTGGCGGCGCCGTGCAGGAAGGGGACCCGAGCGCTGCGCGCCGCCCCCGCCCGCCTACCCGCGCACGGCGCATGCCCCTGCGGCCCGGCGGGGCTGGGGAGGGGGCGCCGGGGGCGGGGCTGGGGCTGGGGCGCCGGGGGCGGGGCTGGGGAGGGGCGCCGGGGGCGGGGCTGGGGAGGGGCGCCGGGGGCGGGGCTGGGGAGGGGCGCCGGGGGCAGGGCTGGGGAGGGGCGCCAGGGGCGGGCTGGGGAGGGGGCGGGGCTGGGGCAGGGGCGCCAGGGGGCGGGGCTGGGGAGGGGCGCCAGGGGCGGGGCTGGGGCTGGGGCGCCAGGGGCGGGGCTGGGGCGAGGGGCGGGGCTGGGGCGGGGCGCCAGGGGCGGGGCTGGGGAGGGGCGCCAGGGGCGGGGCTGGGGAGGGGCGCCGGGGCTGGGGGGGGCGCCAGGGGCGGGGCTGGGGAGGGGCGCCAGGGGCGGGGCTGGGGGGGGCGCCAGGGGCGGGGCTGGGGAGGGGCGCCAGGGGCGGGGCTGGGGCGGGGCTGGGGCTGGGGCGCCGGGGGCGGGGCGCCAGGGGCGGGGCTGGGGAGGGGCGCCGGGGGCAGGGGCGCCAGGGGCGGGGCTGGGGAGGGGCGCCGGGGGCAGGGGCTGGGGCTGGGGAGGGGCGCCGGGGGCGGGGCTGGGGAGGGGCGCCGGGGGCGGGGCTGGGGAGGGGGCGCCGGGGGCGGGGCTGGGGAGGGGGCGCCAGGGACGGTGGACGGAACCGGGCAGGGGACCCGGAGGGGGTGGCGGTCCATATCCCCGGGAAGTTGTCGCCGCCCTCGCGCCCGGTGCAGATGGCCGAGCCTGCGCCCCTCAGCAACGCTGCCTGGCAGGTCACACCTGGGCGGGGGGCACGACGGAGCCACAGAAGGATCTTCTTTGTTTTCCCTTCTGCCAAGTGCCTGGCACATTTGAGAAGACAGGTGATCTGTAGGCACCGAAAATGACATCTTTTCTGTGTGCCGCGTGAGTTGTGCAAATGCGAGTTGTGGATGGAAATCTTGGCCTTTATGGTCCTTAAAATTCAGAAAACTTATGTTTCAGTTTTAACTCCAAGAATCTCTTGTTTCTCTTGTAAAATCAGTCAGAACCTCAAGGGTGTCTCTTAGTTAAAAGAAAATTTAAAAAGCCTGTGGGGTGACCTTACAGGAAGGGAAGGGCTCCCTGCTGTGTCTGGAGCTCAAGGAGAAGCAGGGACAGAGGTGGCAGTCCCGCTCTCCCTGCCTCTGGTCTTTGCTGCCTTGTCATTGGGGGGGGGGGGGGTCCTGTCCCTCCCAGGCTCCTACCCCTGGGCGACCAAGGTGGCCAACAGAAGAGAAATACCATGTGGGGAGCCCTGAGTAGAGGTCCACTAGCTGACAGTTTGCAGGTGGCTTTGCAGAAAAGCGGACGGACCTGTGCCAGAGGCCTTCCGCCTGCCCCTGGGGGTATGAGGCGCCCTCTGTTCCTCTCCTCCAACTCTCCCCGGCCTTGACCCTCTGCCGCCCCCAGACGGGCTTCAGCTGGGGCACTTGCTGGCCTGGGAGAGCGCAGCGGCCCCCACACAGCACCAACAAACACTCTCCGGGAGAAAGCCCTTCCAGATGCATTGGATGTCCTTGCCTGGCTCCTCTGGGAAGCCCAGGTAGCTCCTTGCAGACAGAAGGCAAAGGAGACAGGTCTCCATCGGAAAGCTGTTTAAGAGAAGCCTTCCCTTCCCTGCTCAGCTACTTCCCAAAGCCCCCTGGCCTGTTATTTTACAAAACACACACAAACCGGCAAAATCAGGCGCTGTGTCTTTTAGGGCTGGCTGGTGAGCTGCCTGGTCACCTCTGCACAGCCTGAACTACATTCTGGTCTAAGTATTTCCTTGGCACAGATTCCAGAAGGTCAGCATAGGCGGGTGGGTGCTGCATGGTTTGGCCCTGGGTCCAAGAAGGGAGCACCCCATGGGAGACCCTTCCCACAGGAAGGCTGTGGTGTGTATAATGTAGGCCTTTTGTCTCGACCCCCTGCAGAATGGGAGGGTTCCAGGGCGGGAACCCCGGGCGTGTGCATCCCTGTGTAATTCATCTTTGTGACTCCACTCCCAGAGTGTCTAAACATGAGTTATTACCAGTGTTGGCTGACGGGAGTGTGCCAGCACGCTCTCAGGGGAGTCCTTGTACAGTTCTAGCTCCTCAGTGAAAACGGAAGCCACTGATTCCCCAAACAAACCTGCTGCGGAGGCAGAGACTCGGACGGAGGCCTGGGCAGTGAGGTGGGTGGCTACTCTCCCCTCACACACCTGGAGCACAGCAGCCCCAGGGGGACCCTGGTGACGGGTGTGATCAGCAGCCAAATGTCCTTTCACGGTTTCGGTCTCATTCCTGAGCATCTCAGAACTGGCCTGTCCTCAGAGCTGAAACCCCTGAGGTGGGTCACACTTTAAACCACCATCTGTTAACATCTCTGAAAAGATCCCCTGCGAACCCACGGGGCCGGGACCACCACCCAGAACAGGGACGAGGGTGGGGGAGGGGGACATAAAGGGAGCCGGGACCCACCCCCTCGCCACTGTTTCTAAACTGAGTTCCTGGTACCCGTTGGGGGATCAGATGTGTGTGGTGGTGACAACAGGAAACCCCCTGGGGCATTTCTGTCTGTCTTACTTCTTCATGGTAAAGACCTTGAACATTATTTTACATCTAAAATGAATACGGATGTAAGGCAGACTTTACACATCCTTGCAAGATTCTGGCGTTTTCTGGCCCTGGGGCCCCAGAGGCCAACTTTTCTGCATACTTGACAGTTGACTCCTTTTAGAAAGAAAGGGCAGGACTTCCTGTGAAAGGCGATGACAAAGATGAGCCTGGAGGAGGTCACTTGCAGGGAGCTAAGCCAGTCTCAGGACAAATATGGCAGGATTCCACTTCTGGGAGGAATCTGCTCTCGTCCAACTCCTGGAAGAGAGGACCATGTGGCTGCCAGGGGCTGAGGGAGGGGAAATTGGTGTACAGTTTCCATTATGCAAGATGAGAAGTTCTAGAACTCTGCAACATCGTGCTTCTCGTTTACAATACCACACTGTTCACTTAAAAATCTGTTAAGAGGGTCGGTTGAGTGAGAGAAAGGCTGCCCTTAATACATATTTTAAAATGAATCAGTAGCCCTCCAGAGGACAGACACCTCAAGTTTATCCTTCACGCTAAAAGTATGTGAGTGTTACTATGGAGACGGAGGGACCCATCTCCAGGGAGAGACTACAAGTGAACTCTCCTGTGTGTTATCAGACATCAGCCAAGACTCATGGGTCAGAGACAAGGTTACCCACCGGCAAGGATAGAGCTGCCCCCCACCGCTGGGCAGACCAAAAATAAAAGGAATTTATAGATACATTTCTGGAAAGCAGCATATAAACACTCTGGTTTTCAATAAGTATAGATTGCAGGAATACAGCCCAGAGGCGAGTTAAGATGAGTCCAGTAGGGGTAGCAGTGTAGCCAAAATGTGTGTCTACACCCCTTCCCCACACCTTTCTCAATGGGAATTTAATGGACACCAGACATACCTAACAAAGGGAGAAAGTCAGTGCTCTTCTGCCTCCATAATGATGACAATGACAAAGGCCACCCAACCCCCAACACCTCTGTGACGCAGGCTCTGGGATGTCCCCCATTTCGCAAAAGGAAATTGGTATTTAGAGAATTTAAATAGGAAACCCATGGTTACCCAGCCAGTAAGCAGTCAAACCAGAACTTAATTCTCGTGGGCAGCTCAGGTGGGGACCACTCTAGTGCAGCCTTGAGAGGCCTGGAGAGACCGGTGGAAATATTTAACTGGTCTCTGTGCTCCAGGGCGACATGTTATACATAGTATCTTCACCCTTTAAAATCTCTTAGATACATGTTGCGTTAATTTGCTACAGCCACAACAAAGTAGCACAGACTTGGTGACCTACACAATAGAAATTGACTTTCTTACAGTTCCGGGGCCTAGAAATCCAAGATGAAGGTGTTGGTTCCTTCTGAGGCCTCTGTCCTTGGGGGTCTTCTCCCCGGGTCCTCACATGGCCGTCCCTCTCTGTGTGTCTATCCTAATCTCCTCTTCATATAAGGACACCAGTCAGACTGGATCAGGGCCTCACCTGCATGACTTCATTTGACCTTAGTCACCTATTTATTTTTTTACTTTTTATTTACCTGGAGTGAATCACTTTTAAAGAAAATGGAAGGGCACATAATTTCCACATACTACAAATATTATTCAGTAACTATCGCCTGTTCAAGACAACTTGCTTATTTATTTTTCTTCTCTCTCTCTCTCTTCCTGTCTCTCTTTCTCTCTTTTTTCCCCCCAAAATTTCCTTTTCTTCTTATTAATTTTTATCTACCTCCCCACCTCTCTCCCCTTTGGCAACCATCAGCTTGTTCCCTATCTATGGGTCTGTTTCTGTTTTGCTTTGTTTATTCATTTGTTTTCTTTTTTGATTCCACATAGTCATATAAATGGGGTCGTATGGTATTTGTCTTTCTCTGTCTGACTTATTTCACTTAGCATAATACCCTCTCGATCTATCCATGTTTTCACAAATGGCAAGATTTCATTCTTGTTACTGTTGACTAATATTCCATGTGTATGTATGTACCCATCTTCATCGATTCATCTCCTGATGGAAAGCTCGGTGGCTGCCACATCTTGGCTATTGTGAATAGTGCTGCAGTGAACGTAAGGGAGCAGATATCTTTCTGAATCAGTGTTTTGGATTTCTTCAGGTAAATACTCAGGAGTGGAATTGCTGGGTCATAAGGTAGTTCCAGTTTTAATTTTCTGAGGAACCTCCACTCTGTTTTCCATGGTGGCTGCCCTAATTTACATTCCCACCAACGGGGCATGAGGGTTCCCTTTTCTCCACATCCTCGCCAAAATTGGTTTGTTGATTTATTGATGACGCCACTCTGACAGATGTGAGGTGGTATCTCACTGTGGTGCTGATTTGCATTTCCCTGATGATTAGTGATGTTGAGCATCTTTTCAGATGCCCGTTTGGCCATCTGTGTGTCTTCTTGGGAGAAATGTCTACTACTAATCACCTCTTTAAAGGTGCTTTCTCCAAATGCAGTCACCGCTGAGGTACTGGCGGGTTAGGACTTCAACATAGGAATTTGGGGGGAGGGCACAATTCAGCCCGTAACACTTACTATGATGAGGAAATTGAGATAGAAATGATTGAGAAGCACGTCCAGAGTCACGGAGGCAGGAGTCCGGGCTTTTAGATCCAGCGCTGCTCATCCGCATGTTTGCATCACACACACGCACACACACACGTGCACACACACGCACACATGCACACACGCACACACACATACACACTTCCCAGGTCTCTTCAGACACTTGGCACAGGACAGTCTTTCCTAAACTCTCCGGACCAGCATGGCTCCTGACACCCAGGCCTCTGCCGAGCAGCAGGCAGCCGGACGGTCTTGCTAAGGCTTCTCCTCTGGGCGAGAGCCCCCTTTGCGTCTAGCAAGGATCCAGCCCACATGATCCTGTTTCAACGCCTGTCAGCCTTTCCCAGGTGATGCTCCTGCTGCCAGGGGTGCAGGGAGAGAAGCAGCTGCCAGGGGACGGACCTTCTCTTCAGGGGGAATGTCTGAAGCCGCAGCACCCTGAGCGAGGGGTGAGCTGGTGCCCGATGCTCGGCCAAACATCTCTTCACTGCGCCTGTGGGGGGCCCAGGCAGCTGGAGCCTGGCAGAGCCTGGGGCAGGCCTGCCTGCCAAGGAGGACGCTACCAGCTGCTTGTCTTGCCATGTTATTCACCCCCATTCTCACTGGCACAGTTGCCCAGTTCCATTAAAAATGTCTGAGACACTTCAGGTGTTTGCAGGTTCTCCTGGATAGAGGCTGGCTCACGTGGCCACGCTGATGGAGCCACGGTCCTCTCTCCCCTCCAGGTATGTCTGACCAGGGCAGCTGGCGCAGGCTCAGCTAATTAGGCTTGTTTGTAGACACGCGGGCCTGGATCCCTCTGCAGCCAAACGCAACTGCTCACTCCTCTGATTTCCAAAACAGTTTTGCTTCAAGAATCCTTCCCTCAGCATCTTTCCCAAGCACTTACTATATGCAGACAACAAAACCACCTACATGAAAGAGGCACGCTGGCTGCCGTGTTGCTGTGAGGTACAGGTCAGAATGTCTTTAGAGTAGGATCCATGAAGGTTTTCCATTTTGTAGCATTAACCCTCTACAAGAGAAGCTATCTCTAACTTACAATTCCCTGAAAATAGAAAAGAATATGGGCAGCCAGTAAACAGTCCCTGGAGAGTCAGGTTAGGATTCAAAAACAGAGAGAGAGAGAGATTGATTAAGGTATTGGCTCACTTGACTGTAGGGGTTGGAAGGAATTTGCAGGACAGAAATACAGGGAACAGTTAATACTGCAAGTCAAGTTCAAAGGCCATCTGGAGGCAGAACGCCCTCTTCCTAGGTGGAGATCTCCCTTTTTTCACCTATAGCCTTCAACTGATTAGGTGAGGCCCGCCTACATTGTGGGGGATGATGTTTTAGTCACACTCTGCTGATTTAACTGTTAATCCCACGCACACACGTGCACACGCACACACGTGCACACCCACACACATAAAACCGCCATAGCAACATCTGATCTGACTGAAAACTGGGTACCACGGCCCAGCTACATGCAGAAGTGACTGGCAGCAGGGTCTGTCAGTCAGGATGAATGTCCTTAGTTTCCTCTCCTCCTCCCTCTCTTTCCCCATCTCTCTACCTGGAATGCTTGCTGCGGTCTTGCACCATGAGACCACGACCCTTCCTGGGAGAAACAGAGGGAGCGTCCATGCCTGAGTGTCCTGTGGGGGCTGCCATAGCATCCCGGCTGTTCACCTGCCAATTTTACACACAGCAAAAATAACTGAAGTGCCGTTTTCTGTGAGTCCCTGTTCTTTTAGGTTTTCGGGCATGGCACGCACACCCACGCTGAACGCCAATTAATAAGGTACAAATTCCCCTTCTGTGCGTCACTCCTAACAGCTGTGTGAAGGGGGTCCCCCTAAGGTCACAGCTGATTAAATTAGGAAGGAACGGTAGCTGATCTGTCTTATTAGACATACTATTTTAAAAATTATGCATATTTAATTTACATGGCCTACCTCCATGTCATATTATCCTTCTTCATCTGTCGTGTAAGGACCTTCAACAGTACAATCCCAGTTCTTCCCTTTCAACGTTTACGTTGTTGTAAGCCATTTCATTTTTACGCTATAAACCTACAATGCTTTAGTACTATTTTTGACTTAGCGAGTCAACTATCTTTAGATCTATTAAACTACGTCAAGTTCTAGATGGAGCCAACAAGTGAGCATCGAAATCAGGGTCCACAGGCCAGTACTAATCCGCTTCCTGTTTTCTTAAATAAAGTTTTACTGGAACACAGCTGTGCCCACTCATGTATTGTTCAATGGCTGCTCTGTACTACAACGGCAGAGTTGACACTTGTGACGAAGCCACGTGGCCTGGAAAGTATAAAATATTTACTGTCTAGCTTTTTGCAGGAGGTTGCAGACCCCTGGTCTCAAGGGACTCTGTGACATGTCATCTTATATGTGCTGACACTCAGCATCACCAGTTCAACAGAGAACAATCTCCAGTATCCAGGCAGACTCTCTGCCCTACGCCCCAAAAGGCAAGATAATAGGAAAAAATACTAACACAATATTAATACTAACTGAAAAGACTACTCAGCCTGGCAGACGTGACTCGCAGGAATATCTGTGCTCGTTTCAACCGTTCGCCTCTCATGCTGCTTGCCGAGTACGTCTCATTTCTTGTACGGTAAACTGAGGCCGGGCCTGAGTGTGCCCTCCAGTGTGTACGTCCTGACAGCGTCCTCTGTAAATGTCACAAGGGTTCCTGGAGGCAGGGTCGCCTGAGGATCTGAGACTCCTGGAAGCATTCAAGCGCTTTGCCAAATGCCGACCTCCCTCCCTTAGAGGAAGAGATCAAAAGCATTTGGATAAACGGAAAAGGTGGTGTATCCAAAGGAATTCGGTGACAAGTCACATTTGAATATTTTCATCTTTTCTTTCCCTAAAAGACGGTTCCCTTGCTGATCACAAACCATTAGGAGATAAGGTACTTCTGACCACTCGTCCTGGGGGCCACGGCCACCGGGTGTTTGGCCTGAGCCAGGCGTCCAGCTGCATGTAAGTCGGGAAGTCTGCTCTCGGGGCCTCACAGGGGAGGCAAACTTGTAGTAACAAATACACGCCTTTAGGTCCTGCCTTAGGAAATACAAGGAGAAATGCAGGGGGGGGGGGGGATCCTGGTGGGCGGGGCTGTGCGGGTGGGCGGGGCTATGCAGGTGGGCGGGGCTGTGCGGGTGGGCGGGGCTGTGCGGGTGGGCGGGGCTGTGCAGGTTGGGCCCCAAGCGATGTTAATTAACAACTGAGTACTCGGAGCAGCAGGGACGGGTCCTAAACAGTGTCAGGGCAAAAAGGAAGAACTATCAACACTTATTTGCACACGCATACATAACTACAGAGGCATGTAAATACACATTTACATAAGTACACGTACACAAAACACATCTACCTCTAGCTACATAAACTCGGACCTTTCAACAAATAAAACACATTCCTGCAAAACGTGTGTTTTGCAAAAATATAAACAAACAAAGAGGTCCCCATCAAACATAATGTAGTGTTTGCTGGTGATGGGAGGGAAAGGGGAGTAGATTATGAGCTGAGTAACGAAAAAGGAAGAGCAGGAGGAGGAGCAGGAAGGAGGGAGTGTGGAGAAAAAGGGACTCAGGGAAGAAGGAAGGGGGCGCTGCCGGGGCCGCTGAGGATTAACATGCTACGGACTCCACTCTGTAAACCTCATTTCCTGCCCCGTAAGGAAGCGGGGAGGAAGTCAACGCAATAGGCATCAGAGCCCCAGCAGCTGTTCACTGACATTAACCCTGACAACAAGCCTGGGAAGCAACAGCTCTGATGCTTTACTTACAGATCAGGAACCTGGGCCTTAGAACAGGCCATTTGCACAGACGGTGGTTTGACTGCGGGGCTTGGGCGTGAATCCACATCTAAGCCGCCCCCCCTCCGCTCTGTGTGTAGGAGAACCACGCTGTCTAAGTTAGGCGTCCCCTAAATCAGCCTCCAGCTGGAAAATTCCATTTTGTCAGTCTGGGTAGATTTCCCAATGTCAATAATCAAATTTCTGAAAATTTCTATTATTGAGAAAAGACCTTTGAACCAACTCACACTTATGTTCACACCCCCGTTTTCAGACAGCAGATTCACTTCAGCTGTGACAGGGACCAAAAGTAATGCTAACAGTGTGACGTTCGGAAAACCCCGTTTTCAGATTTTTGCGTTTCATCCCAAAGTAGTTTAATTCCATTCGAAATGCTTTGCCTTTTTGTCTCCCCTGACCCACCCCGCACCTGTAAACAGGGCCGCAGAGCAAGGGTACACTGGCGCCCAGGCAGGTGGGCCGCACGAGCTGGCTGGTCACAGCTGGTCCCGGCCGGGTACACCCCTCTCCTCCTCGGGCCTCTCATGCCACCAGGATGACCTTGGCAACAGCAGCTCTGAAGACGTCTTGGTTATGGTTCTAACGGCCCCAGTTGACATTTCTGGGGCTGTTTACACGGCCCTTGTTTGGTGCCAGCTGTGGAAGTGACTCTCACGTTTGTGTAACACAGGCATGGGGAGCGGGGACTTGGGAATTTCACTGTCACATTGTCTCCAGTGGTGGTTCAGAAAGGCCATCCTGGGTGGGGCCCCCTGGGTGATCCTCCTGGCGTGGGTGTGGGCTTTCACACCGTCAACCTCTGCTCTCCTGCCCACCTGGCCTAGGTGTGGTTGTTTAGCAGGAGGGCAGGGGTCAGGAAGTGTTTTCATACCCGTAGAGGAGAACATGTCTCATGGGGCAGGTCCCCAAACTTCTAAGTTCTCACGCTCTGTTTTCAACACCAAATAAAGGAATAAGCAGATCCCTGCAGAAAATTCCCAGAGAAGGACCAGTCAGTGACACCCCTATTGTCCAGCTTTGCAAAACACATCTGGGATGGTCTTGGGGGCTGAGTGTCAAGGACGACATCAATGACATCCAAATGGGCCACTTGAAGTTAGAGACACGTATAAAACAACGGCAACCTAAGACACGATGTTTTCTCTTGGAAGGCATTGCCAAAGCAAGGGCATTCACTCAGGAGAGCCAGAGACCTCGATGTCCACCAACACACTAGCTCCATCTCAGCCTCTTCCACTTGGCGAGCTCCTACGCATCCTTCAACACCCAAATAGAAAGCCACCTCCCCCTACCCCGAAGGCTTGACCTCTGGCCCACTGTTTTCCCATCACACCAGTTATGTCCCACGCTTGGGTGGTGTCCTGGTCACATCACAGCATCACTGCCCACTTCCTGCCCGGCTTCCTGGCTGCCTTGTACGTTTTCCCAGGGCAGGGCCTCACTAACATGAGCTGCTGCATATCAGTTAAAGGAGTGGGGTCCGAGGTCAGAATAAATCCCAGGTCTGTCCCCTTGCCGGCTCTGCGCACACACTGAGCGCAGGTTTCAGCTGTTAAATGAACACACGAGAAAGAGGCTTGCTGAATGCTGTCAGAAGTAAGTGACGTGAACCACGTCACCTGGATACGTAGGGGAGAGGCTCGATAAACGGCACTTGTCCTTGCTGGGCTGAGACCACCTGAAGGGCCTGTCCTCTTCTTAGCACACAGACAACAACGAGTGTGTCAGGGAGAAAACTCGTGGAAAACTCGAGAGTCTCCTGGGCTGAAATCAAGATTCTCTGTCCCCGCGATGCATGGGGAGAGGTCAGAACCAGGATGTCCATTTTCAGCAACTCACGATTAGCAAGGAAATGCAGACAGAATCGTTACACGCAGCGCTCCTTGTGGAGCCTTCTGGGGCAGCACGGTCTCAATCTACGCGTCACTGATTGGTGGGACGCAGAACAGCAAACACGTACGTGTGTTCTGGGAGCACAGATGAGGATCCGAGGAAGGAAATGTGGGATGGAATGTAGGAAAGGCACAGATGCCAGATGTTTTCAAGTGGTGCCACAGGAAACCTTACACACGGCCAAGACGGCGGGGTGGGGGGGCTTCCCTAAAACTTGGGCTCTGGCTCCATCCCTACCCCACCCCCTTCTAGCCTCCAGCCAGGGCACCTCCCCGGCGTCTCCTTGCCTAGAGTTGCATGTCACTGGAACAAAGGGCTCCACAGCTTAAAACACCTGAGAACCACCGAGTCCCTCACTGAGGACGACCCCTTTTCAAAGGAGGAAGAACCACGACCACGCACGAGAAAAACACCTCTTACATTACAGAAGTCAAAGATGAAACACACGAGGATAGATTTCATCAATTCCTCAGACAGGCATAAATTATGCGCCTTACTATGTCTTTTCTAAGCGTCTCCTTTGCTGGAAGTTAGAACTAAGTGATAGGCCTTGAGCATTAGAGCCCAGCCGAGCAAATAATGACGAAATCTCCAATGTGAGTGTTCAATGGAAAGGCGGCACCCCCACACTCCCCCACAAGAACCAGAAAAGATGACCACTGGGTGTGAACCCCAAACCAACCAAATGAGGGCAGCTACCCCCCTAAGATAGTAAAACACAAGATTTACGTTATGAGATGAACTCACTCCGTCACTTCTTGTGTCAACCAGCATAAGCAGAGAGGGAACAGAAAACACCGGTGGATACAGCTCTTAGTAAGGGTATTATTCTTTTAAAAACCTTCGTGAGAAGGGTCCCCGGGGCATACGAGAAAGCCACCATCCTACGCTCTGTGAGCAGCCACAAGAGAAACTGCCTGTGCTGGGTCTGTGTTCTCTTTTCTTCCACAGCATTTCTCTCCCTTTCTGAGACCGTTCCGAGCCCGTAGCGCATCCGGGAAGCCTCAGAAGCTGAGCCCAGGGCCTGCTCCACAAGCGGCCTGAGCCCCAACCCTCAGTATCTGCCCATCTCCAATGTGTCCACTCGCCAACAGGATATCTTCAGACAACCATTAAGGCCCTTGGGCACAGAGGAAATGCAAGGGGCCTGTGGTTTCCGAAGGCTTGTGTAAGAAGTCCCATTGGAAGAGTAGGGGCCAGGTGGTCTGTGGAGAAAGGGCTGGCGGGGCCATTGTGCATAAATAAAGGGGTGGGGGATGCAGAAGAAGGTTCTCTGAGGGGGTGGCAGGGGTTGAGCCTGCGGGCGGTGGGTGCGGTAGCCCAGAGCAGGAAGGCTCTCGTTCACCAAAGGTACCAATTCTACCCTGCAGACAGCTGAAGATGTTTCGGCACTAAACTGTCACAAGCAGATTTTTCACTTAGAACGGTCTCATTTCAGAGTGTGGAAAATGAACGGAGACAGAAACAGCAGTTTAGGAGGTTTCTGGAGTAGTCCCAGCAAGCGGGGAGAAGTGCCTGCAGGAGCAGGGGCGGCGTGGGGAAGAAAGGAAAACTAAAGTTGTGTATCAGGGCAGAAATGAGCGGATCCGTTGACCAATTGAGATTCGATCCATTGCCTTTAATCACTTTAGCTACATCAACACAAATGAGTCTCCGGAGGGCCCAGCACCAGGCACTGGGCACATTAGAAACCACCGTCATTTAGTTTCACCTTTCTCTCGTACTTTCCCCTGGCGCTGCTGTGCCCGGGGGGAACTTATTAATAAGTGATTTCGTGACGATGGGGACGAATGGCAAGGATCACACCTCATTTATTTTTCAGCATCCGCTCCATCTGGTCCTTCTGCCAAGCATTGTCCTTTCTCCCAGTCCCTGCATTTCAACCTGAGGGCTCCCTCGGCTGCTCGTGTGAGGAACCTTGTCCGTGGGCTCGTGGGACACGCCCAGAGGAGGTGTCAGGACACGCAGACCCAGTACGCGCTGCAGATGGATTGTCTGCACCCCCAGCCCCCAATTCACATGTTGAAATCTAACTCCAGTGTGCCGACATTAGGCGACTTTGAGAGAGAATTAGGTCCTGAGGGTGGGGCCCTCAGAGTGGGGTTAGTGTCCTGTTCAAGGCCGCCCCCCAGCGACCCCTCGCTCCATCCCCACGTAAGGACATGGCGACAAGGCAGCCTATGAACCAAGAAGCAGGTTCTCACCAGACACTGTCGGCCGGCACCTTGACCTTGCACTTCCAGCCTCCAGAGCTGTGAGCAACACATGTCTGTTGTTTAAGCTCCAGGCTGTGTTCCTTTTTCCTTTTCTTAAGGACAGAACTCTTAGAAAATAGATCAAACAGCAGAGGACAGGCCCAATGACATCTGTCCGTCTGCATGACCACGCGACACTTCCCTGAACCAGATGATTTCGAGTGTTAACTTGGGGTACTTGTCACACTGAGTAGAACTTCTCCAAAGCTAAGGAATGAAACGCAGCCACGAGGCTGGATGAAATCGTCCCCTGCCTTTATAAAGACAGGGTCATCTGCGCTGAAACGGGACACACTTGAGAGTCAGCAAAGTTTGATTTCTCTGTTCTCCTTCTCTCGTGGTCCTTTTACATGTTTCACAAGCTGGCCACCGAGGGGACTGACCCTCACCGCACACATCTCTCCTCCTAAGTGTTAGTGTCTCCGGTCCTGTAACCCCCGTCTTGCTGGTGGGAATCTTAAGCCTTCTCAGGAGACAAACACTGTCTGGGTTTTACTTCCCCGAAGTCGAGAAATGCCAGGAGTGGAGCTGGTGGGGGTGTGGACAGTGGGATGTTGGCCTGGGGGCGGGGCGAGGAGGGTCAGGCGTGAAGAGCCGCTCCCCTGGCACTGGCTGGACAGTTCCCGGGCCCCAGTGAAGTCTGCAAGGTCAACGGGCCCCTAGCTCTCAGTTACTGGGGGAGCCTGGCCTTACGTTCAGGTCTTCTCAATAATTCCTGTGTGGAGGGGAAAGCGCTTTCCAAAGTCATCTCCTTGCAAGGTCGTGCAATGGACAAACACCCTGCTGCCTTGACCTAAGCAAGCATTCTGCTGTATTGTCCAGTCTGAATGTTCCACAGTGGCCTGAGGCACGGGAGCCTGCGTGGCCCATGCCCCCCAGGCTCAGCGTCTGTCCTGGACATGCAGCCTGGGGACAAACAAGTGTCACACACCGTTTGCTCATGGCTGCATCCAGATTCAGTGATGACAGTGTTGCCCAAGTCTTCTGACGAGCTGCCTTGGGACCAGGACCTGCGATCACGTCCTCTGTCCCTCATTTCTCCACAAACCTGCACCCATCTCAGGGAACCTTCCTGACCATTCTGTAAAATGTAAGTGCGCTTTTTGGTGCCATGATTTTAGAAAATGCAACCTATTCTTTTCCGATGTACAGCATGCAAACTATGAACTACACGGCACACTGACCAAGGGCAAAAACCATATTGAGAAATTAGCTACATTTGCTTAGAGGAATATTTCTGTGTGACAAGGAAAAACAGATGACAAATGGCTCCTGAGAAGGTAAGGAAAACAAGTTTACAGAAGGAGTCCCCACATCCTTCTTATCGTCAATTTGTCAGAGTAACAAACACCAGATTTCTTGCAAAGTTAAATTGTTATCTCACTCCTGATTCTATCATTTCTGTATCCTAAACGCTCAGTACTCCACACATATCTCATAAAGGCACAGCAGTAATAAGCAGTCTTCAAATTATACTGAGATCACTTCTGCATTGTGACATCATACCCGTTCTCCTGGGAACCTAAGAACTTAGCGTCCTTCTCCTAATTTATAATATTCCATAGGTTGCCATCGCCTCCCTGTTTAAAACCATTTCCTCCCAGAAAGTTCCTAGAGCTGTGTTTTTGAATTGTGGTTATATACATTTTATGTATCGTAAGGTTTGCCACTGTAACCAGTTTTAAGTGTGTCATTCAGTGGCAGAAAGTGTATCCACAGTCGTAGGCAACCATCACCACTAACTGTACCCAAAATGTTTTCATCACCCCAAATAGAAACTTTGTAACCTTTCAGCAAAAAGTCCTATTTCCTCCCCCACAGCCCTTCGTCATCTCCACTTTGTACCTCTATGGATGTAGCGTTTGAGAAAGTCTTTTCCACGGGCCGCTGGGCACACCTGTGCCAGGATACCCAAGCACAGCTCCCAGGAAAGTGCCGTAACTCGGGGGCTCAGCTGAGGACAGAGTGTCTGGCAAAGGTACCACTGTCAGACGCAAACTATAGTCCTGAGCCTACCTGATAGGGCCACAGACAGAACGGGATACGGAGGGAAAGCAGGTAACATGCTTGGTGAGAACATGCCAGACCTTGCACGGCCCCCAAAGTCACTCATTAGGACACAGAATCCTCTCAAGAACTCCCTTAGGCAGGGCAACTCCAATTTGGACAGGTGAGGAAACTGAGGCACAGATAGGCTGCCACTGAGACCCCGACTCAAGCCAGTGTTTGACCTTGAACCCCTCACTGTACCGTCTTTGTGTCCTTGACCCTGAGAATGAGGGGGCGCTCTTGCCTTTTCCTGCTGCATTGGAGAGAGCGCAAGCATAGAAATCTGTGGTGTGACTATAAAAAGGGGCCACTGATATAAATGCATAAATTCTGGTGCTAAAATCCATCTGTTTGGCCCATTTCCAAGCAGGTCCTCGACGAATGCCATCCTTACTCCAGAGATCTCACACTGAGACGCAAAATGCCCCAGAAATGCCGCTTGGCCTGGTACCCTAAGGGCTTCTAGTTCATTCTCTTAGGTAGTCGGGGTGGTACATCTTTGGGCTTTGTGGCTATATTTGTTTTTGGCAAAAAAATCAGTCACCAGCTATGTCAATTTACAATGGACAGGGCTGTGTGAGGTTGTGTCATCCTGTTCGGGGCTATGGACAAGTTGCGGCATGAAGAGAAGCAACCCAAGTGTGACTCGGAAATGTTCTGAATACAACGAACAGAAGCAAAGGTCACAGCACAGGGAGAAGCCATGTGCCAGTCCTGTGTGGGGCAGCCGTCTTATTCAGAGATAGGAATCCTGGCTTTTAAAACCCGAGTCTTGCTATTTAATAAGTCTACGTCTACCACTTACCAGCTGTGCACCTTTAGTCAAATCTCTTAACCTGCCTCAGTTTCCCCATCAATAAAAATGGGATGATAATTGTCCTTACCTCATGGGTGGCTCTGCTGCAAGGCACAGCACAGGGAACATAGTCAATGATATTGTAGTGACTCTGGATGGTGTCAGGTGGGGACCGACTGATCGGGCATCACCTCGTGAGGCATATACACGTCTGACCACTAGGCTACACACCTATAACTAAGGTAATACTGAATGTCGACTGTAATTGGAAAAAAAATGTTTGCAAAGTGCTTAGCAGGGGGCTTGACACACTGTGAGCCATCGATGTTATGATGCATCATTGGAACAAGGAGATGAAAAGACACAGAAAGGTGTCCAGGTAGCGACTTTCCTTGGAGCAATTGTTATCTTCCAAACGAGCTGCCATCGGGGTGGTAATGAACCGACTCATCACCATCGCTGAGGAAACCCAAACGCAAGCTGAATTAACGGCTGATTAACTATTAGCAGGCATGGTCCTGGCCTCACTTTTGATCACTAGGGGAGCCGTGCTCCGTGCCGGGGGCCCCCTCGCGAGTCCCCACAGCAGCCCCTCAGTGGTGTCACTGCCTCCCTGATGAAGGAACAAAGTCAGCAGGGACGTGACTTGCCTAAGCCCTGGACAGAGGAAGTGGAGGGTCAGTGTCAGCCCAGGTCCCGCTGTCCCCACAGATGGGGGTCCAGCACTCGTGCCACGAGGGGCATTGGGTTTAAGACGTGCTGCTTCTTTAGCTCAAGTCTAAGGCAACAGCTGTGACGAAAACCTAAAAACACCCACGAAAATAGCAGTAAGAGTGATAAATTTGCAGTTTACAGTCATGGCCTGTTGCCCTGTCACTGGTTCTGGCGTGATTCTCCTGCTGCCGGCCCGTTTGAATGCAGTTACGGGGGATAAACAATTATTTTACTCTTCTCTATGCTAACTGTAACTTTTCTTTCAAAATATCCTGCTGACTGTTCTTACCATTTATTAAGTTATAAAATGTTCCAGGCTTTGAATATGATGTAAGTGTTATCATTCAAAACAATGACCAACACGCTTATTATCTCAACAGGAAAAAAACCCACGATCGACTCCAGAGGTTTTCAGAATGGTGTTTTCAGAGGCTCACCCCTGAGCAGTTACTGAGGCGGGATCTTCACGGAAAGCTAAGTCCATCTGAGGACAACTGGTCTAAAAGTTAGACAAAATCACAGGAGCTGCCAACACGCTCTTAGGCAAGCAAGTCCTTTAAATGGGGACGCGTCCCACCCCCCACAAGATTAGAAGTTAGGTTTCCATCCAGGGCCTTCTCAGTGTTCAGTGGGTACATCATACCCTCTGCAAATAGTTTATCTTGGATCCAAAAATCAAACTAACAAGACTCTGCAATCTAAACACAATTATCATCAGTCCCACAGTAAGAAAGCCTCCCATTAATGCAAAACTACTCCTTAATCCGCAAGCATGGCGTCGTGCTGTACGTGTTACTCTGCTTATCACGGCCGCCACCTCTGACAGCCAGATTGTCATCCCCACGACACGGCCACTGAAGGCCGCCCACAACATCCTGGCCAGGGTCGGGTTTGGACCACGAAAGAAGGTCAACCACAAAGTTTTATAATCACACATCTCATCTTCTTTAATCCACACAAAACTATCGAGCTGATCAACCATGGTATTCACCATACTTGCTTCCAAATGATTAGATCTACACACGTGTGCGTTTTTGCAGACACACACATACTACATACACCCTACGTACAAGTCACACAGACACACAACACCCACCGTACAAACACACACACATACATACACACCACACACAATAGACACAACACACATAAACCACACACATACATACACAACACATACCACATACCACACTCATTCTCACCACACATACACTGGACACACACACACACACATGCATCTTTCCTTAAAGGACTGTGATTTCATGTCATTAAATATTTCACACACTTGCATACATGGTGGACACAGCAGCGTCCCTCGTGGAACCAGGCACTGCCCCCTAAGCAGCCCCCACGCCGATGGGAAGACGTGTGTGGACGGCTGGGCTCGGTAACACGACCCACAAGTCTCATCACCCACAGTCCAGGCTCCCCCTTGCACCTATTTTCTATGTGGGGACGTGGGTGTAAGTGCTGCATTCGTGACAGACAGGACACTCCAGGACGAGCACCAGGATGGGGTCACAGCGCAGGCATTGCAGCCTGAATTGCATCGCTCCTTCTGAGTCCTGCAAGCTGCTTAGGAAAACACGGCAGCGCGGGAATTCTTCCCAAGGGCTTCTGATCCAACAGCCAATGAACGTCAGGGAGAAGTTTTTGGTGTGTGAAAACTGTCTCAAAGTGTTCTGCGCTATTTGTTTTTCCTTCGCAAGTTGGTGAATGGCGGTGATATTCCAGTGCTGTGTTTCATACACATGCAGTCAGAACTGCCCACTGTTTCTCCCCTCCACGTCCAGAGAACGGCCTGTGCACGAATCTCCCATTTCATGAAACTCAGAGGTCACTTGATTCGGTTGCACGGAGGGTCTGGCGTTTTCTCTGAGTCGGTGGGAAGAGCCAATTGAGGCTCCTCATGGGTGACTCAGCAAACGCTTGGGAAATTCTTGTTAGACGGCGCTGTGTGCCCTCCACCTAGCATGTGACATGCCCGCAACACTATTTCACATTTGCATGGAAAGCAAACACATCCACAAGCCACAGCAGGACGATTCAGGACCGCCCAGCAAGGACCGAGAGACTCCTGGGCTCCTGCCAGCTGTTTAAGGTGACGTGTGCAGCTACGGGAACAAGCGGGTCTTCCCATGCCACTCACTCCTGTTTGTCCGTGAGCGGGCGTTACAGTTCATCTGATTGTTTGGGGACAGTTCCGATGGGTTTGAGGATTGGCAGGAGGAACACGGTTAGCGCTATGCTGCTCGCTCTTTTTTTGGCCTCGTGGTGATGGTTTCACTGTTTCAAATGACCCCTAAGCATAGCCCTGAAGTGCTGTCTAGTGTTTATACACACAGAAGCCGTGATGGCACAGGGAGAAGACACGTGTTCGATGAGCTTGGTTCAGGCCTGAGTCAGGGCTGCTGACTGACTGCGAGTCCAGCGGGAACAAATCAGCAGCAGATACTCAATAACGTGTCTTTAAGCAGAAACACATGAGAGGAGCTTTGCTGACCGGCTGAAGACAGCATCGTGACCGAGGTTTGTGGGAACCCAGCCCTGCACTGCTGCTGGGAGCGGTGGTTCAGTATTTGTCAACTCTGTGTTCTTGATGACTTTACAGAACATAATTACTGCAAGGCAGGGAGTGAGAACTGACGCATGTCTGGGGCTCGGTCACGATCTGTGTCCCTTGTCACCAAAAGCTGAGTGGAGGCTCCACTGCCCACCAGCACGCGTCACCCCAGGGGTCGGAACAGTCCAGTGTAATTCTCGACCTCATCGATTCTATTTCCGAATCGCTACTATTCTAGCCATTGAAGGGGAAGCTTCCTTCCTTCCTCAACTGCACCTGCACCACCCCCACGGTGACTCTAAATGGCGTTTGGTTAGTGAGACGCCTGAGGGACATTAACAGCAGGTAGACCCAAATATGAACTTGCGATTTGCCACGTTTAGCTGGGTGACCCTGGGAAAAACCAGTTAGCGATTCTGAGTCAAAGCTGCCTTGTTTCTAAAATGCGAATAATCCCTACGCCGGGGTTTAGTGTGTGTTTCTAAGATGATGCCCGTAAGTTTGAAACAGCACAGGGACACCAGCAATAAAAGCGTTTTACTGCTCTGGCTCCACCACCGTCATCGTCATCATTACCCACCGGGAGCCTAGAAACGTGTACCCTATGCTTCCACACTGACCTCCTTTGTAGGCTAAACACTTACCTCCGAGACACTAGGAAGGTCCGACAAACCTCCGAGACAAGCATCGCGGGAGAAGAGCCTGGCTTCCTAAGAGTTTTTAAACTGCTTTCTGAGCCCAGAGCAATCAGACGGGGAGAGGGAGGATGGGGGAGGACGCACGGCCAGCCTTACTGACTGGCTTGATCGTTTTTAGACATTTTTGCATTTATTATGAATGAGCAATTAATTTAGCTATAGTCTCAACAATTCCCAAAACAAACGGCTCAGGGCCGAATGGTTCAAATCAGGATACCTTCTGAAAAGAATCAGGAAGTCGACTCGTGTGAGAACCACAGCAGGGTCTGTCCTGGGAGGCTTCTCTAACTGGACACACCGCTGCTGGCCTCGGACGTGAGACCACACCAGGGCAGGTGTGCACGGGGACAGCAAGAGGCCCAAGGTCACACAGCAAAGCACATCTCTGATGGTCACGCCAGGATGGTCACGTTGGTGAGAAATGTGCTTCAATGTCCTGCAACTGCCCTAGAATGTGGTGACATTGATGGAGATCAAGGGGCGTGTATCTAAAAAAGGGTTCAATTTTAATTCTAAAAACTTTTGACGTTTTGTCAATGAAACGCAAAGAGAGCAGTGACTTCAGAACTCACTAGGTGTAAAACGAAACTCATGGTTTCCCAGAGCCAGGTTTGGAAGCGCATGTACGTGTTGGCAGTGAAATGCTCTGAAAAGGAGGCCAAGTTAAAAATGGAGACCGATTTGCAGATTTTGGCAACTAGTGTTGGAAGACATGAAAGAAAAATCTTCGTTTGCATGTCTGAATTTAACTTATTGAAGGATTAAATCGTCTTCTTATGTGTATGGAAGAATCCCGATTTAGGAAATGCTAAATTAGGGTGTAACACTTCTGGGTGCCAAGAGGTCAAGGACTCCCCTTGCCAGCCGGCCAGCGTCGTCAGTGGCCATGCAGACAGGCCAGGGGTGAGCGAATGGGCCTCAAGTCTTAGAAGCAGCCGACTTGTACACAAGAGCAGCTCCAGTTAGAAACGGCTCCTATGTACTCTGTTGTGGGGAAGTGGCGGCCACACTTGCATGTGTAATACTGTTATTGGTATTGCTTGTGACATGCCAGGGGACCACGGAATGCCATCGAAATGCTGGTGGGACTTGGACTGAGGTTTCCGTTTTACAATGAGGACTTTTGGATAGTGAAAGGGACTGACAGAGGGCCGTGGAAATCTACGGTTGAAAAGGTCCTTGCAGATGAGTTAACACCAATCTGTACTTTGTCTAAATCAGTGAGAGAGCAAATGCAGACACTACCCTGCCTCCCGATGCAGTGTTCTGAGTCCCACGTAGCACAGCCAACTCTTAACAGGGCTTATTATCTGGCTTTCTGGAACCAGCAGTAAAGGCAGGGACAAACATTTACAGTGAGACACCTAGAATTGTTTCACGTGAAGTGCAGGTTTTCTCCTAATTGTTGGTGCTGCTATAACGATGCATTTCTGTGTGTGCCAATCTGAATATAAGGGCTACATCTAAAAAAAAAAATCAATCATTTTAACAAACAAACCATTTCCCCCCTGAATCTCTTATACATAAAAACCCGCCAAAGGGTATATTTCACTTTGAAATTGTCATTTAAAATACGCTGCTTATTAATAAAAGTGAACATGATCAAATAATGTACAGAACGTGGAGACAATTACCCGTCCTCTTTTCTTCTATGTTACAGAATGAAAAGAACCCTTACACAGATAATTACCCGACAAGACTGTGTTGCTTCAGCCAGAAAAGGTGCCCTGTGCCCACATATGGGTAATGGCCACTTGGTGACTTTAAAGCTAAGGGTCATCATAATGGGGAGAAAATCATGCGCCTCTTTGCACAGAATAGGCGGCTTCCAGCATCGCTGGCGGGGACACAAGTTGTGCCTTGTCATTAAATTAGCCTGTCTTTGCAGGGACGGCCCCTTGGCCCTGACCCTTCATCTAACGCCCCTTCTGGCACATCTGGACCTCCTCTCTCTCTGTTCTGCTTCCTTCACTCTATTGTGGGACGTCGCACAGCTGGTGACAGAGCGGCTGAGCCGAGCAAAGAGCACAGGCCCTCCGGTGTTAGGAATTTCAAACCATTTGGAGTTGAATCAACACAGATCAAAAGACCCTGGGGACAAAGGGAGTGTGAGAGACGAGCAGCCACAAATATTTATTGTGTCCCCAGATCAATGAAACTCTCCTGGATTCTAGATCAGGAAGATTGAACATGCCTAACGTTCTCTGTGAGAGAAATGGCAAAAGAGCCCTGGGTGGGAACAAAATGAAACGGAGTGTGTGCTGAAAAGCATGTGCACCCCACGGGGCTGGTTTGGGGAAGGTTGTCTTGCAAAGCAGAATTTTGGGGCGCTCCGTGCGTTAGCGACGTGTACAGACCTTGGGACGGGATGGGACTCAGTGTTGGGGGCTTGTGATGAGATGGGCTAGACACAGCCTCAGACACCACAGGGACCCCTGCCAGCTCCTCAGTGCACCCCGACATGGGCTGAGGGACGTCACTGCTGTCACCTCTCATCCTGCTCTGGCTCTTGCTCTGACCCCCTTTTCCTGAGGACTTTACATATCCCTATTGTTACCCCAGCGGCACTCCCAACCGGCTGCCCCCGCACAATGGTATCTTTGAAATGAGAGTCAGTGACATTCTGGAGATCCCCTCATTTTGAAAACCGAATTCCAGATAAGAAAAGGGAACTCTGGCTGTGGGCTTAGCAACGGCTCTGTGGGCGGGATGGGAGGGGCCAGCACCGGGCGACAGGACCGGGTTCACACACTCCCTCCCCAGGCAGCGCACAAAACGCTTCCCCTGCGGTAACGTCCTTTTCAATTACACCAACAAAGTCTCTGGGATGAAACTCACAGTGTCCCCGAAGGGCGGTGAGAAGTGAAGAGAGGTGTGCTTTGAAGTGTGACGGAGTGTCCTGAGTGGAGCACGGTTTTCACTTTGACCAACATTCCATTTAATGAAAAGCAAATACGAGGAGGGCCCTGTCACAAATGGCTGGTGCACGCGGCCCGTTTTAGCGGAAGATATGGAACGTGTGTGGGGACGTTTACTTCTGTCCACGGCACTGAGCCAGCGGCCGTGCAGGTGAGCAAGGGCTCAGGACGTTAACCACCCACCCAGGCAGACAGGACCCAGGGGCCATCCAGATACTGGGTAGAGAGGGAATTCTGAGCAATTTTTACTACAAACCAGGAAACTCCTACAGTGGCCCTTCAATAAAACCAAAGGGATTTGGTTACAGACTTTATCCAAAGCTCTCCTGACTAAGCCAATCCTCTGGGAGGCCGATCTACGGAGATAGAAACACCCCCAGGCCTCACTGAATCATCCTGTCCCTCTTTCTTTGGTCTTTTCCCTTCAGGGTATGTTGGCCTTATTTTCACATCTAATGATTGAGACAACATTTGTGTGTCACTTCATGGCCTGGCAGCCTGATGCCCCCATGTATCTAGCATTGACCCTCTGACTTTCTGTGTCCCCTTTGTAAGTGCCAAGGAAGGCACGTTGTGTGAGGGAAGGTCACAGTACCTGGTGGCCCCAATATATACTTTGAAGAAATGGGCATCGTTAAACACTTCTAATTCAATACTTACTGTTAGGTTAAAAATGCACTTAAATAGGATTCTATTCATTTTGCATTGCCCTATAACGTATGTGTGTAGCCTTTGCTATTTCTTGTACAGCGTGATAAAAAAGGGGGTGGGGTGGAATAACAGATAAAACACACACATTCCTGAAACCAAGTCGAGGTCCCTGGCTGCTGCCTTTCTACGGGGTCTCCACTCCTGTTCAAGTTCTGTGACCAATTAGCTTTGCCCTTTTGGGTGGGGGGCATACATCGGGCTAAGCCGCGCTCCCTCACCTCTCAAAGGGGCCTCATCAAAGCAGACAGTGCGCTGCTACGAGAATCAAACAAGAGGTGTATTGCACAATGTGACATCTAATTGATAGTTTCTCTGCACTTCACCTGAAACATGACCTGAGTGTCCTCAGAAGCTGCGGGACTTATCTGTATAGGTGTCGACAGCGGGGCACTTCTCGCCCACCATTTACCCTCCTCCTAACCCCTGTCCAGCCTCTCTTGCTCCAACGTCCACTTCTGCCCAACGATATGTGTAATTTTCAGTGATGCCTTCGGCTTCTCAGCCATTAAGACCCCTGCATTAAGACATGACAACTAGAAATGATGTCAAGTGGTTTGCCCTTTAGCGTTTGTGCTTGGGAACCAAGGAGAGAAAAAGCTAAGAGTCCGGAAAGCGGACGGGTGGGGTTGCTGTCAGGGTGTCTTCTACCAGTGCAGCCATACCAGGTCCTTACAGCTTTCCCATTTATGCCACGTGCCCGAACAGAGTTTCATAGGCAAAGATTTGAAATTACCACCTCCTGCCTTATTTGACTGCTCTCCCATTTGTGTTAAATTGGATTATTCTAAATGGGAGAAATGCCCACTGAGGACAGCGGGTGTGTGTCCATGTCACAATAGGTGTGTGACGCCCGAGGGTGAATGACACAGGGAAGCTGGGGACGGGTGGGACAGAGGGGTGTGGCTGGAGGGGAGGGTTTGGCCAGGTGCCGTGAGAGAAGAGCCGCTGGGAAGGGCGAGAATTTCTCAGGTACGTTCTGCTAAAGAAATGAGAGGACTATTTCATGCCATCACTCTGAAGCCTGACATTTTCTAAACACACTTGACCTCCCTAAAGAGAAGCTGAGGAGGAAATATGGTGGAATTCCAGGTGTGACTCCTTCCTCAGCCCTCATGGGACCTCAGGCTGGCCTCACTCCACCTTCCCCGAGAGCAGCTTACTGGGAGCCCCGATTCTCATTTTCTCTCCTTTCCCCAAAGCCGACTCCAGCGGGCGCTAACCACACTGCGACAGCCTCCTGGTTTTTTTCTGTTCTTTGGCGATGGCCTGAGCAGGTAGCAAAAATAAATTACAAGCACATGGGACAGCAAAGCCATGGGGGGGGCAACCCCCAAATCGGCAATGGCTGCCTTTATAATCTGCAGGACAGAGATACGGGGACGAACTCTATTTCAAAAGTCTTTCAAAGTCGTTGGAGGAGATGTGTTTTCAAAGATCACACCTCATTTCTGGGCACCGGCCACGCAGACTGATGGTTTTCTGTTATGATCATGATGCCACTCTCGTTAGTCCCACGACTGTGACGGACACATCTCCCTACCGAGCTGCCCTCTGCGGGGCAAGTGATGTCGGGCTTGGGCAGAGCTGTCTGCATGGCACGCTTACCGGGCGGATCAATGTTCTGTATATTATAGCTTATGAAAGCTTTCTCCTAATCAAGATAAATTATCACTGCTATTGGACTTAAAAAAAAAAAGCCAGTCCAATAATTTATCCCACAATTCATCAGGAAGTGATTGCTTGTAGTCAGACTTTAATTATACTTTGTTAGCGTCTGCAGCAAAATATATCTTTCCCTTATTAATTTTTAGATTTCAGACAAATTATACTTTTGCTTGATCCTTACAAAAATAGTACCATAGGGTATAAAACATTTCGTGCTTTTCACAGTACGTTTCATGAATTTAGCGCACGGGGTCCTTAGGAAAAATGGCAGAGAAAGCAGCTAATAATACTATTCTGATTTTACAGGTAGCAAAATAAACAGGGAGACGTTCAGACAGGTGAGCGAAACAACACTGCAAGCTGTTGTCGGATGTAGAAACCAGGGGTTCTAATTCACGTGACCGTCGTTTGTCACATGAGAATCATTCCCTGTATCATATTGTCTCTGAAGTGTCAAAGCATCGTGAAACCAAACCTTGCTCAAGTACTGCGGCCTAAAAACTCTTGAAACATCTCGCATCTGTTCTGCAGTGGGACAGACCAGCCATGCACTAGTCAGGAAGGGCAGGATGAAAACGAAACAGAAACAGGATGAGAGGAGACACTGCTCTTCTCAGGGGGTGGGAGGAAGTGAGAGCAGAGACTCCTGGGCCTGCCCCAGACCACGTGGTGGGATAAAGCGCCGTAAGCGCCGTGGGCCCCTGGCTTCCAGGCTCAGCCAGTCCCCTGCTCTCAGGTAAGCTGCTCGGTCCCCTGCCTCCCTGCACCATTCTGGGGAGTGGCTCCACCTCTTCCAATTGCCCATGACACTGGCTTTTCCTCTCCCCACTCCCGGGACATAATTCACCTGCTGCCTTGTCAACCTCCAAACAGGTCCAGTTGTCTAATCGCCACTCAGCATCATCATACAACCTTTCTGCGTTTCACGCTGCCCCCAGGAAACGGATGTCAGCTTCCAGAATGTGACTTTTAGCTCTTCTTGTATAACATGGAGGCAGCAGGTCACTCAGGCTGCAGCCACACGCCCTCGTCTGTTACCTCCTCCTGTCCCTGACGCCCAACCATCCTCCACTCTCCCACCTGGACGGACTAGTTGCCCTAAGCCAATAAGGGGTGTGCATCTTTATTCGTGCGTCGACATACCAGAAGTTTCCTCACATCTTGAATTGCTTGGTCCCCACGGTTCTCATAGTCACCCCGTCACCCCCCCACCCCCCGTTCTTCAGATCTGCAGTGACCGGTCTCCTTCTGCTTAGTAACGCATGCCTCCTAGTTACTCCTGTCTCGTTAGCTTTCACCACCATCCCTTCCCTACCTTTGGATCGGTCTGCACACCTCCCCTCAGACACGCTCTAGCCCTCATGCTCAATAACATGGGTGGTTTATGCTTTCCCCGCATTGGAGCGTTTATCCCTGTTTGAATTCCTAACCCAGTGAGAACGTGACCACCCACCAAGGCCCGCCCTCTGTCTGTCCTTGGTGACTCATTAAACTAAGCAACGACCCCACCCCCACAAACACACAACACAGCCAAGGGAAGCATCTTAAGTAATTTCACTAAGACAGTGCATTCAAGGCTGCAGAACGCCTGCTTCCCCGCTTGGGTTTTCTTAGCAGCTCAGTACAACTGCTTGTCCCACCAGAATTCATGGTGGGCTGTGACATCTGCCATCACTTCACTGGCAGTACATTGTAAACCAAGCCTGTAAGTAAACGAAAAAAGCAAACGTGCCTCTGAGTGCACCTGGAATATATGGACTTGCAACGAGATTCCTCAGCGGCGGGTTAGTGACAGCAAGAGGAAAACAGTGATTTAAAAGGAATCTTCCCGTCTGAGCGAGGCCAGGGCACAGACGCCGGGGGACTTGAGGGCACGATGGCTAGACTGGGCATCGCTACGGGCAAAACTGTCGTTGTGGGCAATTTCCTCACCCTCTGCAAACCTACCGAAAGGGGATAACAATAGCGGCTGCGAAGGACCGTCGTCATGAACAAATTGGATAACACATTACAATGCTGGGGCTTGTTCGCCTTCACGGAGAGCGAATCACCACCTTCACCACCATCACCGTCACCAGTCATTCTTGTCTCCATCGTTTTTATCATCAGGAGGCTGAGTAGCATGTGATTCCACTCGTATGTGCTGTCCTATAAAACTACAAGTATTCTGCTAAATAATGATAAACGTCAGCTCATTTCCTCCTTTAAAACAGTATGCAAAGGCACGTGTTAGGGGAACGGTAACACTTGGTGGAGCGCATCGGGTGTTATGGAATTAATTTGCGTTACCGACCCACTTGCAGGACTTTCTTTGCGTGCTCTCCCTGCACGTGCGGCGTGCCCTCTGCGTGTCTGTGGCACCTCCACTCACTTTTGCGTATTTCAGTGTGCTCCAGTTAGGGACGAGAATGAAGGTGTGAAGTGACACCTTACGTAACACTACCTGCCTCTCAGAACGATCTCTCCGACCGGCCCCATCTGCTGCTTCCCTTGCTTTTCAGTCAACTCAGCTGCAAGAAAAATGAGACTATTTCCATTTTTTTATTTTTTCTTGGCAGAGACTGGTGACGGTGGAAATGGTGTGGGCATCTCTCTGTCACTCACGGCCTCTTCCCTGAATTTATTGCATAGGCACAGCTTTACGGTGCACAGAGTGTTTGAGATGGTTTTACTAATTCCTCGAAACAGCCCAGTCACCCCAGGCTCCCCCAGTTTCCCCTCCATTGTCTTTCACCCTGGCCGCTTACTAGCGATATTCTAAGTGTTGTTTTCTTTCCATTGTAGTTTGCTTCTGGCAGATTAGGGTGCCCTTAAACACAATGGGAAAACCTTAAATGAGCTTCAGGTCGCCTTTCCCAGGATGTAAACCTTTGTAGTGACATCTGGGGACAGATGGGGCTCAGGAAGGGTTTGGAAGGTAGCGTCAGCCGACTTGTGCACGAGAGGCAAGAGGTGTGCAAAGCGGTTCATGCAGGTTTGAGGGGAGTTAGTCTCCCCTTTCCAACTGGCTCGGACATTCTCAGCGCAGGAATCTAAGTCTTTCTTTCATGGAAATGTGTGTTGTTATAACCGCTGGTATAACCCCCTCAACGCTAAAGCGTTCCCTGCTTTGAGGAGATGGCAATCATTGGCCGGGAACAGTTTTAATGAAATTTGTTCATAAGCTATTGATGGGAACAACAGTGTATGTGGGGAAGTGGGGTGGGCTTGGCAGGGGAGGAGCCTGTCCAGGTGTGGAAATAAGAAAGAACATTGTCCTTTGAGAAGGTAAAGCATGGCAGATCTGACTAAGGGCAGGTCGGCCTTGTATAGACCAAAGACCACAATTCTGAATGCGGTGAGCCATGCCTGGGCCCCTGCCTGGGCGGTCTGCTCCCCACACTTCTGTCCCCAGCCCTGCTTCGCCACGGCACGGAAGGAATCCTACCCAAGGTTAGCTTTATCTCCGTCATTCTTCCTGCATTGTCACCACACTCACACACCTGCACACACGTGACACTGTGAACTCCAGGGGCTTTCGGTTGAACTGGGGGCGATAAATCTGCTCTCCCTCTATGGACGATAGCCAGTGAAATCCAGTAGCCGGGCATCTGCATGTTTGCCCAAGAATTAAGTCCCTGTGCGGCGACAGGCCCATGCCAGGCTGTGCATAGCCAGCGTCCTCATCCCGACCCCACCCCCATGCCACCTCCACCGCACGTCTGTCCCCATGGAACCTGCACAGCGGTCTGCAGCTGCACGGTGTCCTCGTGACTTCATTTCCTGGGCTGCCCTCCTGCCCTCCTTCCAAGAGCAGCACCCGCCTCCCAACGTTCCCCAGCTCCCCTGCTCCCGTGAGACAAATGGCTTTTGTGAAACACCCGTGCGCTCATGTGGGCTGAGCAGCTGTCTTCTGCCTTTCTCCAGGTCTTTCTCCTTTGCGGCGGGAAGGCTTTCGGGAAGGAGGAAGTACCGAGCGTCAGCACTCCCGCAGCGACCCGCACGCCCCTGAGTGCCTGCCCATTTACTCTGGGAAACACTTGGGACATTGCTCCCACACACAGATGGAGAAACGGAGGCTCACAAGGTGAGGGAATGTCCCCGGACCCACCCAGCCATGAGCTGGTGTCTGAGTCTCACGCCTGGCACATGGCGGCTCAGTGTCCTGGGTCTAGTTCTCTCACGGCCCACGCGTGAGCACGTCAGAACTGCTGTGCCACCTGGCACAGCCCCAGGCAATCCTCTCCCTCGCCTCCCTGGCTGGGCTTCCGTTCCACGCCCCCCACCCCACCCCCACCCCAGGCCTTGTTCCTCCTTTACCTTCCTTCATCTTGACACAGCCTCCTTCCAGCGGAGAGACTAATTTTTCTTTCTGCCGTATAGAACCCACCAGGGAAGCTCGCATGTAGAGACAGATGAGTCAGTTTTCCCATTAAATAAAGCTGTCTGAATTCATCTTTGGGAAAGGCATTTCTTTCTAACGAGGTAGAAACACCCGTTTTTCTGTAGTTCCCACACAGGATTATAAAGAGGAGAGACAGCCATTTGTCTCCGCCTTGAATTCACAGGCGGAGAACGAAGCCACCAGTGCGTTTTTCAAAGACCTGTGAGGTGGACAGTGTGGGTAACCGCCCCCCCCCCCAGCCTGCCCTGCGAGCACACCCACACACCCCGCGGTGCAGACCCACGTTCCAGATGCCAACAGACAGACCGCTTCATTTTTTTATTAGAGGAGAGCACACGAGAACTAGAGCTTTCCATCCAGACTCCGGTAACCTCCAGACAAATGCGAGGGGTCCTCACACCTGAAACCACACGCGCAGTTCTGTGTGATGCCTGCAGCCGTAAGAGAAGGCGCCTGTGGACAGCTCCATGGCACCTGTCACATGTCACAGAGCCAGGGCCCATGACGGGCTCTGAGGCAGGAGACCAATGCCTGGAAAGGCGCCGAAGCTCCCCGCTCCCCATGCGAAGCCAAACCCAGCAGAGTCCTGGAAACACACACCTGGAGTCTATGAAGCCGACTAACCAGGAAGGACTCAGGATTCTCTGATACCTACATTTTCTCAAGCGTCTCAGACAACAAAGAGGAACAATGGTATCTGCACAGGTCATTATTTGTGCAGTTTCTCTGTTGTCAGGTAATCTTGTAAAAAGCAATCGATGATCTCCCTGGCTAAGAGTTTCTCTGGGTTAATTAATAGGTTAATTAATATTTTTCCTCCTCTGTCACATGAAAGCTGCTTTCCTCAAGTTTGATTTGGTTTCCAGAAATGCGTCATGTGCTTGACACACAAAACCAGAAAATGGCCTCTTGCTGGCATGTTCGGACAGAGAAAGCCTCATGTCTCATGAAGCTATTTACCCTGCGCTCACAAGCGTTTCTGGATGAACAGCAACACCATGGGTCAGAGTCTGAGACGGTACAAAAACCAGATAATGACCACGGTCAGCTTGAGTCTTCAACGCCCTAGGGCCCCAGCTTCATGTCTCTGCCCCTAGTCAACCCTACTCATGGTTATGCTTTAGGATCTGAGTAACCCAGTGTCATCCTTACGACGCTTCAAGAGTGGACGCACATATCAAGATGTGCCCCACGCTTTCCCACGGAGGTGAACTTTAGATACAGTAAAATGCACAGATCTTAAGTATGCAATTCATTGTCTTGACAACTGTATACACTTAGTAAGATGTAGAACATTCTCACCCTCTCCCACTTTTCCTTTGGTTCCCCTTCCAATTCCACCCCACCCCCACCCTCCCAGAGGCTACCACTGTTCTGACTTCCTCCACTTGCTTGAACTTATACACAGAATTATGAGCATGTCCTTTCTGTCTGGCTTTATCCACGCCAGACGTGAGACTCCCATCCGTGTTGCACCCTCAGCGTGGTGTGTTTTGGAAATGAGGTCTCCTTGTTGCTCACACGTACTTCCTTGTGTGAGTATAGCAGTTTATTTTTTTATTATCTTGCTGAAGGATATCTTGGCTCTTCCCTGTTTTGGGTGCTATGACTAGGATTGCTGTAAACATTTCTGTACAAATCTTTTTGTGGACTTGTGTTTTCACTGCTGTTGGCCAATAACTAGGAGTGCCATCGACTGCAGTTGGAAGCTCCAAATTTAGCCACACAAGAAACTTCCAAAGAGTTATCCAAAGTGGTCCTACCTCTTGTACACTTCCACCAACAACGTATGGCAGTTCATATGGTTTCACACTCTTGCCAATATCTGGTGCTGTCAACCTTCTTGATACAGCCATTCCAGTGGGTTGTGAAATGGTATCTCAATGTGGTTTTAACTGGTATTTCTTAACGATGAATGACGCTCAGCACCATTTCATGTGTGTATTGACCATTTATATGAGGTCGGACAACTAAGTTTGTGAGCTTGTTGCAACGCTGTTGCTAACCTTGTTTGATATCAGAGGGATTATTCATTATGAATTTGTACCAACTGGACAGTTAACCAAGTTTACTGTTTGGAAGTGCTGAAAAGGCTGCGTGAAAAAGTTACATGACCCGAACTTTTCGCCAACAATTCATGGCTCTTGCATCACGACAATGCACCAGCTTACATGGCACTGTCTGTGAGGGTCTGTTAACCAGTAAACAAATAACTGTATTGGAACACCCTCCCTACTCACCTGATCTGACCCCCAGTGACTTCTTTCTTTACCCAAGGATAAAGGAAATATTGAAAGAAAGGCATTTTGATGACATTCAGGACATCAGGTAATACGACAGCTCTGATGGCCCTTCCAGAAAAAGAGTTCCAAAAATGCTTTGAAGGGTGGACTAGGCGCTGGCGTCAGTGCATAGCTTCCCAAGGGGAGTACTTCGAAGGTGACCATAGTGATATTCAGCAATGAGGTATGTGGCACTTTTTCCTAGGATGAGTTCACAAACTTAATGGCCAAACTCGTATACCTTCTTTTGCAAAGTGCCTATTCAAATCTCAGGTCCATTTTTAATTATCGATTTGTAGGCGTTTTTATATATTACAAATGCAAGTCTTCTGTCAGATACATGGAATTAAATGTAATTCTTTCAACCTTTTAGTGGACTATTCATTTTTTTAACATTGTATTTTGACAAGCAGAAATTTATACTTTGTTGAAGTCCAATTGTTTAATTTTTTACAGTGGGTGAGTGTTGATTCCTATGTACAAATTCTTTACCAATTCCAACGTTATGATATTTCCCATTATTTTCTTCTAGATGCTACATCATTTTAGCTTTCATAGTTAGGCATTTGATCCACCTCTATGGATTAGAGTTTATGTGAGAGGTAGAGGGTAAAGTTCGTCTTTCCCCATTATTTTATCCATGGATGTCCACCTTGCCAGAAATCAACTGGTCATATATGTGTGTGTCTAATTCCAGACTCTCCACAAATAAGTTCCACTGATTGTCTTTCCTTGTGCCAATATCACACTCTATTGCTGTCACTTTATAGTAAATCTTGAAAACAGGTGGTAGGAGTCCCTAAAATATGTACTTCTTTATAACTTTGCTGTAGCTATTCCAGGTCCTTGAAATTCCCGTGTAAATTTTAGAACAATCTTGTCAAATTCTGCCACCTGGTTGGAATTGTCACTGAGCGTGTACTAAACCCGTACATTAGCCTGGGGAAGACGGACACCTCAACATGACTGACTCTCCTCCTTTATGGAAGTTGTGGCTATTATTTGTCAGTTCATTTGATCATTTTTTTCTGTGTTATCTCCATCTTTTGACTTACTTGGGGTTCATTTTGTATTTTTTTAAACATTTCTTGAAGAAGATGACAATCCTTGATTTTATCCTCTTGTTTTCTATGTAAACCTTAGAAGCTGTAAATGTCCCAACAAGCACTGCTGTAGCTACATGCCAAAAGCTTTAATATGTGTTGTTTTTAATTGTCATTTAGCTGAAAATAGTTATTATCTTACTTGACCCATGGCTTAAGAAAGTATTATTTATTTTGTAGACATTTTGTACCTTTAGGGAATATTTTATTGTTTTAGATTTTTAATTTAATTGTCTTTCAGTCAAAGAATATACTCTGTAAGACTTAATCTTTTGATTTTTAAATACGTATTACAGCTCCACACCATGTGAGTTCTACTTGTACTTTGAAAGAATATATATTCTATGGTTGTTGGAATATGTTTCATAAATATCAGATCAACAATGTACTTTAAATCTACATATTTGCTGAAATTATGTCTAATTGTTCTATCAATTACTGAGGAAAGAACGTTAAACTCTCCAAAAATTTATGAACTTGTCCACTGTCTTTTCAGTTCTGTCCATTTTTTGATTTATGTATTTCAAAGCTTTATTAGTAGATACATACATGTTTATTGTGTTTATGACTTCCTGATAAGTTATCAATTTTATTATTATTAAGTATCTGTCTTTGTCTTCAGCAGTTGTCCTCGTCTTGAAGTCTGCTGTGTCTGATGTTAATATAGCCATAGCCACTTTGTATGCTTACTGTTGTCATGGTGTATCTTTTACCACCCTTTCCTAATACCTCTTTGTATTATTTTTGTCAGTTTGTTCCTCAAGAGGTTGGCAATGTGCACCCTTACCTTCCCAGTGTCTATATAAAGTCAGTATTATACCAATCCACAGACACTTAAGAAATATATAACAATTTCACACCCTTTAACTCACATCCTTTTTGCTATTATTGTCACACATTTTACAGTCTCCCTCAAAGAGGGAAGCGGAAGCAGAGTCTATGAAACACGAACATTGAAAAGTCAAGAGTGACTTCTGAACTTCCAAATAGCTTGTTCTTTGTTCTATTACGTTGCCCTCCCTCGTCAATGTGAGAGACCAAGTAACCAAACACCAAGCCATGAAGGAACACTTATTAGGACCCCAACCCTCTGTACGTCGTAGAAGATAAACAGTATGAATGTGTGTGAGGAGCGGGCAACGGGGGACCCACTGCTCCGTTTCAGAGAAACGGAAGACGTCATTCTTTTCTTTAGTTTTGAGATAGACTTGCAGTCAGCAGGTATTATGTTAACTTGAAACTTTACAGGAGAGGCAGTTAAACATACAAGCTTCTCTTGGCAAAAATAAAATAGAATAACAATAATCCAGTGCCAGGTAGTATAATACTGAGTCAAAAAGTAATAAAATGTTGAGGAGGAATGAATTAATGGATACAAGGATATTTGAGGAAGGAAGCCTTTTTTTTTAGTACATAGGCGTGAATTTAGTTCTTTAAGAAAGTTGATGCTTTGGTTCAAATAGGGAAAGGCAGGAAGACACTCTTATTAATAACATTTTAAAAGAAAACATAATTAAGAGTATGTTTGTTTTTTCTAAAGTACAAAAAGACAACGTGTATATATCCAAGCTTATTAAATTACCTGCTATTTGATAATACGCTTTCTTTGAGCCTGACCAGTGGTGCAAAACACAATCTGCTTACATTATAAAGAAGGGGCTTTTAACAATTTATTTATCGGTGAAACTTTCCAGGCTTCTAATAACAAATGGAATCCTGACCTGAGAATGAGCTAGCCTGCATTCTTAGTTTGAATTCCTTAAAGCCACAGACTAGTCCCCAAAAGTTCCACTGGCCCAGGCCCAGTGCATCACGGAAATACCAAATACGTAACAGCAGTTCAAGGTGGAAATACTGTCCATGACAAATGAATCGAATGGTCGTACCTCACTGTCTATCATGCATCAAATACACCGACAGCAATTAAACCACTGCCGCTGTTGATTTGCTAGTAAGAAAATACTGGAATAATCATTATACACATTAGCGGGACTTGATGAAACAGAGTCAGTCCCTAAAGAAATCAGGTGAAAGGTGAATATCAGCTCAGATCCTTTGCCCACGCAGCTATATCCTGAATCTTGGAACACGGAGGGAACATTCATAGGAAATATCAACCAATAAACATGAAGGATGCAGGACTTGCATATATATCTCTAACTTACGCCACAATGTTCATAATTTCACAGGAGATGGTTGTTCCTCATATGCTGGCCATTATTTCACCCTATGACATCTTGCATTGGGAGAGGCACAGGGTCACCTTCTAGATCTCAGTGGTCATTTTCTATTTCGGTTCTTAATATAGAGGGGAAGCTCATCAAAAGACAAAAGCCTGTGGATTGTATTCAGATGACATTAGCGGGCACAGTTAGGCAGGGCCGGCCAATCAAAGAAAGAGCCAATTATTCCATTCGCACTGCTTGATGTGTGGGGTAAGTGCCTTCTAAAGAGTGGCGTTCGGTGAGGACAGTCAGAATCTATGTAGGGAGTGTCTTGAAACATTACTAGAATCACATCACGGGACACAACTTAGCTAAATACAGACCTGAACACATCAAAGAGTTGATCCTTTTACTTTTAAAATTTACAAGATAAATTAACACTAAATGGGGTCCTGGAATATTTGACACCACAGCAAAAGGCATATATATAAAGAAGAAATCAAGAGCTAAAAAGGCAGGAGGTGTTTTGGGGGGTGGGTGAGGTGGTACTTCTGTTATTCACTTGAAAACACAGGGACTCGATTCCAAGCAGGAAGCCAGACGCTCTCCAGTGGAACACAGTCGGTCCATGGAAACACGTTCAAGCTCAATCCCACGAAAGGATAAGCTGAGCATCCTTCTTGGGAAAAGGCAGAGAAATGGGCTCCAATTGGCACCCCCCAAAAAAGGAAGAAACCCATTTAAAACATTCTCTCAGAGCTGGTCCTCAGAGACGCCCTGCATGCACCCTTTACCAGCCTGGTCATCCAGAGACACGCACAGCTTGCCTTATCTTGTCAATGTAGCCATGGTGGTTTTCAATAATGACCACAATGCTCATAACGTCATGTTGCTCAAACCAAAGAGATAAGTGAGTTTGAGTGAGGCAGCGTGTCTGCTGTTGACTACCATATGGCATCGGGAAATCCTTTGTTATCGCAGGGCCTCGGGTTTTTAATTTGCAAGGTGGGGATAATATTTATCTGTGTACTTGTAAGGGTTTTTGGAAGGATCGAGGGAGAGAAATAAACAAAACAAAACATGTGAAATGAAATATTGAAGATATTGAAAACATAATAATAAGAGACTCTATGGAGATTATTGTACTATACACACACACACTCACACATTATATAAGTCATGGTAATAACAGTGGTATTTCATTATTAGGCTGTTGTAACACTTAGATCAGATACTCTAACCTGACTCGAAGTTAGGGCACAGTAAATGTTAGCCAGTTACCGCTATTATCAACTCTCACTGTCCTCTATTTAGTTTTAAAGGAGAAAAGTTTTAGCTCCTTCGAATTGTTATGGCTTTAAAGTAAATTCCTCTTTACTACATGCCAGTGGCATTTCAGAATTCAGGATACGGACCGCAAGAAAAGTACACATTTTCATACTTGATAAGAAATGAGATTCTTGGGCTCGGCTGTCACACAGAACCTGAACACGATAACAGAGCAAATGAAATGTTATTTATAACCCCAAATATCAAACTGTTCCCCAAAGTGACAAGATCAATATTGCAACTCTGAGCTTTCCCTGGCTGACAGTTGGGGCTATTAAAAATACCAAATAACACGTCTGTTTGGTGAGGAAAAGGGTCTCTCAGGCGTCTACCATGTCTCGGTGAAGTTTCACCCCCCACTTGGAGGGGACAGGCCATCGGGAATGACCCTGGGATTCTCTCAGCCACGAGCGTCTAAAGGGTGGTGTCGCCCGTCATTTACCCCCCAACTAGCAATACCCCCGCGACAAGCCCCCATTCCCGCCCTCACCCACTCACTGTGTGCTCACAGCTGCATCTCTGACCAGCTGCCCTGCCCTTCAGTGAATCTCTGGGCCCCCAGGGCTGTCTTACTCTTGGACGTGCCATCTCCTTCTTACAAAGTATCATTTCAGTCACCTACTACAGACCCAGTGCTTTTCTTCCCTTCGCGTCCTTTCCTGGGAGCGCGAATATCTGAGTATTCAGGGTGGGAGGCAGACCCCTGAGGCGTCTGCTGGCCAGGACGGCACTGACCCCCAACGCGCCATGGGTGGTGGTTTGTCCACAGCCACTAAGCTGCAAGGAGAACAGAGAAGAGAGAAGGAAGAGGACAGTCTCTAGATGAAAATGATCCCTCTGACTCCCTGGTGACCACTGAGCAGAGGAGCTGTCACCTCCCAGAGCAGGGCAGTCCCATGGGTCCCAGGTGGGGTCCGAGGTGACCAGGCACCTGTCTGCAGATCTGCCCATCACTAACGCGTCCCTTTTCTGAGCCCAAAAGAGCCCGGGGGAACTGCGTGCAGCGACGTGCAAGCGTGACCCCACATCGGCAATGTTAATCTAAGGGCGTTTTCTGTCGAGGGTCGGACTCAGCGCTACAAACTGCGAACAGCGGCCGCCTTGAAGTGGTTTGCGTCACTTTCTCCTTCGTTCGCCTTTGCGATGAACGGGTGACATCCGCGCAAACTCAGACACTAAGCCAGTGTGCGACACCAGGACAGCCCCCGGGGCCACTCAGAGCCACTACAGACCGTGCAGCGTTCACAGGGGTGTGGGGGGGTCAGTGACTCAAACCTGAACCCCCCTCACCCCGGCTGCCGGCTGCAATTCTGCCGCCAGTGGCCGATGGAGATGTGTGTCACCGTGTCTGTCCCTGCAGCCGACGCGACCTCCCAGCTGTGACGCTGTGACGCCGTGAGGCCTCACCAGTCATTTGAACCTCACAGGGACCGAGTCTAGGATTTCTACAAGCGAGGGTGGCAGGACTGGAGCGCGGACACCATGGGGGTGCAGCGGGGACCCGTGCTGGACTAGGAAAGCGGGTGGCCCTCTGATCGCTACCTCCTCCCTGGCATGAGGCCTTTTCATCTTCTCGGAAGTGTGAGTGCGAGAAAATGGCAACAGAAGGAAAAGAGGAATGAGTGACGCCAGCCATCCCAGTACCGGGCCCCAGTGCGGACATCAGGGGACAGTGCGGACGTCACGGGGCAGTGTGACGTCACAGGACAGTGTGGACATCAGGGGACAGTGCGGACGTCACGGGGCAGTGTGACGTCACAGGACAGTGTGGACATCAGGGGACAGTGTTGATGTCACGGGACAGTGTGACATCACGGCGCAAAGGACCGTGAGCCCAATACGCAGGCTGGGGTCACCTTCCCGTTCAGAGTAATGGCTTAACGTACATTTCTCCTAAAATCCCACTGATCTTTTAAAACAAGAAAGTGCCTATTTAATTAAGGACTAAGAAATTATTCTAGGGATTTAAACTTCTTTCAGATCGTCAGTACAAATCTCAATTTTTGTTGCCTAAAATTATAAAGGGGATTGTTTACTTGGGCTGTGGGGGCACTTGGAGTCGTAATAAACAGACGCAGTCAATGTGAAGGAGAAGCCTGCATCTGTGTGCTGACGTGCTATAAATACAACACGTCTGTATTAAAGAACAGAATGTAATACTGAATTTCGAAGGGTGATTATCGTGGGCCAGGTACCATTCCATGTGACTTAACGGCTTATCAAATCATTCAGTTTAATAACAACCCTGTGAGTCTGGTCTTTTTATTAAACCCATTTTAAAGATAAGAAAACTGAGGAGAGCCGGCACCCATGTGGGACACCGGCGGCCTGCACGGCGAACTGGCACCCA